>NC_081837.1:7270526-7581447 GCF_030867095.1 Alligator mississippiensis
CAGAAATATAAAATGTAAATCCTATGGTTCCAAGTCATGATACTGTGTTATCAAATTACATATAGTGAACACCAGGGATCCTGTCTTTCTCTGTTTAAAAAATCCCAAATTCTCTGATTTTAAAACTTCTCCCCAAAATCTGCGATTTTCCGGGATTAAGATGAAATGCCACTAATATATGTAGTGAGGCACAGCGGCACAGACTTATGCCAGTTGCTGCTGCCAGTGTGGGCAGAGGGCACCTCACCGTGGTGGCCACGGTGGTGCGGAGCTCCCCCCACACTGGGTCCTGCCTTCTGGGATGTGACGGCAACTCATGTCTGGGGCTGGTTTTGCTAGGCTGCAGCCCTGAGCCATGCTGTGGTTGCAGAAATCTGGAGGGGGCATGTACCCGTCTCCCCACAACCATGTCGCCTGCTTCCTCCCCTACCTCTCCCCACTGCCCCCATAGACTTACCTGGGAGGAGCTGCAGGAGCTGCTTTTCAGCACACTGCCTGCCTGCCACATGCATATGTGTGTTTACATGCACATGGTGTTCCCTACGTCCTGCTCCCCCCTGCTCTAAGCTGCCCCTTGCAGGCTGGAACTCTACCAGCCTGTAAAGGGAAACCCGCAGTTTCCTGGGCTTTTCTTCTTTAAAGGAGAAAATCCACGTTTTGCCGTGACAAATGGAAAACCCAGATCCTTGGTGAACACAAAATTAATCTTTTGTGCAAAAAAACAATGTTAGTGACCTTGTTGAAGTGGTTATGGAAACATAGCAGTTCTAAACTTCCTGCCATTTTTATGTTTTTCAAATTATGAATGTAATGGTCTGTAGTAACATGGAAGCTTTTTTTTTGCTGAACTCAATTACTTCACTCTACTGCAATTGGGCTTCTGCAGTAATTAGGCCATTGTAATACTGTTACAACATCTGTAGGTGCCATAACTGCCATTTAAGCAACATGGTTTTACTTAAACCTTCTAAAAGTGAATTTTTGTTTAATTGTAGCTTACCAAAAAAAAAAAAAATCCATGATAACAGTCTGGAGTGGGGTGTCCATCTCACGGCAGCATCACAAGAACACCTGGGCAGAGAGCCCAGGGACTGCAGGCTAAGTAAGCCCTCCGAGGCTGCATGCGGCTCATGGATCACCGGTTGAACAGCCCTGCTCTAGAGCATGACAAGTTCTAAGGTGAAATCATGCTTTAAGGTACAGTTGGAATTGCTTTATGGCGTAGTTACTTACTGTTTTGGTATGAAAATTATCAAAGACAAGCCATATGGAAAAGTTGGGTGGAGGAGTGGTGAAAACTCAGCAAAGGGCTACAATGAGAACATGGAGCTGCAATCCAAATGGAAAACCTAGTTGTTCTGATTTAAGGAAAAAAAACAAATGCCTTTTTTCTTGCGCTATTTAGTACCATCGTGACATGGTATGCATGGGCAGTGTTTAGATGGATCTTTTTCAACTTGCTAGTTTCTATGCTTGTTCAGTAATTTGTTGAACCTTTTCAGAATTTAATTTTTCTACTGTACCCTAATTTTTAACAGATTCCATGCAAAATAGAAAGGCCGGTCTGCTTAGAAATAGAGAGGGGCAGTGGATATAATGGTATCTGTGTGTCGTGTGTGTCGTCACCCCCTTCCCGCCCCCAATTTTTCAATGAAAAGTAATTTGCTCTAAAAAGAAAAAGGTAACTTTAGTATGTTCACATTTTTTCTTAAGACATATTACTAGTAAAAAGAAATTAGCATTAGTTTTTGTAACTTTTTGTGACTTCCTCTGTACTGTTATCTAATGGTGAGGACAAAAGAGAAAGCATTTGCTTAAAGATTAGTTTATAAAAAGATTACTGTTATAATCCCTCTGGGGAAGTTTATAGTTTCCTAAGCTTTATACAGTATAATATAGTATATTATGGTGTAACATTCCTTTAGGCTTTTGTACGTTTACAAATATTTTTGTGACTTTATTTTGTTCACTGTTTTGTTCTGTTCCTACCAAATACAGGTACTCCTCACTTAACATTGTCCCAGTTAATGTTATTTCGTTATTACATCGCTGATCTATTAGAGAACATACTTGTTTAAAGTTGCGCAGTGTTCAGTTATAACGTTGTTTGGCCGCTGCCTGCTAGTAGGTAACTACTGTGACATAATTGGATTCACTTAACATCGTTTCGCTTCAAGTCGCATTTTTCAAGAATGTAACTAGGACATTAAGCACGGAGTAGTTGTAGTTGTTGCCATCATCTCCCAAAGGTTAACTGTTAGTATGTATAGGCACGTATGTTTAGGAATACAGAATTAAGTTTTGGATGACCTAAAATCCTCATAAAGGCATGGAATACAAGTTAAAGTCTTATTAATTAATATGTTATCCATTATTCAAAAGTATTAATTAGGCTACAAAATGGATTAGCAAGCCCTGATTTATGTCATGTCTACCTATGGAATAAATTGCTTTAATTTTCATCCCCAAGATGAGCCCATACACAAAAATAGTTCACTTGATGTGTCATCCTGACAACAATCATTGACACTTCCACCCTTGTTGTGTTGAAGTATAATCTTAGTTTGAGTCCAGTCAGGTGCTGTCCTGCCAGATGTGAAGTTGTCATTAACAGATGCAGGAACTGAGTGTTGCTTCAGCCAGGGAACATCCTTAGTGCTTTGTGAAACTCGGAGGTTTAACTCAGAATTTGCTGCTGTAGAGCTGAGGAAATTACTTGAACACAGAGGGAGTGTCGTGGGAGAGTATAGTGAGGAAGGATGGTGGGGAACTGAGGACTGCTGAGTTGAAGAAGGGCATTTCTAGCAGGGAGAACTGTGGCTGGAGAACATTTATGGGGAAGTTGGAGATGTGACATCAGGCAGAGGACTGTCTGCTGACAAATTAAGGAGACAAATTGGCTGAGGCAGCTGCCTGGCTTGAATTCTATCAAGGATGAAATTCAGGAAGGATAACAGTTACCTCGCTTGGATCAAGGTATGAAAACTCCACTTTTGGTGCGAGGACAAAATTAACAGCTCTCATAGCTGACTAGTTTGGATGTGCCCAACTGTTCTGCAAACGATTGAGCATTGTAGGTGTAGATCAAGCCTCAGCTATATAATTTTAAAGTACATCACTTAGTAGAGGCTGTAAGTCTTGCTTTACTGAGAGTCAAACTAGCTATTAGATCCAATTTTGTAAAGTAGACCCCTGAGTGAGGTAGTTGAAGCTTTAAATGCAAGTGGCTTATGACAAGCAGTGCAAATATGTATGTAAAGGATAAAGGTTTATGTGGTTAATGCATTTTATTTATAGATAATAGTATTTAACCATAACAGGCAGCAAGAAAGAATGAATGGAAGCAGTGGTGAGGAGGATGGGATAATAGTTGTAGGTGACACAACCAAAGCATTTATATGAAGACCAAATACAAAATGATGGAAAAATTAATTTTATAAAATTAAAAGTGTATATGTCTGCTTCACTGGAAGTAACATATATATGTGCACTCTTTTGTGTGCCCCAGCTCACTTTAAGGCAGCTATTTTCTCGAGACTAACCGTGTTCACAGCCTGATCTTGAGCTACCCATTTCTTTGGGTGAAAGTACAGCCCAGCCTGCTAACACTCCATCACATTTATATCTCCACTTATGCTATCCCTTTTGTCAGATATTCACGGGGAAACTTGTTTCTAAATTTCCCCCAAGGCAAGTTATGGTTCATGCAAGAAGAAGTAGATCTTAGTGAGACTTACTATTCTGTTCATTCTTGCATGACTTCTTAACCATTAGCAAAGGATTTTTCCCATGAGGTATCTAAATTTTGTAAAGAACTCCAATAGCATGCATAAATATTAGGCTCCTTCTGTCTAATATGGTCTTCTCCACTAGGAAGAGGCTGATTGAAATCATTAGGACTTACTTTAGGATTTGGAAGACATTGGTTAATGTGCTAGAGCAGGGGTTCACAATCCCCGGGCCATGGTATGTCAGCTGCCGGTCCGCAGCACAATTGGCTGCTAGACCGGAAGTGGCTGTGGACCAGCAAACCACAACCCACCCGGGCGGAGAGGCCACAGCTCCTTCTGCAGGGCCTGCGGCAGCGCAGGATTTGACTGACACCCCCCCACCCCACCCCTGGGGGTGGGGGTAATCTTACCTGTTTTCTGGCTGGAAATTCCAGCCACAGTTGGCTGTGACTTGGGCTGTGATTTGTTGGGCTGCAGCATAAAAACTTTGGGAACCCCTGTGCTAGAGTAAAGGTCTCAAACATAGAGTCCCAGTCATTGGAGCAGTGTCGTCTGGCCCATGGGGCTCGCACAATGGGTGGGGCCTTCCACTGCCCCTAACAATACAGGGTATGGATCCCTGTTGACGGGGGTGAATGATGGCTGCATTGACCCCTGGCATGCCATTGTTTTGTTCAGCTCCTGTGGTCCAGATCCAGCCCACGAGAAGGGGCGAGTTTGATACCCCAGTGTCAGAGAATGTGTTACATAAAATAGCCACAAGCAAAAGAGATCCTCTGCCTCATTTATAGCCTACTATGGGCAGGTGGGCTAGCGTACTTTAGTTAGCATGGGTTAGCTAACACCTTCCAACTCTATGCGGGAATTCAGGAGAGTATAAAAGGCTGTACTGGGAGATTCCTTTGTTGAATTTGGACCTTACTAATTTGAAGGGGGTGGGAGTGGAAGGAAACAGAAGATAGGTTTGTAAGTGTAGCAGATAGGACAAGAAGCAAAAAGCAGAGCAGCAGATCGGACAAGAAGCCCAGGGAGCAGCAGATTGGGCAGGGGGCAGAAAACAGCAACTAATTGGGCAAGGGAAAGTGGTTGGAGTGGCACTTGGAGGGGATGTGGGGCTAATTTGTGGCACACCTGCCAAAAAGGTTGGACCTCACTGGTTTAGGTTGTCAGCTCTTGCTTTCAGAGGCTTATAATAGAGTTGGGGAAAAAAAAAAAAATTAATCTGTTTGAGAGCTTTTGTGTTTTTATTCTGGTTTTCTTTTTAACACTTAGTCCACTGAAATTCTGTAATTATTTAATGTGCAATTTTATCCTAATGCGCACCTCCTAAATATAGTAATCTGCACCAAATCCATCAGGTAAATAAGCTACTTTACAAAAAATCATAAACACTGTGGGTATGTAATATAGTAGGACAGCTGTTTGAGAAAAATTTGACGGTACTGGACAAATATAATTTTTATTTTAGAAAGCTCTAGCTTCCATGAACAACTGTTTGTTTGTTTGTTCATGATTTATTGCATTTGATTTTACCAGGTTTTGAAACAGCTTGAGCATTAAACTGAATGCACGTCCAATTTTTCTAGCTTTCACATGGTATCTGTGTATAATGTATGAATTAAGTATGTCAGCCTTAATATTAAATATCTTGATTTTAATTGACTTTTAGGAATGGTCCAGGTTACCATATAAAATGTTTAAGTGGCTCACAAGAGTTCTGCAAACGGCAGGATCATCAAGGCCTACAAAATACATTTTTTTTTTTTTTTTTAAGGAGGAAAAAATGCAGTGGAAATTTAAGAGCTGAAACTTTGCATAGGTAACTTTAACTTTTATAGTGTTTAAGCTGCTGTGACTGACTTGAATGATTATATCTCAGCCAGCTGAAGGAGAATTTATTCTGATAAACACTTCTGGTACCTTTCCATATGATACATTTGAAGGGTGTTAACTTTGTACGATTGAAAAGAATGTAATAAAAATGATCTGTGTTTATGAATTGTTGTGAGTCTTTATGGGTGTTAAAATATATTGTAGGGATTCGGGTGGCATCCAGAGTCTTTAGGCCCTACAATGTGGGGGTTTTTTGGTTGTTTTTCTGCCTCATTCCTTTCCTTGCTGAATATATTTTAAAGGAGTTGAAAGTAATTCCACTCCAAGAGGACTAACCCTTTTTATTTCTAGTTAAGATCTCTAACCTCTTCCAAGTTCACATCTTTTCTATATTATCCTGGCACCACTAAACAATGCTTTTAAAGTTTTCTTCCCCTTTCAAGCATGTATTCTGAGAATAGACTGCATCTATGCTGAATGGGAATGGGAATGCTGAGGTTGCTCATGAACTCCAGTGAATTAATGGTCAAGCAACTATTCTTGCTCTGATTTTAAATATTTAGTAGCATATTTTCTGAAAACAGATGACATTCCCTTCTTCCTTAATCGTGTGTTAGAGTATGGAGTACTAAAAAACTCAATAGACCGTTATAACTGGTCACTGATATTTTTCTAATCACAGAGCTAGCTTCTAGGAATTATAAAGTTTCTCATCTGGCTTTTAAATGGGCTTTTAGTTACTGACTAAAACTGCTAGGTGGTTTAATCTTTTCTGTTTGTTTCCTGTAATCTCAGCCCGGTTTCAGAAGGCCCAGTGTAATTTTATAGAAGGAGATTTTTCTTCTGAAAGTTCTCTTAAGCATAGCAGCTGGAGACCAAAATATGAAACAAGATCCAGCAATCAGACTCCAGAAAGAGAAAACGTGGGTGGATTTCTTGAGCATAATATCATTTTCTATAACCTCTGTTTCATGAGTGAGTAATCTTCATAATAGAGAGCAGCAGGCTTCTGTGGGATGAAATTAAATTTAGGTCTAAAACTAGTTTTTTATTTACTGTATTTAAATTTGTGTGTCTGAATATTTTTCCTTATTTGGACGTAATTTTAAACAGTATACATGAAGGTAAACTTATTTGGGAGGCCCTTTGCAGCTAAAATAGTCTCCTCTGGCATTGAATTTTAATTTGCTTGCAGCTTTAGAAGGGGAGAAAAACTTATCGGTCATTGTCAGAAGCCCCAAATTCTCACTGCTGAAGTCTGGGAGTTTCTTTTTGCATAGATGTATAGCTGTGTTTGTCCGAAGTGAAGTACAGGTAGAAGATAAGGTAGATTTGTACCTTATAGATGCTGCTCCCTCTAAGTTGTGCGGCATGCATGGGCACGCTCATGCCACACTGCCAGGTGTGCCTGCGTGGCTGCACGCCACGCAGCTTAGAGGGAACGCTGCTTATAGACTAACCGAAGTATGCGCACACGTGTGTGTCTGTATCCTTTAGTCTCTTTGAAACTTGATGAAATTGGTTAGTTTGAGTGGATATTTCAGCATAATTTAATATTCCTTTCTCCTGTTTTAGAACAACCCTCTCTTTGGTACCACAGCAATTAGCTGAATCCTTCATAGCAAGAGATAATACCTGCGAAGCGATTATCAACTTCTAGGATGGTGGGCTGGGTGCTTGGGACCCAGCTGCACTGTAGATTGGGTAGGGAAGGGAGAGAGAGCGGGAAGGAGGTTGCCATCACACAGGGAGAAGGAGAGAAGGGATCAGCAGCATAGCACAGTGTAGGGCAAAGAAGTTGGTGCACCAATTAGCACTGCTTGCCACTGATCTCCCGTGCTGTGAGCTGAATCTGGTCTGTTGGCTGTAGGTTAGTACCACGATCTGCCTGTTTTAAATGGCATATATATTGGAAGCACTCAAAGAAAAGAATAGAGTTCCCCTGTTAGGTGATACCCATATGTGGGAATGAGTGGGCTTGTTCACGTGGAGAGATCTGTAAGTCATTTACACTTACATTTGCCAAATAACCTTGAAGTCATAAGTCCAGGCAGTTTTTCTTAGGTATATCTTTTGTAAGAAGAGCTGGGCACCCAGTCTGGATCTGTGGACCTTCATTTATTCCATCTGATGGGCTATAAGAAGTCATAGGGTTTGTGGCAGTTTTACCTAAGAATTTAGGTTATGGGTTGTATAGGATGGTTCAGATAGGGATGATGCTGTCTCAGGCAGGGGGTTGGACTTAGATGGCCTCTGGAGATCCCTTCCAGTCCTCCTTCTCAATGACTTCTATATAAAATTAAAATTTATTACTTTACATTGTGAGCTTTGTCCTCCTCCACTTCTAGCCCCTCTCATGTACTTCAAGATAGAATTGCAGTCTAATCACTTAAAGAATGGACCTTGGCATGGCAGCCTTTTTTTCCCCAACCTGTGTAGTTCCTGTTTGTCCTTTCCTGGGAGAAGCTTTGACAGCAGGTCCTTAAAATAACTCAGAAAGATCTTATTCTAAATAAAGCATTATTTAGTTACCTAAAGGTGCATGGTAGGCAGAGCATAGGGTTAAAACAAAAACAGCTTATATTCATAGGCTTTTCCTACAGTGCAATATTCTGTATAAGCTTTACTGCCTGGTTTCTTCCATCTCTGGATTAGGGGAGACAAACTGCTCTGCTGCATTTCCTTTGTCCTTTCATACACATCTCTCCCCCCAGAGTAGCTTCTGACACTCAACCTCCTTTCTTCTCTAGGCTAGCATTTTTAAGGGTTTAGTAGCCCTTTTGATCCTTGGTTCGGGTCTAGGAAGAACAAACCTTGCCAGCCTAGCAGGATCCAGGCAGGAGGTATTCCATAATCAATAGTTTTGTCAAGGTCCCTTGGCATTCCCTGGATCACATCTTGTCTTTTGCTATTGTTTTATGTCCTGGTGTTTTTTGGGGTGAAGAGGAAGTGTGTCCTTTATTACCTTATTTGACTGTGAGGAGCTAGATCAAGCATGTACCTTGAGATGCACCTGATATTTATTTAAAAAAAACCCACAAATGAATAATACATAAGGTTACACAAGTTAAACAGGTTAGAGTCCTTAGCTCTGGAAGTAACTGTATCAGAAGTTGCTGTAACTGGCTTGAGCTACTGTCAGTGGCATAAGTCTTTCTCTGTTTCTCATGCTCTGAGCTGGCAATTAAGTCAGTGTTATGAACCCATGAACCTTTGTATTTGAAGATGAGAGTATGTTCAGGTAAACAGTTCACTTCAGGTGATGAAAGTAGAAAATGTTTTCACCAAGCGTCGTAAGGGCACAAATGTTTCATTACTAGCAGCTCCAGATCGCCTGGCTTCTAAAAAATAAATGTTGAGTTGCTCATTAGAAACAGAGTAGCCTGAACTAGACCTTCCATTTTTGCCACTTTCTTTTTTAGGGCAGGACTTACTGTTGGGCTTTGAAGATTTTTATAGAGGGGGAAAAAGTCAGTTGCATAAAAGCCCACTTCCCAGATGTGAGCGGAGTAGAGAAATGGATCATTGGAGAAATGATCTTTATGTTATTAAAGAAGTTTGTAAAATATTTAAAATAGTAACTACAAAAGGTAAGGTTATGAACAAAGGGTTTCAAAATACATGTGTAATGGGCAGCAACGATGAAAGAATATATGGTAATGAAATAAGTATCTAGAGTAAAAGTAGGTAGTGACAAAGTCCTGTATTTCTATTTTACTGGGTGTATTTTATGATCCAGAGTAAGAGAGGTAACTTAGGCAGGGAATGAATGAAACCTCAAAGGATTTGTCTGTCTGTCTGAAAAGAAATAATTCCCGACAGCCTTTGTAAAGCAAATTTCAAAAGATGATGTGGCCATAGTCAAACTTACTCTTGATGCAAGCCTTGTAGTATCTGAAAGATGTAGTTAGGCATCTGCCACACTTTTGCCTTGATTTTTTTTTTTGTTTTTTTTTTTTTGTTCTGTACTATGGAAGACATCGGAAAGCAAAGGGTAGTCATGGCAATACAAGGAAACTGAGATGGAGATGGAACTGGAAGCTTTAGCAAAGAAAGGGCAGTGCCACTTAAAGAACAATTGAACTGAATGAAATGGAGGAACAAAATTGATTGCTTTTTGAAAAACTGAAAACTGAACAGAGCTGAGGTGAAATAATTTTAAATGGAGAATATCCCTGTGTACACTAACTCTAAAGGTAAAAATAAAAGGTAAAAACTGGGGGGAGGGGACCCTCAGGATCATAGTGTTGCCAAAAGCTTTTAAACCAAGTTTAATTGTCTTATAGCCTCTTACCTTGTTTTAGCAAGACACACCTTCAGTTTTAAGAGTGTGAATAGATCTCTAACAGGCAAGAAAATACTTTCATAATAAGGTGCATCTTTGAAAATGAGTGAAGCTGCCGGTAGTATTGTAACACCAAGTTTCCTCTCGGTGATCACTCCAGGGAGTGATCTTATTAGTATAGAGCGCACTTAAGGAAAAACAAAAGTTAATTGTTCAAAGTTCTGTTGATTGGCTCCTGTTTCTGTAAATTTAGAGTACATGTGAATTTCCTAGAATTTCATGAAAAAACATTAGCACAATTATAATGACCGTGTGTGTGTGTGTGTGTGTGTGTAATATATATATATTTTTTTTTAGATTACTATTCATGCTAGGTATATGAAGTAGAAAACATTCTTGTCTACTGTGTATAATACAATATAATGTAATAATAGAATAAATTAACCTCACTTTCTAATCTTTATGACTAGATTATTTGTTTGTTTGTTTGTTTTTGCTATCCCTTATTATGGTGAGTTGAGCCATGATTTTCTCTCTCCCTGAGTTTTTCATGTTACTTGAAATTTGGGGTATCTTCTTTTGAAGATATTCCAC
This sequence comes from Alligator mississippiensis, assembly GCF_030867095.1. Lineage (NCBI taxonomy): Eukaryota > Metazoa > Chordata > Crocodylia > Alligatoridae > Alligator > Alligator mississippiensis. Next base: position 7,280,970 of record NC_081837.1, read on the forward strand.
AGAACATTGTTTGTTCTTGCAGTAGTAGAACTAGCCCATGTTCAACAGTAAAATTCATGCATAACTATTCTAATAGTAAATAGAATTTTGCCTAATGATATCTTTTAAAGATAAAGTGAAAGGTAAAAATAGTTTAAAAAATTGTGTTTTGCCTGCTTGTTAGTCCCTGGAAGTCTAAAGGTGACCTTAAACATTACCAACTGCCTCTGATTGTTTTTACATTTGAAAAGTCAGGAAGAAGCAAGTCCTTGCAACTCATGCTTTGCTGGAGGACCTTGGCATAACTTCAGTTGCCCAAGGCTATGATCTGAAATGCAGCTTTTTCACTGTCCCTAACGGAGGAGGAAGGAGGGCTCTGTTCTTGGGCTTTGTCTTTTTCAGACTTTAAAATGGCTTTTTGTCAGAGACCTAATGTTAGACAAGGAGGCAGGAACTTCTTTTGTCCAATTGCGGTTTGCTCTCTGATTTGCTCTATCATGGGAAAGGCATTACATTCTGTTTTAATGACTCTTCATTCATCTGTAAAATGGGGATAAGAGCTGCTCAGTAAGAATGCTGAAACTGATGGATGCTTAATTCTTTGAATATGAAATATTTTGTATATTATTATTACCATAAGTATGTCCAAGAAGGCTTTGCCAGTTGTCATCTGATGCAATAAAGAATTGTGTATTGCTCACCACTGTAAAATAAAAATTAGCAACAACTTTTGGGCCAAAGGCACACTTCAGTGTAGAATTCTGTTTAGATGTTTTATTGTCTTCCAGGAGTGACAGTGTTACCTTGTCATACTTCATGGAGCCTAGAGTCCTACCAAAGAATTGAATGTGTCATCACTGAGCCTTGTCCTGGTCCAAAGTGCAGAGACATATTATACATAAAGAAATTCAGACTGTGCTCATAGAGACAGTTTTAAGACAACTTAAAACTATTTAGTTTAATATAGTACCATATTTTCTGACATACAACACACCCCAAAATAAGATATGCACCTTGTTTCCAAAGGCAAAGAAAAATATTTCCTTGAAAGTACTGGCAAGTAGCAGTAACTGAGTAGTGGCAGCTAGGGAGCCCAGTGCACTCATTGTGCTGATCCCTGTGCAGTGTTACTTTCTCTTTCCCCTGGCATAAAACAATATAAAAACTGCTATTAGCATGTCTTGCTTATTATGCACGCCCCAGTTTACATCAGTTGTTTTATTAATAATAATATTGAAAAAGGTACATGTGAGGAAACATGGTATATCTGCAAGCAAGGGAGGAAAAAGAGAAGAAACCTTTGTCCCAGCCAGGTGTGTTTTTGGGGTTGCTAACAAATACTCTCTATATGCAAATACATTTGTTCCATGTTTTTCTGTTCTATAAAGTCAGCAGGTGTTGTAGAGTTTTTAGTTATGGTAGACTAGTTATGTATAGGCTAAGTTTTCCATGTTAATGCCTTTAGGCAAATCTCCTTTCAGTTCTTCTAAGTGTTCTTTTTTTAATTTAACTATTTGGAATATTTAATTATTGTGGATGAATTTAAGTCATATGTACTCTGAAACTATTCCTGATCAAAAACAAAGTTGGGGTTGGGGAGAGGGCAGAGGGCTGATGAAAGAATACCTAGTTCTGACTTTTCATTTGGGAAATGCTAAGGTTGTTTAAAGAGAAGGAACTCTGATTTTTTTAAAGAGTAATAGAGTATTAATTTATTTGTCTCAGCCTCCAGTTTTTAAGGAGTTTTATAGTCTTGTAGGTAATGTTACCCAAATACAAACTGATTTAGTACTATTTAGAGTATGTAGACAAGCTGCTCCAGGCAGCCAAGTGTGCCAGGCAACGGCATTATGAAATTAGCAAGGCTGTGGTCGGTTTCTTTCATTGTAAATGGTTTTTAGGTGTCTGCTAAGCAGTTTGACATAACTGAATGAACTCCTAAACCAGTGATTCTCAGCCATAGTGCTGCAGCAGCCTTGGGTGCGTTGAAATCCTTCAGGGGTGCCATGCCACGTTAATCAAGGAAGTGAGTCTTCCACTTTACTTAGTGTTGGTGAGACCGCAGCTGGAATACTGTGTTCAGTTTTGGACGCCACACTTCAACAAGGACGTGGAAAAGCTTGAGAGAGTCCAGAGAAGAGCCATCCGTATGATCAAAGACTTGCCCAGCAAGCCATATGAGGAAAGGCTGGGGGATCTGGGACCCTTCAGCCTAAAAAAAGAGAAGGCTGAGAAGGGACTTGGTAGCTGTTTACCACTACATCAGGGGAGTATATCAAGGGCTTGGTGAATGACTGTTCACCAGAGCACCCTTGGTGAAAACCAGGAGTAATGACCACAAACTCCTGGAAGACCAGTTTTGGCTCAACATTAGGAAAAAGTCTTCACAGTCAGGGTGTCCAGACTGTGGAATAAGCTGCCTCCAGAGGTGGTGCAATCACCTACCCTGGAAATCTTGAAGAGGAGATTGGACGGTCACCCTGCTGGGGTCACCTGACCCCCTAGTTGTCTTCCCTGCCTATTGTAGGGGGGCTGGACCCGATGATCTTCCGAGGTCCCTTCCAGCTTTACAGTCTATGAACACTGTTAGGTGCACAAGCATGAATCATAAGATAAAGTCAGAGATTTCAAATAGGAATCCACAGTGTTAAAAACATCCTGACCTGTTGTGGTCTTTCAGAGTTCTTTACAACAGAAGAATTGCTCTATTATTTTTCCATAGTCAAAAATCAAGGTGGCATTTTCCAAGGGTTGCCTTGAGTCTCATAAGGGGCACCTGGAGACTACAAAAGTTGAGAACCATTGTTCTAAACAGTAGGAAGGAACACTAACGTGGTGGCATCATCTGCAACTGGAGAGAAGGTAGGGCTTTGGCCTTTTTTTGCAAAGCCACTCCCAGACCACACTGGTAAGTTTGTTTACTCTTTTTTTGCAATTCAACTAGAGCTTAGTTCTCTGGCTGTTATACATATGCATTTTTCAGGCTCCAGTCAAATATATTAAATTAGAAATTGATACCTTTTAAAGAAGTCAGATCAGAATAGTCTGTATATGAGGCAGTTGCAATTAAAGTAATAAGGATTTTCTGAATGCTTTATTTCCTTTACTAACATGGACAGGAGAAATATCTTTGTGGCCCACTCTGTTCATCAGTCATCAGAGGACAATAAACTGTCCACCAGACTTTTGTAGTATTGCCCGCCGAATAATGTATCATTCCATGTTATGCTTGAAGTACATCCATATTGGATATCTTAATCTCCTGGGGTATTGGTATAGCTAGCGAGCTCATAAACCGATTCCTTTGTTTGAGGTTGGTCTTTTTAATTTGTGAACTATTGCATTTACTACTCAGCCTAAAAATGTTTTGTTAAACAAACTATTAAACATTCATAATGGCAACTGTCAAACTTCAGTGTTGATTTCTTATTGCTCTTGAATGAGTTGTTTACACAGCACCATTTAATTTCACTGATGTCTTATTGTGGCTGTTGTCTTTTTGAGTCATAATGAAAGGCTTTACACTTAAAAGTTTATAGTCTGCAGTTAAGTAGGTAATTGTTTAGCAATAGCTGGGAAAAAACCTCTATATTTAATCTCAAGTTCTGTTAAGTCCCAGTTAAGCATTAAACATACTGAAAATTAAGTGTGTTAAAACTATTGCAGTACTTGAAATATGGAAGCGAGGGACACCATTACCTGCTACTGTGGCTTGCAATCCTCTAAAATCCCTGTTCCATTACTTTTGATGGATGCTGAGATATTAAGTAGCAGATCAACTCCTGTCCCGTCATCAGCATTCTAGCATTACTTCCCTCTCATTTTTTATCTTTTCTCCTAAATTAACAGAATTGTTAGGGTTTCTCTGGGGAGATGAAATACAGGAGCCAAGACTCATAAGCATTCATTAACCTTGAATCCTCTTTTTTCCCTTCCTCTTTCACTCCTTAGTTCCCCTTTCTTTCTCCACGTCTATTTGGTGGAGGGAGGGGGAGAGAGAATACACAGACTTCTGTGTTTTACAGATACTTTTTTTTTTTTTTACATTAGTTATGTCTCTTGTTTTCCATCCCCCATTGCCTCTTGTCTCTCCTCTTTCTCCTTTCCAAGCAGACTAAATTAGCAGTCCCATCAGGCATATTCTTTTTCTTGTGCATAGGTGTCCTGCTCCATGGGTACTTGCCCTGGAGGAAATAAAAGATATTACAGCCACTGAGAATCCAAGCTCTTTATCAAGAAAACTAGAACTGTTAACCTGGAGGAGGAGAGGGGAGTAGTCATTCAGATCAGTTCGGTACAGTATGCTGTTGGATTAACTTGCATCAGTGGAGTGGAAGTGCTGTTCAAACTAACTTCTGTACGTTCTTTGTGAATCTAGCAATTTAAAATGTTTTGGAACGTCAGCTACTGATTACAGCAACACAGCAGAGAATATTAGCATGGATCGGGATGGCTCCGAACTTCATTTTACCTGAAGATTGTACTTGAAGGCCACTGACTTGTGAATCAGTTGATCTGCAGTATGTTATAATATCACGGACATGATAAAACCTGACCCATATGACTTCCTAAGCTCTCAGAGACAGTAGGAAGAGTTGGAAAAATGTTTGGACCGCATACTATCTAAATAGCATGCCATTCTCTCCAAATATTTTATAGATGACAATATCTACCTGCATATCTGAGGGTTGTCACAATAGTATCTTAATACTTTGTAAGTTACCTTGTATTCTGAGTATAAAGATGAATCTCCCTTTGGTAGCTTTTTTGAAGCCTTCACAAAGAGATGAATAGAAAAATAAGCTACTGTTCACTAAAGACTAACACGGCTGCTGAACAGCTGGGTCATAGCTACTATATTTGTTCAATACACATTCCATTTTTTAAAATCTAGTAACATACAAGATACAAAATTTGGTTGCAGAAATAGCTTTGTACAAGAATAAGCCATAAGGAATCCTGAATAGTGGACAGTAAGTAAAACTAATAGATGAAACCAGAAATTTGATGCTAAAAATGACTTGTGCCCAAAGATGCCATTAACATGATAAAGTTCCCAACTTCTGTAGCCAAACAGTGCTCCACTTGCCATTTAAATTATTCTTGGCTTAGAACAAAGTTTAATTAACTGAATTATATGTGAGATTCAGGAAATAGATTTCCTTTACTGGAAGAGAGAATTCTTTACCCAACTGTAATCAAGACGTAGCACTTTTGTGGGGGCAACAAGGTGCTTACAGCTAGACGTTTTATATAGCTAATAGGATTAAGATGCTGATTGGCACTGATATAAGATGGGTTTTTGGTTGTTAAGAGGGGCATGTGCTTACATGTGTATGCATTTGTGTTTGTGGGGATTTTTTTTCTCAAACTTGGAGGATTTGTGGATAATTAACTAAGTTTCTCACCAGGGTTTTATTTGGTTGGCTGGTGGAAGCTAGTGAGTTAGACCAGGGATGCAGAAGTTCTTTGTCCTAATATTAAAATAGCAGCTCCCCTGGACTTCTGTTACATGCAGAGTGGAGTCTTACTGATGCTGCAGCATCCAAATATTTTCAGGTAATGCTTAGTCCTGAAAGAGAAAACCTGCTCTTTTTGAGGAACAGAAGAGAAAATGAGAACAAACTTTCTGAGTGGTGCTGTGTGTTATCAAAGTTCATGTAGCTAAATCAGGAAGTAAATAAAAAGGCTCAAACATAGCCAGAAGAGTGTATAAATGAAGAAATTGAACTTGATTTGGAAAGCAGTTTCAATTTTAAGCTTCTGTGGAGTAAGGCAATTTTAAACGTTTTTAAAGTTATTAACCATGCCAGTATCCCTTTAATTTCCTAGCCTTTCTTGTAAGTTAGATATTCTGAATCAATTTTTGTTCAAGGAGACAGATTTCTTGCAGTAATCAGTTTTGCTTTTAGCTCTGATTTTTAAAGAATAAGTGATAATGGCGCACATGCTTGAGGGGGTGATTAGAACGCAACATTAAAAGGCTTTTTAGGACATCTACAGTTGAAAAAGGAGCTCTGGAGAGGTCTACATTTGGCAGCTGAACAAGATGTGAATAAAGCTTACCTTTGAAGTATAGCACAGAGAGCAAGTTGCTTAACCCCTTCATGTGAAAAAATACTTTTTTTCTTTTAGTGAAGGCTAAATATAAGTGCTTTCAGAGATTCAGCTGAAAGTTGACCATTAAATCTATTAGTTTGTCTTCAGTCTCATCTTCCCCAAGCAGATCCTGTCTGCTAAAACACAGCAAGAGCATGTCAAGAACATGTGTTTGGAATAAATGAAAGCTTGTCAGGTGCAAGTGGTGATGTTTTATTAAGTATTTCCAGGTAAACTTTAGTGCAGTTTTTGAGTATATAAATATTAACTTTGCAATATATTAATTATATCTGTTTCTTCTGATGATACACAGTCTAAAAGGAAATAGTTTTTTCTCTGCAGCTTTTTAAAAACATGTTGTTAGTGATCAAACACAAATCCCTGGATATAAAATTCATTTTAGCTGCCTAAATTGCAGGAAAATATTTAGCTGGCAGAATACAGCTTTACAGGTCCCAGATGTCTAATTATAACTGTAGGACATTTTCTGCTTTTGTCTGCTAATACATTCATCCAACTTTTATCAATCCACTTCTGACTGCAAACAGGATATAAAAAAAAAAATGAAAGCATACAACGCCAAAGCTGTGCTTCTGTAACTTCTGTCTACTGTACATTGAATGGTCTGCAATTGGATTGCAAACTCAAACTGAAGTGAGAAACTTAACATTGACCTTCAAAGTAACAGGACAAAAGCGATGGGTGTACTTTGTTATTGAAATTGGTCATTTCTGAATGCAGTACTGTTCAGGATCTTCAAGGACAATTAAAGTGCAAATCTTACAGATCATGTAAATGGCAAAAAGTGAACTGAAATAAGCCAAGGGAAAATAATAGCAGATCTTGGGCAATAGCTGATATTAGTTTAAGGTCCAGATGCATTATAAAGTGGACGTTAAAGATATGAATTTGATATGGGTGTGCTATTTTTTAATTTTTGGTTTTTGAAATGATATGCTGCCTGTCAGCCTACCATACAATAGGGTAGCATCCCCATAAAAGCAATTATAGTCTGCACCAACTACAAAAAATTAGTGTATCTTCTGTTTTACTACTTTTTATTGTCAGGCCTTTGTAGAAAACTATCTTACCAATATGTCTGTGGTATTAAAAAGTAGAAGCCTAAAGTAAGTTCATATATCTATATATGGGCTCTTAAATATGGGCCATATTGAACAGTCGGCAGCCTGTGGGGTAATAGGAGCATGAGCTTTAAAATGCACCAGTTACTCAACGAAGCAGGGAGGGATAGAAATGAGAATGCTAGAGGTTTGGAGAAGAGAACCCCAGATCTTCCAGGGACAGGGAGCAGAGGGGCAAGGAGTCCTGGTTTCTGCCCCCTGCAAGCCTAGTAGAAGCCTTTTATTACTCCAGCCCCAATACAGCTGGGGGTTCCCTTCCCTCTACTTCTGCTGGCAGGTCTGTACCAGAGGGAAATTTGTCTGTACTGAGAGAAATTTTTCTTTGATGCTTGCCCATTGCCTTAGCCATAGGACCATACTTTTTCTTCCTGACAGCCCCTGTCATATTCAGTGTGCAGATTCAATCATGTGCAACTGTTAGAGAAATTCTGCTCTGGCTTATAGCACTTTGGAGATGGTCATGCAGGAGCCGTATTATACAGACAGCCTAGCTAAGCTAATCTTTGAGAGGCATTTTTGATCATGCGAAGGATGGAAAATACCAGTTGTAAGAAGTGAGAGTTGGGTTTTGTTTTTTTGGAGGGGGGCCTGCCTTTGACCTGGGATGGATCATTCCAGCCTGCAGCTAGAAAAGATTTCCTGCCACTTCCTAAAACCAGGGTGCTCAACCCTGTGACCCATAGGCCAGATCTGCCTGCAGAGCTTGTTATCTGGCCTGCAGGGCTCCCCTACGCCTGGAAATTTGGTGGCAGGGGAACAGTGGGAATTAACACTGCCACACCTCCCTGCTGCCAAATTTCCAAGCCTCATGCAACTGGATTGGATCCCAGCTGGGCCAGCATTGTGCACCAGATTGGACCTGTGGACCAGATCCAGCCTGCAAACCATCCTGGCACTGCTCTTTCTGTCTGCCTGGCCTCAACACTGGCATGGACAGAGGCAAAGCCTTCTGGCTCAGTGGACCAGAACCAGTGGCTCTGTAGTCTGAGTCCATATGTTATCAACCCTTAGTATAGGAAGTTAGGCTCAAAGCCTGTTGATGAGAAAATAATCAGTTTTATTTTAGTCCCATCTGTGTTTTCTTTCCATATTGGGGATTTAGTGTCAAAAGACTTGAATGTTTATCATGTTGACAACCTGCTGGGGTTATTTTTGTTCGCAAAAGTTCTGGAAATTGTATGCATTTGAGATGTTGGACCTTTAATGGCGTGGGTAGAGGTCAACTAGGAGAACCCAGTGATGTATTTCTAATCTCTCATTCCTTCTGCTCTCTGTGGGCACATTTACATGAGATGCTATGGCGATGTAGTGTCGGTGGGCACCAACTGGGGGACTAACGCTACGTTGCTGTAGTGATGAGCTACATCGACGTAGCATGTAGAAATAATCAAGTGCCATTGGGACTGCGCAGTACCAAATGTGCAGTCAGAGGCACATGTAGATACACACTGTAAGTATGAGCCAAAAAACTTGTTTAACTTTGGAAATGGAGCACCTGAAATTTGAATGTGCTTTGAGTCCTTTGTCAAATGATCACAGGTTTTTCTTTATGAACCTGACCCTAGGATTTGAGCACAGTGACTTCTCTAGCTGATCTTACTTTTGAAATCTTTACAGAGGATGTAAATATTGGCTTTAAACAGAAACAACTATAACCTCAACAGAGAAGAGATTGCAACTTTACAATAAATCATTCTCCATTATCACTTGCAAAATCTGATACCCATTTATCTAAAAATCTATCCAAGTCTTTTTCTAGTTTCTCCGGAAAATCTACAATGCTACTATTCTATCCAACTGAGTTCACCATTTCCAAAATGATCCATTTTTTCCCTCACCATTTGTCCATTTCTTAATACGTCCACAGATTATAATTCAGTCTTAACCTACAAATGCTCCTACATCTATTTCTTTATTGAAAATGTTGGAATGCAGAACGATGTTATAAAAGGGTCTGTTGCTTACTGTTTAATATTTCCTCCCAGAATATGGTGTTTTGAAATTGCTGCTTAAAATTCTTTGTTGTTGCTGTCCTGTAAATTGGCATGACTAATGTGGGATTTGTTTCCAGAGCCTGATCAAGGTCCCCAGAGGATATAGCTTCCAAGGTTTTGTGAACGCTAGAATTGCGCTTTCAGTCTGACAAGTTAATTCTCACTTCCTACACTGTAAGGATTTTTGATTAAAAACTTCGTGATGGGCCATCTAACTCTACCAGCTAAATTTTGTGAGTTCTTTCAGAACATTATCAAACACGCATATTGTATTAAAGGATTTGTAATTACAAATAAATAATTTTGTATTTCAGTATTTTAATTAAAGCATAGATTAGCTGGAGGTTGGAGATTGCATTGCTAACATGTTGATAAGTACTTTCTTTTAGGGATTTGTAAGGAGAATATTTGAAAACAAACACCTTTCATCTCTAGGTTGCTGTTCAAAATAAAGCACATGTTAATTGTACGACTGAAAATATATCTGCCAAGAGCAGTTTGGTGTAAAACATTAAACAGATTACTAACTTCAGAGTAGTTCCAAGTAAATGTCTGCCCATTTTACACCTGTCTTTCCATTCCATCACAGTCAGGTAAGAGGCCAAAACTTCTCAATTTCTGAGTTTCTACATTTGGAGACCAGTATTTTTTATTTAATTACTTAGAAATAAATGTACTTTACCTGTCTCGATAAGCATGGTGGGGGATTTAAAAAAACAAACCCGTTACAAACCATGATTTAGATAATTAAGATGCTACGTACAAATCGGCTTGTCCCAGTGATCTGCACCCTGGATAATAAATACAAAGAGGTTAAGGTGGTGAGTTTACTACATCAACAACAGTCTTTTAAAAGTAATGAAGAATAAACAACATGCTCTGGGATAAGAAACAACAAATGCATCCGTGGCATTCAAAAATAATTTGTAGTGATGGCATTGATCTATAAATTTAAATATTGTCACTACTAAAATAGTATCAGGAAAAGTATAGCTGTATCAATTTGAAAACTACATTCATACTACAGTGAACATGTTATTAAAGAAATCCCTAATTGAGGTTGGCTGCAACTGAGCTTTTTTTGCTGTTCTGGATCCTTTCCATGATGATAAGGAGTCGTATTAAATTGTTCAGGTGGTTTATTCTAGGCCTATCTGGATGCATTATAGAATGTTACTAATTTGAAAATTACTTAAAGCTGCAGAAATGTGAGTCTAGTTTTATTTAAAGTAACTTTCATGCTTATTTTGAACTTCATAAAGAAATCAGCCTTATAACTACATGGCAGTCTTTTTAAAAACTGCATGTTTGTACAACATAAGACTTTCCCAGTGTAACAGGGCACCATCCTCAAGGGTTGCCACAAGCCCCTGGAGACCCACAAACTTCCCTTTTACCCTGTTCACTCTACCTGTTAGTCCTCTTCACTCTCCTGCCACATCGTGGTCTCCTTTAGCATTATAGTAGGGTGGCTGCCCCAGGGCATCCCCAGACCTGGTCTTGCTCTAAGGAACAGCTGGGGGTGGTGGTCCTTTGCCTTAAGGGCTGCTTGTGCGGCCCCATACCATCCCTACGCCGTACCCCATGCCTCAGATTGAGTCACTAATCAGGTGGGACATCTATCTCTTTGTCTTCAGGCCATTCCAAGCCTTCCTTTTTTTTGTTAGGGCATTAGCCTTTCCAGCTTCCACCCCTCTACTATGGCTGGTCCCACAGCCCAGGCCCCTGGTTTTAAGCCTTGCTTCTGGGTCCCAGCCCGACTTAGCCTTGAACCTGCCACCAGCAGGACCAAAAACGATCATGTGCCCTGAGGACACTAGTGGGACATCTGAACCACCCCTCTAGTTGCAAACCGAAGCCACCAGTCTTAACATAGAAAACAAATGAAGGGCACTTTCCTGCTTAACCAGTCTCGCTCTTGCTCACTCTTTCTTGTCCTCAGGCCTACGGAGTTGCTTTCTTCCAGTCTTCTTGTAAGGTCAGGAGCTCCGCACTCCACAACTCTTAGGGCCAGGGCTTACATAGCTCTGGCCTGAGCTGTCTCCTGGTCACGCGAGGCCCTATCAGCTGACCTGACTACAGGGCTGTCCTGTAGGGGTTAAAGGCTGCTCAGGCTCTAAAAACCCTGCCCTTAAAGGGGCTGAACCGCTCTCCAGTAACAGGGCCAGGGTTCGCTGTTACACCCAAACGCTCAAATATGTCAGATAAGCAAGACAGTTCTATGAAGAACGTTGCACTGTGGCTAATTTTCAGGCTGATTTTTTTTGGTTCATTTAAATCTTAAGACTTCAGGTTCATGACAAAAATTATGGTGTTTTGTAAAGCAGTTAAATGTCTCAGAATTTGATAACAAGTTATTACCAGCTAGCAACTGTAGCCTTTATTACTGTAATTTTGAATTCTGGAAAGTAGCTAAAATTATTGGCCAACACTGGCAATAAATGTAGACTGCAAAATGTTGGCAAAAGTTCTGGCAAACAGATTGGAAACTGCCCTCTCAGGCATTCTTCATCTTAAGCTAGTCAGTTTTAGTAAAAAGAGGTTTTCTTTTTAGTGTCAAAGGCTCATTAAATATACAGTAAAATCCATTGAAAAATCTAATTGGATATAGTGAAACTCCATTTTGAGTAGAGTAGAAATTTTGAATTGCTTTTGTACATTTGTGTATGTTTTCATGGCTTAATTAAGCTTTGGTCTGCTCCTATTGGAGGCAGCGCGCAGGGGGTTCACCTGTACCCCCTGACCAGCCACACTCCCTGGTTAGGCGATGGCAGAGGGGGCAGGCGGGAGCACAGGTTCCCCGCTGCAAGTGCCGGCCAGGGATTGGGAGCGCCGGATGTAGGCCGCGGCCACTTCTGGGAGTGCCATGCCGGTCACCAGTTGGTAAGTTTTGCCCCGAGGGGACCCCCACACTCGATTGTTGACTAAGGTGGCACCAGTCGCCCATGGCTCCTATCATGGAAACATTAATCGTGTTTCCACTAATACAACGGAGCATGATTTTTGCCTTTATTGTGGACAAGGCTAACAGTGACCTGCCAACACTTATTTCAACATAAATCTGCATTAAGGACAAAGGCATCAACTTGCTTCAAACCATCCAGTTGTGTGCATAGTTGGTAAGGCTGTAAGACATATGTCAGTGTTTTTTCATCCTACCACCGCTATGTCTTTTGATTGTTACACTGACCTGTGCATCTTACCTTAAATTAGACTTCAAATTTCCCTGAAGTGGTCAGGGTCTCTCTTCATTTGTACAACACCTAGCAAAACGAGGCTTTGATACTGATTAAAGTTTCTGAGTGCTATTGTAGCACACCTGCCAGGCAGTAGTTGTGCCACTTCACTGTACACATGAAAATGTAATAGGATCTGCCTGTATGAAGATACTTTTACATGATGTGACTACCCATTAAAATAATTTATTAAAAACAAAAAACCCACAAGGCTAGGATTTTACCTTTTTATTAAAGGAAAAAAACCCCACACAAAACAAAACACCCTGGAAAATTAATTGCATCTCCAGTTGTCAAGTAGTGATATTGCATAAGATGAAGACGCATCAGTACATGCCATAAAGAAAAGAAGCGTGTTTTCTTTTTGTGTGGTGATTTATATTATTTTTCACTATGATATATCGCGCACACGCCTCAAATTATCATAGTGTTGTCTTTTGATCCTGCCTGATTGGCTTTGTACCAACTAGTCTTGGAAGTATGTTTCATGAAGTTACATCCAAGCCAAAATCCATGTTTTACTTGATGGCCTTAAATCAATGATTCTCAGCCAGGGTACTGGGGCACCCTGGGGTGCTGTCAAATCTTTTGAAGGTTGCCACAAGGCATGAAGAGAGAAACAGATGAGTTAAGCAGATAAGCACAGGCTCTGGACAATTCCCCACCCCTACTGCTTGGTCTTTCTGCAAGGAGGTAAGCACTGTAGTATATAAATTTAGTTTTTGAAACTGGGTGTCACTCAATTCACCAAAGTTATAGAGGGGTGCCTTGAGTCCAAAAAGTTTGAGAATCACTGTCCTAGATGCATCCTGTGTAATGCCTGCTCCTTGTCTATCTCTTTCAATAATGCTCTTATATCACATCTCCCAAAATAAAGGATTGTTGTCATATTTATTTCTGATGTACTGCCACCTTCTTGCTCTTCCCAGGATTTTGTTTGATCTTCTTTGAAATATTGCCAGGTTGAGACCCTTGCTCAATGATAAAAATGTGTAAATCATTATAGCTAGTAGCATGCTATGTTTTCTTATTTGTGTCTGCAAAGGGTTTGCCCCTCTTTGAGGATATGTAACTTTTAGCAGCTGATGGGATTCTCAGACCCTGCTGGGACTCTGTCCCGACAGCTCTGAGGCTCTCCCATGGCTGTGAGTCCCATCAGCTATGGGGCTCACAGTTGCAGGAGCTTATTACTTGCTGGCATGATCCTGGGCTCCTCCTGTATCGGCAAAAAGGTGTCCAAGGATCTGATGCTGGATCCCACAATCACTCCTCTTGCCATGCACGTGTGTTATGGTAGGAGACGTACTTGTTTGGATCGTACTTCAGATCTTATCGTGCCTTTACCTGAAAATCTAGAGGGGCCCTAAGACCACCAGGAAACTGGTTGGATGAGCTTCTCATGTGGGCAGTCTGTTTGATCTTACCCTGGAATAATTGATTCAACATAAAATCACATTAATTATTTCAGTAGAGCTATGCCAGTCTCTCTCATATGAGCAGGGTTCTGTTTAAAAAAAAATGTGTCTAAGGACTGGGTTCAGGGAGTACATCTTTGGAAGAATAGAAGCATTTTAGCATCCTTATTGTTACCCACCTTTTGACCATCTTTTGAATTTACATTTAAGATCCCACTAGTGAATTCACCATACTCTTGAAGCACCAGCACTAACCTAGACCAGTGTCTTGAGCTCATTCTTCCAGTGTGTCTTTTTGCATTGCATTGTATAATCACTTGGCATTGTTTAATTTCTTTGGACTCAGCTTTTCTTGCTTCTGATGGCAGTCATTCAAATATTGTGCACTTGTGTAGTCTCGGCGTTTTTCTTCAATAGCAGCTGTGCCTTGGCTTTTTGAATCTGTTGAGGTCTGCTTGTTTCCACCCGGTTAGAAGAGAATAGGCCTCTTGGTGCACCATCAAGGTAAACATATTTCCAGAGCTCTGTTGTGATGTGAAGCAAAGATCACAGGGCAGGCACTGCACCTGCTAACATGTTTTTGTCCTGATTTAACTGTGAGAGACTTTCCTTTTAAAATCAAATAAATAAAACAATTACACCTGTATCTTTTTAAACTGAACTGTACCCACTTCTGCAACTCATTGCTTAAATACAGTGGAAAAACACTTTAAAACCACACTGGTTGTGTGAACCACATGCTTAGTTTGCTAGACTGAGAACACTGGAAATTCTCCTCCCTGCAGCCCACAATTAGCAATTCATAGAGGGAGGTTCACTGCAAATGAAACCCAGCTAGCTCCATAGTTAGGACACAGCATTCAATAAAAGCTAGTAATTTCTAGGAATATACTTCTGAATTCAGACAGGCATGTGGCAGTGGGGAGGCAGGGAGAATAGAAAAGGAACTTAAATGAAATTTAAGTTTTGTGAATTTCAAACCCCAAATCAGCAACTGTTATGTGATTTTGATTTTTACCATGGAGCTGGTATGTTAGTGCTTGGTATTTAGCAACTGAACACTTTACCTTCTGTTCAGAAAAGAGAAGTTTTGGCCTTTAAGGCAAGGTGGTTTTTTTATGCATCTCAACGTGGACAGTAATGGCCAAGAACCACTTTGGAAAGTGAACTCTTCAATTTCTCACTATCAAATCAATTGAAAAATTCCCTCCAAGGATATGGTAAAGGAAGCAACAACATTACTTGTGCTCTATCCCACCTGTATCTCTTAATGTTTCTCCATTATGAGAATAAGTAAAACAGTGGTATGTACACTATTTGTTTTTTGCTTAAACATGATGTTTATCTGATTGGAGCAGGTCTCGGTCTAACTGAATTTCCTGTTAACACTGGAAGCAAGATATCTGGTGTAATACTTCCATATTTTCCAAATAACTTCTCTAGCATCGCACAATAGTATCTTTCACATTGCCCTAATGATCACTTAAAGCTTTTTAAATAGCAGTTTTCTCAGTTTGCTAGAGTCCATTATTTTTTACTGTTTCTGTAGAAAGAGGTGACACATTGGGCCTGATGGCCTTTTCTATTTCATAACCTTTATGCATTTTTATGGAGCTTGCCTCAACTATGTCATTTGGAAGAGTGCTCTTTCTTCCTTCCCTTTTTCTCCCTTTCCCTCTACCCCCTAAATCAACAATTGATAACCTTTTTTTAGTGATGGGATGGAATAATCCAGCTTGGGTCCAAGGTGGGCTGGTGCTAGGGACCCAGCTGCTGCTGCTGTTTCTCTCACCCATGGGATGGGAAAAACTCCCACCTCTGTCACTTCTGCCAGCATGGGCAGAGCTCCTGGCCAGGTGCAGATAAAGCCCCACCACTGTAAAAATGCTGCTGAAGACCCCCGCACCCACCCCCAGCTCCATGGGCTGGATCCAGGGCTCGATGGGCTGTTGGTTGCCAGCCCCTGCCCTAGCTTTAAATGCTCTGGGACTTCGTTTAAATATTTCCAAAAATAACTTTAATAGTGTAACTGAAAGCTTTTTTTAGTGTGGATGGAGATTAGATTTTTTTGCCATGCGTCAGGATACGATCATCTGTTAACAATGTGTAGTATACAGCATGCATCTCCATTGAACCTTTGCAAAGACTCCTGGGGGGGGGGGGGGGGGGGTGCAGGGCAGCATACTGAACTACGCTAGCAGCGGCAGTGGAAAGAACATGTTGCAGTAATAGTTTTATTTCACACTGATCCACAAGTTGTGTCCAATTTTTCCCCCTTCCCCCCCATGCCTGCATACCAGTTTTAAGCTAACCAAACAGCACTTGGTGAACAAGTGCAGCTATTATATGTGTACTCCATGCCTGAGACATGTAGGGTAAAGTACCTTTTTGTGAAAGGATTCCAATTATTTAGAAAGTCTCTTGCATCAGAAGATTTACTGAGGAGAGGTGGTTTGAAGTAATTGCTAGTATCACTTATCAGATTTTCTTAAGCTTCTTTCTTAGCCTTTTGGTAAGTCCTGCTGTAAATTTATAGGTGTTGCCTGTAAAACATAAGGCAGGGTTACTTCCCTCTTAAAAAGTATTGTCACCAGTTTTTCCCACCCCACCCTCTGAGTGCATTCTTTTACTATCTTGCTTCTGTATAATAATTGCAATGGAGTAGTCACAAACTTGTTTTTCTACCAGTTAGAACTATAGAACAGTATGTACATTGCTAAAGGATGACCTGGATTTAAAAAGGAAAAAAGGGATTGCTGGCCTAATCACTAGCTTGAGAATTTGCCATCCACATGGTGGAGGGTCACTAGGGACTTTAAATGATGGCTCAAAGGGCTAAATCCTTGAAAAGGATCATCTGAAACAAGCTGTACCTCTGAACCTTATTTAACTAAGTATCTATATTACATCCTTCACTCTGCAGTTCTGCAATTTGTTAGAGTTACATTTTTCCCAAGATTTTTGCCTGTAAGATGTCTTTTTTTTATTTTTATTTTTTGTAAATTACTCCTATTAATCCTATGCTGTATTTGTCAGAGCTCTCATTCTTTATTTCTGAATGGCATAGTTAACACGAGATTTTCACAGGATCATGGAGTTGGGAGGGAGGGCTTCAGGGGTCATCTGGTCAAAGCTCCTGCAAAAATGCTACTCTTAAACTATCGCTGGCATGCTAATCCAGTCTCCTGTGAAGGAGATTCTGTAACCTCCCTGCATATATAATGGGAAGGATGGTCTAATACAGGGGCTGGCAACATATGGCCCATGGATTGGATCTGGCCTGTGGAACTGGAGGAACGTTGGCAGTGGCAGGGGGTCTTGTCAGTGCCAGGGTGGTGCAATGAGTTGCACTGAGGCTGGGCAGCTGGGAGATGCTTCTCTCTGTCACCCCACCCCTGGCTCCCTGGCCTGTGCTGCAGGTGCAGATTCCAGCTGCCTAGCTCCAGTGCCACTCCCCACCACTTGGGACTGGCAGAGACAAAGCTCCCAGCTGCCCAGTCCCTCCTGACCTGCATTGGGCAGGAGCTGGGTGGTTCTGGCTCACAGCTTGGAAAGGTTGCCAGCTGCTGGCTTTGTAAGTAGGATGCTAGGTTGGGATTCAGGCTTAGATACAAGTTTCCAACATGACTCACTTTAATCTACTCTGTGCCCCACTATGCTGTCTGTAAAATAGCAATTTAACAGGCATGTTTTCAGGATAAAGATTCATTCTTTGGTGTCAGTCTATAGGAAGTTTTCTGCTTTCTGAAAAAAAAGCAACCTGTTTTGTGAGGGCTACTAAAATCTCTAATGTTAAGAAAAAGTCTTATCTGCTCTTGAAATGAGCATGTTTTAAAAAAAAAAAAATCCTGCAGCCATGTTTGATCTTGACTGTCCTAGTAAATGCAGTAGGGTTTTGTAAAAATATACCCAAGTAACATAAAGATAATGTTTGAGATACATAGGCTTTTACATTGAACAGTATCTGTTTTGTAAATATGTAGGCTTATTTTTATTTTATTTTTAACTTTCCTTTATATGCAGAACCTTAAGGGAACACGAAAACTGATCATAGGTTAATATTTGTTGAACGATGTTCAATGAACGGGCTGGGGGAAACAGGAGGAGGGCAGTCGGGCAGGGGGTGCCACGTGCATGTGCGTGCGCACACGTGCATGTAGCAGCCAGGCAGCATGGAGAGCAGCTCCTGCAGCTTTGTGCAGGTTAGTCTATGGGATGGGGGATGTGGAGGGACGTGCCCTCTAAGATTTGTGTGCCCACAGCAGGCATGTGGCTGCAGCCTGGCAAGACCGGCACAGGCAGGAGCTGCCTCTGTGGCCCAGTGGGTGGGATCTAGCATGGGAGGGCAGGGTGGGATGGTAAGACTCATTGCTCCTGCCACTGGGACCCCCCCCCCCCACTAGTTGCCCCAGCGGTACAGCTGGTGGGAGGGGGGGCACTGCCCTCACCTCTTCCTGCTGCCAGCTGCTTATGTACTGGGCTGTAGCTCTACCATGCTAGCACGGCCCAGCTGCTGCTGCTTCCTACAGGCCATGGCTTCACCCTGGAGGGGTAGTGGGCAGCACGTGCAGCCTGAGGGGAGTGGCAGTGGGGTAGAGCTCTGGCCCGGTGCATGAGCAGCTGGCCGCAGAAAGGAGGTGATGGCAGTGCAGCCCCCCCAGTCCGTTATTCCTTGTGTTGCTGGTGGTGTGGCTGATGCAGGGGTCCTATTGGCAGTGGCAGCAATGAGTCTTGCTGCTTTGCTCCCCACTCCTGCGTCGGGCCCTTCCCGCTGGGCTGCAGAGGTGGCTCCTGCCCATGCTGGTCCAGCCAGGCTGCAGCCCCGTGCCCACTGTGGGCGCACAAATTGGGGGGAGGAGGGGGCATGTGCTCCCCCTGCCCCACACACTGAGAGACGGGGGGCAGAGGGCAGTGGATCCAGAGTGAGGGGCACCAGCAAGGCCGGGGGCTGTTTTCTACATAAACTATTTACTGGGTTGAGACTGGCCATTGATGTTTACAAATGGGTCCTGGTACAAAAAGGCTTGAGAACCACTGTTATAAACTGCTGCTTTATATGCCAGAAAAATGTGGTGTTGCCTCTGTAGTGTATTATTTAAATCAGTCAGTTCCAGGAAACTTTTATAGAATTATTATCCTTGAGTAACATGCAATGTGTTAAATTTAGTAATGAGTAAGGAAAACTGGATGCACACAAAGAGGAGGAAAAAATGGTAGATTTGAACGGCACTTAAATTTCCAGAATAAATACTTTTCTTGCTTGTAAATAGCTTGATCTTCCATGGGTTTCCAAGATCGAGAAAAATGTAATTTGGTGTTCAGGCATAAAAAGGTGAACTTTCAACTCGACTGGGGATGTCAAGGAGTTTCCCAGGCAGCCGAAGGAACACTTTTGCTGTGCTAAGAAAAAGAAGAACTTTAATGGAGAGAGTGCCTGCCACTTGCGACACAAGATCCCCAATCAAAATGTTCCATTAAACTCATAGCAACTTGTTTCTCGAAACTCTTAAGAGTACTAACCAGTCTTCTGGTAAGAAAATAGTGGAACAACTCTCAAATCACATGAGTGGATATCTGATCAAACCTAATCTGATTAGTTCTGAGTACCTGAACAGATAAACTCTTTGAAGTTTACCTTGTATATTCTGATTTATAGTAGGTCATTATTTGCCTGACCTTGCTTAACAGTGACAAATTTATATTCTGTTTTATAGTGCAACTGCCATAGGTTATTCAGGGACATTTGCAAAGATAATGGTGTTAAAACTAATTGTATCCAAAAGTACATTTAATAGTTTTAATGTAAAGACTTATGCTGTATGCATTGCAAAACTGTTTCTTATGTAGTGATCCCCACCTTGCTGTATGGAGCTGAGACAGGCACAATGTACAGGAGACATCTAAAGTTGTTGAAGTACCATCAATGCCACGTGTAGATCCTCCAAGTCTAGTGGGAAGACAGATACACCAACATCAGTGTCCTCCTGCAAGTGGGCTGGCAGTGGGGCTGGGTTACAAGGTAGTGCTGAGCGCGGGGAGGGAAAAGTGGCCTCTCACGTGCCCTGTGCCTGGTGCCCCGTGCTGCAGCTGCTCACAGCCCGCCTGGGGGTGCCTGTGCCTGCTCTGGACAGCCGTTCCACCCCCAGCCCTGCCAGTGCTCCTTACTCTTGAACCACAGCTCCTCAACTTCCCAGATGCCCCTCACTCCCAACCCTCATCTTCCACCCCCCCCAGCCCTGCTGGTGCCCTTCACTTGTGACCCGCAGCCCCCTGTGTCCTCCAGCCCTGCCAGAGGGGGCCCCCAGCTGCCAAGTCTATGGGACCAGGGCTGCGGACCGCAGCCTCCCCTGCCCCCCTGAGCAGTGCCCAAGCCGTAGCTGCCACGGCCAGAGCATAGCACAGCTCCTATGCCCTCTTCCTCTACAGGTGGCACGACTGGAGTGGAGCCCGTGGAGGTGGCGGAGGGGGAGGGTGCAGGTTGTGAGCTCAGAACTCCCTGCTTCCCTCCCCTGGGAGCCTCCATGACCCAGTGGGCAGAACCCAGCACGGGAGGGCAGGGTGGCTTAGTGCTGCTGCTGCCACTGGGAGTCCTGTGCTGGCCATGCTGCCATGGTGAGACACCACCCTGCCTGCCCAGTAGCAGCAGCAGTGCTGAATTGTGCCCCTACTGCTCTGGGCAGGCAGGGGGTGCCTTGCCATAGCGGTGTGGCTGGTATGGGGCTCCCGGTGGTAGCACCAAGCCTTTGTGCTCCATTCTGCCCTCCCGCCCCAGGTTCTGCCCGAGCCCACAGTGGGCATTAGTTGGTCCAATCAGATGTCACATTTACCCAAAGAACCTTGTCTATGTCCTTACCAACACGGCTACAACCCACATCCTCCCCTGCCCCGCGCACAAATTGGGGAGTGGGGGGGGTGTCACATGCCCCTCCCATACTCCCTTCCCCAGGAGTGTGTGCAGCAGTGGGGAGCCAACCCATGGCTCCCTGCCACTCCCCCAGCTGGCCCCTGCAGCCGTGCATTCCCACCCTGGGCCCCACGCGCTGCCTGGGCTGGGCAGTGCCCACAGCCCCAGCCCTGCCCCACTCTCCTTTCCCTCACAGCGGGGGCTTCAGTTTGCCTTCCTGTGTGTGTGTCATGTCCCCCCCCCCCCCCCCAGTCAACTTGCTGCAGGAGCTGCTCTCCATGCTACTTGGCTGCCACATACATGTGTGTGTGCGCGCGCGCGCGCGTGTGTACACGTGGCTCTCCCTGCCTGATTGCTGTCCTGCTAGCCCCGAGCAGCCTCTTTCAGGCTGGAACTCTGCCAGCCTGCAAGGAGAAACCCACTGTTTCCCACATTTTTCTCCTTTTAAAGGAGAAAATCCACATTTTCCTGTGGTGAATGGAAAACCTGGATCCCTGCTCAACAGTGATCTTCGGACACACAGAGAAGACAATCATCCTTGACTGTGCGGGATTGCCGAAGAAGAGAACCTACAGGTTTATGTTGGTTCATTCAGACTTTCAATAATTAATAGGTTTCTATTAATAGACAAATTTCTACTTGTGAATAAGTGAATAAACAGCCCCCTAAAGAGCCCTCTTAGAGATATGCACATCCATGTGTGTTTGCATTTATTATGCAGAAAATGTACTTACTCCAGTGGCCATTGCCTTATATTAGGCTTTAGAAACTTATTTTATATTTCCTATAGCACTTATAGATTTGACTTTTTTTTTTTAAATATACATTTAACAGAAGCTTATTTTGCTGAACTCTTGAAAACTGTAATATTGAAGTTTTTGAGAATGGTTGCAATCAGCATTTTTTCCCAGAGCAAATATTCAACTAGATCTTCCTGAGATTAGTGTCCTTTTAAAGTATTTAGTGACTGATTGCAAGATTAAAGTTTCCCAAAATGAATCAGGTAATGTTGTCTAATATACTTTCATGTTAGCCCTTGCTAATTTTTTGAGCTCATAAATATAGTTCAGTGCTTTCTCTCCCCTTCTTATGTAAAGAGACTGACAAACCTGACACTACAGAGGAAATGGTGACATTGTTCACAGTAAGAAAATTGTATCCAATGGTCAGAGTGAACTCAAGGAATAAAAACTGCCTGGAATCTTTAGGATATAATAATCTTTGGTATTACTTGTAACAGTAGAACAACAAAATAACTATTGAAGTTGTGTGCCTCTTTTAAAAGGTTGAATTTAGAAGACAATTAAGCTAGGTAGAAATTTAACAGAAACATTTGTGTGTGGGTTGGAGGGAGATTACTCTTGTGTACTGAAAATGTGGGAAGGATAATAAGGAGAAGGCATCTCTCAGGAAGTACGTGCATCTTGTTTTGTAACATTACGTGATATTTTGTCATTATTAGACACACAGGACATGTCCCTACATGCAGGGGCGTGCATTTACCATGGCAAAAATAGCAGTGGCACAAATTTGTGCTGCTGCTTTTTGCCGCTGTGTTCACCTCTGCATGTGGGGTTTGGTGCTTGTCCAAATGCTGCGCTTTGGGAAAAGGACCATTTCCCTGCGGGCTGGAGGAGCCAGGGAGGAACTAGAGGAGGGGGAGACACTCCAGCCGGAAGCCAGTGTCTCCCTGGAGGACCGAGCTTCTCTGTCTGCCAGCGCACGCTCCTGTGACAAGCTCTGTGCCACTTTTTTTTGCAGGTTTTTTGGGGTTTTTTTGGTTTTGTTTTTCTGGGGGTTTTTTTTGCTACCTGGATTTCCTGTTGGTAAATTTTCCCCTTGTTATCCTGGGCACGTGGTTTGTGGCGCTGCAAAGAGGTTTGCGGTGCCACAGACTGCACATGTCTGCATATCTGAATCTGGCCAAAGAGATTGAGGATCAGTGGATGGCAACCTTGAGTAGCCTTAAGCCAGGGGTGGGCAAAATGCGGCTTGCGGGCAAGGGCCCACCAAGCCATTCTATCCAGCCCACAGGGCCCCTAAAAATTTAGAAAATTAATACTAATCTGCCCTGGGCTGCCTGTCATGCAGCCCTCGAGGGCTTGCCAAAACTCAATAAGTGGCCCTCCACCCAAAATAATTGCCTGCCCCTGCTTTAAGCTGTACACAGATTAGGCAGATTGTGAAGCCCCTGGTCATACTAATGAGCATTTAGTGATGCAGCTAGTTTTGTTAACTGCAGAACTATTTGTGTGAGCATTTCATGTTGTGACCAAGAAACCTGCAGTATGAGCAGTTTTAGGACACTTGGCTGGCTTGGCTTAGCTGAATAGTATTACCAATGCTTTAAAGCTTCGATGCGTGCAAAATAATGTGAAATTCTAGATACAGTGCAAACAGACCACTGCTGATTTTTTTCATAGTAACGTGTAGAATGAAATACTTGTTAAAGACCTGGTTAAGTTCTAAACTAGACCTTTCATGAACTCACTCTGAGGCTATATATTCTTCTCTAATGATTGCCCCGTACCCGTGCAACATTTTTTTGAGGTAATTTTTTTTTAAATCCTCTTACTCTTATCTCTCTGTTCCCAGATACAATTGATGCTTAATAAGTGAAACCTTTGCAGACTTCAGTTGTGGCTTGAAAGAGCACCCCATTGACTCTGTGCTGAGTGATGGATAGATTCCCTGCCTGCTGTTCACTTTACTGCTAGATTCACCTAGGGTGCAGTATCCTAACAAAGCAGAGCAGGGAATTGAAATGTGTTCTTCTGAGAACAGCAGTAAGTAAAGCTGCCTTTCTAGCTATTCTCTCAATTAGCTCCTGGGAGACTTTCATGCCTTTGCTAGTTTCTCGTGGGGATTTGTGACCTGGTACCATAT
The DNA here is from genome assembly GCF_030867095.1 of Alligator mississippiensis. NCBI lineage: Eukaryota > Metazoa > Chordata > Crocodylia > Alligatoridae > Alligator > Alligator mississippiensis. The sequence goes on from NC_081837.1 coordinate 7,304,625, forward strand.
TGCTATAAATAATTATTTTGCCAGTATCAAAGTACGTACAGTATAAAAAGATAACCAACATTTTTCATCATCTTCATTGGATACTGTAAATAGCAGGGGTTGGCACTGCCTTTTATTTATATAGTTTATTTTATTTTATTTTGCATTCAGTTCTGACATTGATGATGCTCATGACTCTCAGCTCCATGCTGCTTCCTGAAATGAAATTGGCAGTGAGAAGTGTAAAGCTCACAAGCTCACAAACAGGAACGAGGGGATCAGAAGCAGTATGCAATTGATTTGCAATTTATTTGTAAAGATCAGGTTGATGTTCTGGTGATCACTTGTTTTACTGGTGTGGGGGAGGAAGGGTTGTTGGGGAAAAAAATGTTGGCCTTTAACACTTATGCTATAGCAACCTGTTTAGCGTAATATGCAGCCCAGAGCAGGTTAATCAGGCTGTGATTAAACCTTCCCATTTGTCAGGAACAAGCATTTAAAAACCAAGGAGAAAGGAGAGATCACTTGGTGCCCTGTTTATTCAGGCATAACAAAGATTAACAGCTGTAGTTGAACTGTGCATTTGGTTCTACCTTTTGAAGATTGGGCTTCATGTAGTAAATATGCATAATCAGATTAAGACAGTTGGGATAGTTTATTTTGCTATCAAAACTATACCAGATTGTGAGACTTTATCTATCGTATGCTTTTTAAAGAAATCTTTCACTATTACTATTAGGTATCTTCACAAGTGTAAATAAGACAGTGGTATATACTGATATTTATATAAGTTTTATCTAAGTGTGTCTTGACTTCCCTTACTTTTAAATAGATGCTACAGCAGCTTAAGTGTTGCTAGTAGAGGCATCATTTGTTGTTCCGTTGTTACTTTGAGAATAAGAAATTATTTGTAAAAGGACTTTGCATGCTGGATTCTGCCTTAAACATTTTCTAGAATTACAGGACACATGCTGGATGTATAACATTTTCTGAGATTTCTCAAACATAGTTGTTTAGAGGAAAACTTGTGTGCATAGTGGTAAATGTGGGATGAGAGAGAGAGAATGAAGACTGGCTCTGGGTATTATACACTGTTTTGGAGTGATGCAAACAGTGTACTGATTAATCAGAACCTTAATTTTTAAAATAAATTAATTTTGATTAATATAAAATGCATTTTATCAACTTCTTTTCATTTTTAAATCTTTGGAGGTCTCTTTGGGTTTCTTGTTCACTGACCATGTATGAAATACTACTAAAGAAGCATACTGTGATTAGATTTAAGATTGAGAACATACACGAGTAATTGAAGGTGAAAACATTAAGGGTCCTGTACCTGACCCAAAACAAGCAGTGTAGGCCCAGGAAATTCAGGGTTAAAATTAACCTTCAACACAGTAATGCACAGTTAGGGCTCTCAGGCAGTTTAAACTCTGCCTCTGGCATCCTTGGGAGAAAAATAAAGAAAATCTTTATAGTTCTAGATTAACTGAAACTGGACGTGTCTACATGCATGTTTTAATGCGCAGTAGCCTATTCTACACGAGCATTAATGCACATGTAGATGTGCCCACTGACTTTTTAAAAGTTTTAAACACTTAATAATTTTACCATTATTGCATGGTTCCAATTCAGGGCCAAAGTTAAGATAGATCAGATGCTCTAAACATGCATTTCTCTTTCATTTCTACCCAGGAGGACTCTTACAATCTTTTCTCCGATGCCTGATGAAGGGTGTTTCTGCCCAAAAGCTTGTAATTATAGACTTTTTTTTGCAAAAATCTTGTTGGTCTAATAAAAGATATCACCTCTACTATGAGCCCCGATTTGTTTTTTCTCTTCTATAAACGTTGAATTAGTTTCCTTAACTGTGCAATAGAAACTTTCCTGACAGATATGAAACTTCACATATTTATGACAAATGCTATATAAGGGTAAGTAGAACATTTTGTTTTTAAGCTATAGTTGCAACTCTTAATTGTTTTGGTTTTCTTTGCTTTCTGTTTCATTACTTCTATGTAGAGGTGAATTCTTTCATATTAACAAGAATTACGTTTTAACTACATTCCTTCTTTGCCTAAAAAAGTTACCTGAGAATTTTAGCACTAGTGTTGATTTCTATAGCTTGTTTTTAAAAATGTTGTTTTAAATACAGGAAAGAATCTTCCTTCCCCTATCCCAAAAATACATTTATAATGAGAAAAATGAGTACAGGTTGCCCAAGTGGCAAACTGAATGCGTTAGCGCCAGTAAAAACTCAGATTGATTTATTATACAATTTTCTTGATTTAAAAAGAATAAAATTAATATTGATTTATAATTCACAAAGTGCAGACTCTGAGATTTATGAATTGTCAAGCCAAAGCACTTTTTCTGCATAAATGAACTTGGTGGATTGTAGACTGCCCAGTTTTCATAGGTTAAAGTCCGTCTCTTTCTTTTTCCAACTCAAAGTTGCTTTTACAAATCCCCCGTACTGAACTTCTGCAGCGTGCTTCACGGAAGCAGTGTCTGTTAATAAGTGGATACCTGGACAAGTCTGGTGCTTCGACTGTGTAAAAAGAAATGCAGAACTCTTGGTTCAGAGTTCAACTGTATAAACAAATTCAATAGCAGCAGTGTTTTGGAAGGGGCATGGGACTTCTTCCTCCTCTCCACTTTGTCATGCTTCTGCAGGTTTTCGATGCTCCATTTTCCCACTGAATTTGTACGGAATACATTTTTAGCCAGATTTGCTTGTAGAGTTTTGTCTTGTAGTCCTGAATATGTTGGCCCATAGACCTGTAGGCCAGACTCCTTTCCATTCGCACTTTGAAGCTCTTGACAGGCAGGTAGACAAAGTCAAATGTGCGAGGCTGTTTATTACCTCAGTAGAGAGATGCCAACTTTGGTGGTGAACCAAATCACAAACTCCTAACTAATGCGATGCTTGAGGGAGGGGTGTGAAGGTAATTGCTTAGTTAAAATGTGTAGTCTTGGACAGTTTGGATTGGGTGCCCTTGTTCTATTGCATTCGTTCTCAAATTGAGTATTTTGTTTGACCGTCTTTGGGACTGGTGCTCTAGAACAATAGATGATTTAGGCACTTGACGAATGTGTAGCTGTACACTTGTCTGAATGGCAAATGAGCACGTGCAGGCATTTTAGATGGTAATTGTTCATGGATTTGGCAGCATCAAAAGTGAAGTATTAATGTTACTCATTGTGCATTACTTTATAGGTAAATGTTATCATGCCTGCTTTGCTTTATGCAGTTCTCATTTGCTATATTTCAGCTGTGCCAGGTTGCACATGACTAATCATGTCAAATCACAGGTCCTTTGTAAATTGGACAAATGTCCAGTAAACTGTACTGATTGACGTACGTAATAAGCAGGTCTTGAGTTCAGAGTTGAGGAAGCAACCATAAAGTACATGAAACTACTTTGCAACTTGCCTGTATCATTGATAGTCTATTGATTCAGATGCATCTACTTTTTTTTTTTTTGCATAGTTGTTCGTACTTGATTAATTAAACAGTGTTTTTTAAGTATTAGAGTGAGAATCAGAAAGGTTTTCTATTTTGCCTTTGTTTGTCTACTGCAAGATTTTGGCCAAGTCATAGTGCACCTTTTTTATTCTGTGTACAATTTGGACATATACAAATTTTAGTAAAGACCTTTGAGATCTGTAGTTGCAAAGCTGTACATCAGATTTAGTGATCTTAGATATTTAAAAACTCCTGTTTAATAATTTTGACTAAGTCCTAAAAGAATCATTGCTAGTAAAATTGTTTAAATTTATGATACTGTAAAAATCCAATGCAAGTTATACAGTGTGTGTTTTGAAGGGCACCATCTAATAACATAGTTGTAGCAAAGTTATTATGCTCAAAGTACTTTTGTAAACTTTTAATATAGAAAAGGAACTGGTCTCTAAGACGACAGCTTCATCGTGAAGAGGGTCATTTTCACCAGTGGTAACGGAAGCTGCCTTCAGAGCTGTTCATTATCTTTGCATCCTGAGATTCATTAGCTAATACAGATGGGATAACCAGAGTGTTGCAGCACCAGAAGAGCTCAGCACAGCAAGCCTTTCAGCGACAAAGAAAATAAAAGCATTCCTGTGTTACAGGCTTCAGCACTTATCTCTGTTCTCTGGTACTGTTTGTGCTGAACCAAAGCAGCTGCTACCCCGAGTTAAGAGAGAACAAACTCAACATGGCGTGAAATTACTGCACTACCATTCACATTCATTAGAGTTATATTGTTACCAGCTACAAGCATGACTGGTCTTTGCATGAATAATAAAATGAAATACCACTCTGAGTCTTACCTTAAAACATCGACAAGCCAAAACACTAACCTTGACATCATATGTAGTATTACCATATCTGGGTACATTTTATAGCATTTATCCTGTCAGACACTGCAAGTTTGTACCTATGAGAATTCAAAAAGGACAGGTAGGAGGTAGTGAGAAGGAAATGTAATTATATATGCAAGCAAGAAAAAGAAAACTTCTTTGGTGTAGTGGACAAAATGTCTGGGAACACATCAAAATATGTTGCCTAAAAGGGGAGGAGGGTCCTCAAATCCATAGATAAAAAAAAAAAAAATTAAAATTCCCCTTGTTCAAATAAAAATGAACCAATAAGCAATTAGAGATTCACTCTCACTTGTTCCTCTGCCAGCAGTAAAACTTAGGTTTTTTCTGCCTACTCAGAGGTTTAATTTCAGATGCAGCCTTTCAGCCTGTCTCCAGTTTGTGAGATTTTTGCCAGCATTGTAGTTATGAGCTTGCAGAAGACTCTGGCTGCAAATTCTCATGCATGTATTTTTGCTGGCATGCTCTCATCTTGGTGCACTGACACGTCCAGAGCTAAAAGACTCAAAGAACTTCGAAACTTTATTCCAAGGAGGTGAATTCAGAAAAACCAAACAAACATACATGCATAAAAGCACCTGAAGAATGGACAAGACTCCAGCATATGTTATGTCAATCAATCAGCTGCATTCTGCTTGTGAATAAGGTCCTTCGTGTCTTGCTTCTGTTTTCAACAACTGATAAGCCAGATGATATTTGTCTCCAGAAAGATGACCCATTTTTTGGTATTTTGTTTTGCTTACTGTTTTTCAAAAAAATTCCTCCAAGTTTTTAGGGTACTGTGTCACTTAAAACAGGCTGGATTAGATCATATGTTTGTCCATCTCATGATATTTTACAATTTCCGAAAGATAAAACATTTCTGGGTTGATTCTTCTTTTTTTTTTTTTTGGTATGGTTCAAAAATTATAAACTGTTTAATAAAAGGGTAGAGGGCCATTTATCTATGAATGCTTTGACTGTGGCTTTTTTTTCTTTAATATTGTGGTAATACCCAAAAGTCCCCTTCCAGTTTAGAAGCTGATTGTGCTAGATGCTGTACAAAATGTTTTAGTATGAGCTTTGTTTGACATGTGCAAACACAATGAAACTCCTGTTAAAGATGGTGAAAACTTCACTAGACTGGCTAAAGCTTTCCCAATTCAGACTTTTCAGTGTTTTCCCCTCTTGAAATTTCAGTTTTGATCAACTATGCTTCATGCATGCTTTTCTTTCTTTTGCGGGGCCTGTGTGTGTGTTGGGAGAGATCCCTGAAATCCATTTCATCAAAAATATTTTTGCTATCGTTAGCTGTAGTAACTAAGGAGAAAAATTGCTGAACAGATTTTATCTTATTTCTAAGTTCTTCAACTAGGGCTGTATCTCAGAACCTTTAAATTGAATATTTGTGTCTAAAGAGTCTCTTTTTTGCAAGTTGGAACAGTATGTATATAAAAGGACACGAAGTAGCTTGAAAGATATATGGATATTTATAACATATTCATAGCTAAGTATATTTTTTGTTCTTAAACCAATGAACAGTCTTCTTAATATCTAACATAAATGTCTCTTGCAGTAATTTAAGCCCATTTACTACCTGGCCTGTCCCCAGAGGACCTGGGGAATAACTGATTGTTGTCTTCTTTATTTATGACTTTTTGGTATTCAAACTGCTTATCAAATACCCCCTCACCTTCCTGTAGGCTAAATCCCAGTTCTTCCAAGACTGCCTCATGTATCAAGTTTTTGAAACTTCTGATCATTTCTTGTTCATCTACTCTGGACACTCTCCAATTTGTTTATGCCTTTTCTTGATGTGCAGCGCCTAGAACTTGAAACCGTACTCAGGATGTGGCCTCACTTTTGCTTAATAAAGTGGACGAATCTCTTTATTATTTGCATGTGATATTCGTGTTTGTATTTCCAAGTATTGTATTGTTGACTCATTCAGCTTATGATCTACTGTGACTCCAGAACATTTTCTGCTGTACTGCAAGAGAGCCAGTCATTTCCCATTTTGTATTTTATGCAGAGATTATTCCTTCCTAAGTTACAGTGCTTTGCACTTGTCCGTATTGAATTTCATCCTATTTATTTCGGAACACCTTTTCCAGTATATCAATATAATTTGGAATCCTAATATTGTCCTCTGCAGTCCCACCCATCTGGGTGTCCTGTGTAAATTTAGTAAGTGTACATTCAAGTCCACCCTTGAAAGTCTTTTATGTTGATTTTAAACAATACCAGACCTGGGAAAAACCACTTTATTACTTTCTTCCAGTTTGACATTGAGCTGTTGATGACAACTTTTTGAGCTTAACTATTAAACGAGTTATGTAGCTACCTTTTTAGTACTTTCATTTAGACCTTGTGTGCTTGGTTTACTTATGAAAATGTTGAATTTTACTTTTAAGTAGCTCCTTTGCAAGTAGATTGCATCATACATCTCTTTCTTGTATTCTTGGAAGAAACAAACATGGCAATTTTGTGTGCGTCTGAGTAAGCACTTTCTCTATGGGAAATAGCATTGTCAAAGAATGATAGTAATTTTGTCAATTAGGGTTTTTTTCTTGTTGGGAATACTTGTTTTTTTATAAAGAAACTGTTTTTAAGATGGTGATAACATAGCAAGGTTTGAAAATTCAGAGATTGAAGGTATAATTATAGGACCTACCCTTCAGGGGTCACTGTAAACTTGAAAATCTGGCCAGTTTTGCTAGAAATATCTTCAGGTAGTATAAAAACTGTCTTGGTCATCCTATCAGCTTACATTACGTTTTTCTGATTCTGTTGGTTTGGGGTTTTTTTTTTGTTTCTTTCGGTTTCTGAGGCACAGGAAGTGTGGGGAAACTTTTGTTAAGGGAAAATGTGAAACTCGTTGTTACAGAGGGCTTTCCTGGGTACAAGTCGAGTAGAAATGTCCTTTCTAAAAATACTGCTCAGTATCATTTTACTGCTCAATATGATTTATGAGAATAATAGGTAGAGAATTTTTGACAGAGTCATTCATTGGATAGTATGCTGTTCACATCGGAAATACAAATGAAGAAATGGAAATGGATGTGCGCATGCAATTCCTATGTTGAGGTTATTCATGAAGGATACAGAAATGGATAGCAGTAAGGAGCTTCTGTAAGTGTAGAGGTAAAAGGAACCCTGCTGAAACTGTGACCCTGCAGTCATCTGTAGTCATCTTTCAAGGAAGGAAAAAGTTGCCCTTGTATCATGGTTCTTTTGACATCCTTCACCACCACCAGAAAAAAAGGTAGACCCGTGGTGATTTCTCTATAGTCTGTTTACAGGTTAATCACTAATCAGTGTTTACAGGTTGTATCACTAATTCAGCGCAGATCATGTAACTGGGCGTTCCGCAGAAACAAATGCCTGAGAAAATGTACAAGCTGTTTGGATATAAAGTACCTATGACGGTTGCACTGAAAAAACTTAAGGGAAATCTATTATTTTACCTCCTTTGTTAGCAAAGCATTATTTTCCAGCAAGTTAAGTTGAATTTTGACTTTGTATTTATCTGCCTTTAGTTATAACAGATCATTGCATATAACTTAATTTTGGGGGAAGGGAGTGTACAATATCCAAGTAAGACATGGTTAGCATTCAGAGAAGCTTGGAAGATATGTCAGCGTTTTGGGACTTTAATTGAATCATGCTATAAAGGTTTTCATTTCTTTTGCTCTTCCTGGCAGTGGCTATCAATATTTTATTTCAGGAAAAGACAGTATGTTGGAATGTAGTTTTTACATTGACTTCCACAGTCAGAGTAACAGTATAGTGATGGTAGAAATATTTACTGTTTAAATAGGCAATTTGGATTTGTTAGAAACAACTTTTTTTTCTTTTGGTTGAATATTCTGCTGTTGTGAATTTTGCATGAAGAGTGTCTTTTGTGGGGTTGCTGAACATGTGCAAAGCAAATTAGTAGCCTGTTCTCCTCAGTAGAAGCAGAGGTCCACTTTCCCTTGTGGAATTATTTTTAATTGAAAGCTCATTTTAGAAATGTAGGTGACATTTGGATGAAGGTGGGGATTTAAACCAATAGCATGCATGCATTTAATGTAATTGGTTTAATGACTATAAGCAAAGAACAAAAAAACTACTGGATTTGGATGCTAATCCTGGTGTAACGTTTCTCTTCACCCCTTTCCTTTTTTAATAGACAATGATGCAGCCTCTAGAGTTGCTAAAACCTATGTATATACTAAGTTAATACATACGGCTTCTGAACACTTATTAGCTGTAATGTTTTGTTAGCATTTTTATCATAAAAGCAAGACTGAAGAATCTTGGATGATAGGGTCTTCTGCTGTTGAGGGTGAGGGGAAGAGAAATGTTACCTTCAAGTACCATATATACTCATAATTTTCCAGGTATAGAATCTGATTACTGGAGGTTTGCCTTGAATTTTTCCCCTTCCCACTGCTACAGTAGGGAAAATAAATCTGGGGAATCAGGTATCCTCTTGCCCTCTTCCCCACTGCCTCCTTCCTTACAGTCGGGGCCCTGCTCTTTTTGAGCACATGGAAGTTGGGGGCAAATTTGAAAACACTGAACTTGAAATAAATATACCTGTAGTAATTCATATTCAGGCAAATTAGTACAAGTACCCATAGACTTGGTTCCTCCAGAGTTGATGCATTTTACCTTTTTTTTTTTTTTAAACTGCCACAAGTTTTATCACAGGTACTCCGTGACCGCACTTTTAAGCAGCATTTTTATATCTACTTATATATAGTACAAATTATGTATTAGTCCAGGGGTTTTCAACCTTATTGAGTCAGTGTACCCCCAGCAGCCAGGAGTCCCCCGGTGGCCAGATGAGTGGGGGTTGTCACCCAGCAGCTGATCAGCCACTGTGGGGCATGGCTGCAGAAATGCCGGCAGCAGCAGAAATGCCGGCAGTGCGGTGGCGCTCGCTCCGGAGTACTGCCTGAGGTCATCCCAAGTACTCCCAGGGATACACATACCCCTGGTTGAAAACCCCTGCATTAGTCCAAAGCCAAAAGACTCATGATTTACTATGTAGTTCTTTGGGCTGGGCCCCAGCAGACAGCATTTCGAGTCATGGTGACCCCAGCTTAGCACTTCAGTATGTGTGTGTGTACTCTAGACACCTCCCACAAAGGAGCCATATGCTAATTGGCCCCCCACTCATGACTAGAACCAGGAGTTTGTCACAAGTCCTGGAATGCTTCAAAATGTATATAAAGATGGGGTGCAGGGCAACCTTATCTGGCTGCACCTCATGGAAGGCAGGACCACATTCATGCGACAGGCTGAGAAGGGGGGCAACAGAGGGATTCTGAGTGAACTTCTTGGAGCCCCATTTAGTGATGTTTGCCAGACTGGTGAAGAAACATGATTAATTGGAAATAGGAAAGAAAGGTGCAGCTCAGCTGTGGGAGTGAAGAGGAAGTCTAAACGTATTCAGTGTAGTGGCTTACCATGACTTGCACACTGCACCCTAGCCAGCTGCAGAGCTCAAGGCTCCCCAGCCCCGGGCTGCCTGCTCTGCTGTCTCAAGGCACGCTGTTCCCCAGCCAGCTGGCGAGTGGCTGGCTGGGACATGGGGTAGCTCAGCGTGGGGGCTCTGCAGCATGCAGAGGCAGGAGACCAGGTAGTTGTGGGCTGCTTGCTCCCACATCTCCACATGCTGCTTCCCAGCTGGCTGGGGCACAGGTTGCCCACAGTGTGTCCCCGCTGCCCGGCCACTCTGTAAGGAAGTGAACATTAATATATCCATTAACTTTGTGAACTGAGGGGCACCCAATTTCAAAAGTTGTGGAGGGATGCCTTGAATCCAGAAAGATTGAGAGCCACTGCAGCAGGCAGTTGTGAAAGCTAGACACTGCCTTGTCCTACAATAGCCACACTTTTAAAAGAACAGAGAGCTTGCTCTGTCCTTTGAAAGGGCAGTTGTAGATGTTGACTTAATTCCCCCATTTGTCATAGGGAGCTTAAATGCCTAACTGGATTTTTAGATTTCATTTTGAAGGTCAGGTAGATGGCTAAAGTTAGTATTGCAGTGCCTCATTTGTAGGTGTATACATCTTTAACTGAGTCTAGCCTTTACTCCTGCATCAGTCTCCACTAGCATAGACTCTTAACACCTCTGTGAAGTCCTGTCGGTGTCAGTGGGGTTGTGCAGAGTGGACACAAGGATCAGGACTCTAAAGAAAATAAATCTTGGCAGTTAAGTTGCATGTAATATAACCAGTGGGTTTTTAATTCTATCTATATCTTTACATTTTGAAATAGTGTACTTTTATGATATTTAGTACATACAATCTTTAGAGCAAAATTTATTGGAGACTGTAAAATAAAATGGAATATTGTTGCAATGTATTGATCTTCCATGGAAACATCTTTGAAGTTGAGAAGAAGCTCGTGTCCTCTGAATGTTTTGTTGCTGTAATTTCTACAAATTTATTGTAGATTAACTATAAGGAGGGCATTGACGTCCTTGTATTCACAGGCTTAATACTGCGGTCGTTTATATACGTGCTCCGGGAGCGATGTGGGGGGGGCTTTACTTAGAGTGGCTCCAGGATCCACTCTAGTTAAAGCACCTGGAGCATTTCGTGTATTAGCATCCCTGCGCTAAAAAATGGTGGTGGGGGCACTTTAACCAAAGCTCATTGAATGAGCTTTAGCTAAAGTGCCCCTGCTGCTATTTTTCAGCACGGGGACACTGATACACAATATGCTGGAGTGTGGTAATTACCACTCTCCCAACAGTCTTGATTTATCAAGTCTGCTCCAACGCACTGTAATTACACTGTAATTACAGTGCGTTGGAGCAGTCTCGCTGGTTGTGTATGGGTGCCCAATGTGGCTAAATTTATTAACCTGATTTACAAATCAGTTTGTAAATAGTCCCAGTGATGTCAGTGGGAGCAGAAGTGGAATAAGGTACCACAGTGTGAACAGAAGCATCTTAACTGGCCAGTAGCAGACTGATTTATGGAAACAGTGCATTTTCTGTCACCATCCCAATTTAACATTTCCCCAGTACTGAGATGGGCAGATTCTTTTTGTAAGTAAACTGTTATTCACTAAGAAATATGCTTTTGTTGTGCCCGATTCTTTTGACCTCTCTATTCTGATTTGTAGGTATGTGTTAACTGGATGGAAAAAAAGGACAGAAAAGGCAGACTACCATGTCTGTTTTGAGCTTCCACCCATAAAGCCTCTTGAGCAGACTTATTACAGAGGAGCAGAGCATGGATGCTCTAGGGTCAGGGTTTTGTTTGTTGTTATTGTGGGGTTTGGGGGTTTTTTTTGGGGGGGGGGAGGAGGGAGGGAGGTCTCCTTCCACTTTCTCACTAGAAGATTGGATTCCTGTTTTAGTTATAGGCATTGGGTTGAAATCCTTCTCCAGTAAAATCTGTCCAGTGTAATGGGTCTTGGGCCATTTCATGGAGGATTGTTTTCTACTTAAGTGAAGTTTGGATATTTACTTGTGAATTGGGAGTTGAAGTATCAGTAGCAACTGATGCATGGACTGCTTGTGCACTTCCCACTCTCTAGCCATTGGTCTTAAGATTTATGTTTCTATCAGGCCTAGTGCAGGAGATGACAAGCAAGTGCCTCCCATGTGCATTTAAGTTTTTCACATAGGTGTGTAAAACAATATGGATTTCCTCTGAGGCACAGGAAAGAAGCCTTCAAAGTTTTCTAGGCAGCTGTTCCTTGATCAACAAAGTAACTCAGTGACTTTCTCAGGCATTAGTCAGTCTCCTTGGGTTTGGTTGCTCCAATTTTTTCCCTTTCGCTACTCTGTCCTCAGCTTCCTTTTTGATATTGTAGTCTCACTTGTTGCACATCTTCACTTCCTGTCTAATTTATCTTGATGGTAGAAACTTTAAACCAGACAGTAAAATTCTTAACTACATATTATGTTTTTCTTGATCAAAACAATTCATAAGGCAGCAGTTCTTAATGGCATAGTGTTAATTTTCTCCATGAGTTATCTATCTGTCACACATCATTGTGTAACTTGTGGGTCTATACTGTGCTTGCGGTGCAGAGAATCACTTAATTTAGTCAGTGAAGAATTAAAGGATTGTAGCATCACTAATGCAAGGTAAAGCGGCTTTATGAAAAATAGGTTCAGTCTAATTTAGTTGGTACAATTTTTCAAGAGATTACAAGTTTGTTTTTTTAATACATAGCTTATTTTTAGCAATAGAATAACATAGTTCAACTTTTAAAATCATTTAGCTTTAATGCCACACAATACTCCAATATAGCATGATAGAAAATCAAGGTACTGTAGATGCATTTACAATGGGGTGCTACAAAGATCCATTTTTTGGTTTCATGCAATTCAATATCTTTTATCAATCATCTGCAAGTAAATATTTCTGGTAAAAATTGCAGGCAGTGTGTCTTGGTGGAATGTTAAATGATGGCAGGTCAGTAATGCAAAATGATCTTGATTTCTTGATAAGCTTGATTAATTGAAAGAACGTGCTTTTAATGTAGCCAATTGCAAAGTCTTGCAGCTAGGAACAAAGAAATGTAGGTCACATTTACAGGATGGGATAGTATGTCCTGGAGAGGAAATCGGGTCAGAGTAGAAAGCTGAACATAAGTTTCCAGGGCAGTGCTGTGACCAGTACTATATTCAGTTTTGGTGTCAACCTTCCAAAAATGAGGTGGAAAAATTGGAAACCGTTCAGACTTGTGGTAAAAAAAAAAAAAAAAAAAAAAAAAAAAATGATTTGAGATCTGAAAAACTTGCTTTAAACTAAAACTTTAGGGGCCACCCACATTTGGGGTTTTAAATCTGTGAAATTGTGGTATCTCAGTCCAAATCTCATTGCTCTGGTTTTAAGAGTCTCAATATATAGCTCAATTTTCAGAATATAATTAGTTTAGAGTAAAATAGGTACTACTTGCAGAGCATCTTAACTGTTTAAATTGCTTCGCTGGCATCCTCATAAAATCTGTATGGGGAAGGTAAATATCCTGCCCCCTTTCCAGATGGAGAAATGTAGACACCATATGGCATTGCTTCTTCAGAGGTGCTTGGTGATTTCACTGGCAGATTCAGAATTGCATCTTTGCTCACCTGTCTTCCATAATACACAATAGTTAAAATATATGATTTTTTTTTAGAGTGTGAAAAATTGAAAAAAGCATAATTGTTTTGACACTGAAGATTTGCATAACTGAAAAACATCCTAACATTAATATTTTATTGGAGACGGAAGGAAATGTTTGTGGTGAGATGCAAGTTACAATTCCAGTTATTGATCTTTGAACCATGGTATATGTAAAATGCATGAAATGTGTGCAACCACCTAGAAGCCAAGAATAGTTGAATTTGTATAGATGTATATTTTCTGACCAAGAGTTATTGGTATTTATTAATATAGAGAATATAGTACCATAACCTTAAATTGTACTATTTAAGTATATAACCTTGCTTACATTATTCTTTCTATAAATGCCTTGATTTATCTTCCAAGTTGAAAAGCAGTAAAACCTTTAAATATTTTTTCTTTTTTAGAAAAGTTGACTAAAATATTACTTGAGAGAGAGAGCGAGCTATATACATATATATATATTTATTATTATTATTCTCTAGGTCAGTAACAGATCCGCGAGATGGAAAGAGAGTTGCACTCAAAAAGATGCCCAACGTCTTCCAAAATCTGGTCTCTTGCAAAAGGGTCTTCCGGGAATTGAAGATGTTGTGTTTTTTTAAGCATGACAATGTAAGTAAAGCTTAAATTAGTGAAATGCCTGTATGCTAGTGTTGGTGATGACAAGATTTTGAAGACTGAGCCCATCAGCTTAAATGCTTGGCTTTGGAATCTATTGATAACTTGCCCCCAGTCGCCCCTTGTGATCTGAACTGAGAAATATGGTGAAATTTCAGCCTAAATTTCCTTTATTTCATTGTCATCTGTCCTGTCCCTCTGCTCCCTATTCTTTTATTTCCATGTCTTCATCTGAAGGCTTCAGGTTCTAAAAATTATTTTATTGTTTGTGGTCAAATGCCGAATTCAGATCAGTGGTTGTAGTACTGATTTGCTGACATTTTTTTTTTGCTTTTCTGTCCTAAGTGAATATTGTACTTATAGTTATTTACACAGATTTTATGAAATTAAGGGTCTTATTTCTAGTATGTGGTGATGCAACATTGGAGTTATGTTTTGAGTGCTGTCTGGTTCTGATTCTACTATCTCTGCATGTTTTCATTTCTGAGAACAATATTCAATTGTTTTAAAAAATTGAAAGCATCATCCTTTGTGAGTGTGGAGGAAAAGTCATGCAGATCCAAGGAAGCCTTAAATCTTTTTTTTTTTCCTAGATGCAAGATGAGTTTTAGGGAATCCATGGATTTGTTTGGCAAGCAATGTCTCTTCTCTTAGTTTATTTAATTCCAATTAATTTGATTTGTCCAGTCCTCTTCCAATCCAGCATGGTAAAGGATAGCATTAACATAAAGCTCAGTACCAGTTGCAGTAATCTGGTGAAATTAAAAAAAAACAAAAACAAAACAAAATCTCTCTCTATACAGTCTTTCTGTGACATACTTATAGATTCTATTGAAGTATGTCTATGAATTATGTAGAAGCATAAATGGAGGAATCTGTTGGGAAAATGGCTTAAAAGCTGTTTGTATGAGAATGAGTAGTTAGTTTCTTGGTTCATGCAGTAGGAACATGACTTTGGAGTGGGTAAAGAGGCTCTCTGAATTCAAGTTGACCACTCTGTATACAAGTGGGAGCAGTCCAGGTTGTATTCATGGTTTCTGTTCTGCCGTAGATGCCTGTTCTGTGTTGTGTTTCTTTGCTTTGTTCAGGCCTTAATCAGAGCAAAAAGGCAATCTAAAACTGGGGGGGGGGGGAAGAGAAAAATCAAACAGATCTTAGGAAATAAGCCAGACAGCAGCTTATTAAAGTACTTCAGCAGCTGCAACTTTCCAGAAGTGACCCGCAAATCACGACTGAACCTCCTACAAAACAGTGCTCCAAGGTAGTATAGGCACAGTTTACAAGCAAACACTTGCAAACTTTTTCTGATGCCTTAACACCGATTCATAGGAGAGTTCTGGTGATTGCCTGCTTTTCTGAAGTTCATACAGGACACATTGTTTGTGCACATAAAGTTGGTAACAGAAGCGAATTCCCACCCCCACCCCCATGATAAAAATGCAATGTAGAACTTGATTCCAAGAGAAAAGTCCCCTTAGTGTGCCTTTTATTCAAGATTGTCACTGAGGTGGTATGTTAATCTAGTGCTCTGCAAGGACTTTATTATGGGATAACTTTTATTAGGCAGGAAGAAATTATAAACTGTTCTTGTAAGCGATCTGAACTGGAGCCTGATAATGTATTTTACTGTATTCTCTGCTGCTGTTTTCCCCAACTCATGCAGTACATGCAACACTTAAGTGTACTCTTGGTCCAGAAGGTGAACAACCAGCTATAATTGCCTTTATGGAAAAGAAGTCAAATGTTAGGGGTGGAGTTGAAGATAACTGGCAGGAAAGAACCAAATAAATTATGTTTGCCCATTACTGTATTTATCAAGCAGGCTTAATATATCTTCAAAAGATTTTCTTATTGTATTTTACAATTGAAACACAGCCCAAGTTTTTTGCTTTAAAATCTTAAGCTTTCATATTAGGAGTGTGGCACCTGGGAAAAGTGGCTGGATTTTTGTCTCTATAACACATTTACCTTTGAAAGCAACTGAGTGTTTGATACTTTTGAAACTTGTAACTATTTATTCAGGTGCCTAATTGTAAATTCAGGATCTGGAGTGAAGACACTCATTTTCAGAATACTGATCCCTGCATGCCATGCCCTAACTTTCCTCTCTTTGCTGAAAGACCTTGACCTGATCTTTGAAAGATGCAATAAAACGCTGCACGTGATGGTGATCTGAAATGAATTTCTACCTAAAGGATGACTGGATACTGTTTTTAAACTGTCTAGGACTTACGTCCTTTAGGCTATTCTCATGGGGAAGGAAAGGCACAATTCAAATTGCAGCTTATGTGACATAACTTCAGCTTTTCCAAGAAGGTTCTGCGGCAAAGAGAGGGAGTGAAGACCTCGCATAGAAAAGCAGAATAAACAGTATTTTTGACAGTCTTCCTGAATCATAGAGGCAAAGCAGGTCTGTATGCTTTTGCTTTGCAGTCTACTATTAAGGATTTAGTTGTTTGAAAGAATTGCATACATGTTTCCTGGAAAGTGACTGGCTGAAATTCTTGTTTGCTCCTATTTTAAGGCTTTGCTATGCTTATTCAGGGTATGATTTGTGTGACCGGTTATAGCAAATGAAGCCTAATTGCCATTTAACTCTAGTAACACACATGCAACTACCACTGAATTAAGCTTCTTTCATAATAGAGGATTATTCAGATAGGGACTTTAGTCTAGGAACAGAATTGCTACGTTTAAAAAAGTAACACCTACACAACCAGATTTTAACACACACATGCCAGTCTGGGAGAAGAACTCATATAGTAGGAAACATTATCCTGTCTTTTAAAGTTCTCTTTATTTTGGACTGTGTGTGGTTGTTGAAGGTTTGAGATGTACCGTTCTTTTTCATACTTGATGCTGTTGCTCCAGAAGTGTTTGTCACTGCAGGCAGGATGTTGTTCAGATGCAGGATATTGCAGAGAGTTTGTTTAGCATCTAACTTCTAAACTGTTTCTTTATGAGGAAAGTACACATCAATGTGTATAATGTTTATTTTACACAAATACACTTCTTGATCCCTGATCTTGACTGTAGTTGCTTGTTTTATAAATATTTATTACCTTATGAAATATAGAAGGGGAGGATGTTTTGTGATTTTCCTTGTAGTCATTTTGCCTTGCCTTTTGAGTGATAGGAGATGAAAAGTGAACATTTGAAAAAAGACCCTTCTGTTGGGTGAAACGCAGTGCAAGCCAACTTCCACACTGGCTGACCCCCTGTACAGCCTTGCTGAAGTCAGTGGAGGTTGCCTAGCATTCAGGGCAAAATTTTGTCTAGTGTTTTTTGTGTCGACAGGTTACATTTGACACTTGTCACATTGCCATGCAATGTAACGTGCAGTGATGTCAACTTAATTAACATTTAAAAGCCAGCTGTTGTTGTTTCTCTTTTTATAGAGATTTTATCCAGATTGAAAAGTCAGTCTGATCTTGGGTTGTCAAGCAGAGTAAGGCTAAAGTGTACCCATTAAATGAATTTTACATGTACAATTAAACAATTAGCTGATAGAGGTCTTCTGCGGAGGTATTTTAAAGTGGTAACAAGCCAACTACACCACATGCAAACAGTACTATGTTATGGGACCAATCAAAGTTAAACAACAAAAGATAAAGGTTATGGACAAATTAAATGTTTAAATCGGTGTAAAAAAAAAAAAAAGGAAAAGAAAAATGTAGTGGACAGACAATCCAATCCCCTCAACTGGGGTAAGTTCATACAGTCTAGGAGAGAATTACCTCTGAAAATGTTGGGGTTAAGAGTACTGCCAAGATAAGTAATGCTGGGTTGGGTTTTGTCTATCCACTTCTATTCCAGGGTAGCAGCCTTCTATGTCTAGAAGGTGGATATAAATTACAGGGGGCTATGTGAATGTTTTCTGGCACTGCAAATTAATCCAACAGTTAAAAACTTTGTTCTGTTTTGTAAACTCCTCCATTGAAAGGGCACCAGATACCATTAAATGATAAAGAAAGGGATAAACTATAACCTGAACCTGTCTGCATAATAATTTGCTTGTTTTGCTATCCAGTAAAATTGTCTTGTCCATTGTTTCTTAGGTACTCTCTGCCCTCGACATACTCCAGCCTCCGCACATAGACTACTTTGAAGAAATGTATCCTAAACATAAAATAAGCAATCTTAGTTGAGGTATGCTTCCTTTTTTAGCTTGTAAAATACAAGCATTTGGTTTTAATATTTGCCCTCTTTGAGGGGAACTGAAAAGACTTCGAACCGATCACTATATCTCTTTGTGAATACATACATCTTTTGACATTAGTGGGGTTATTCATGCCTGAGAAGTTTGTTAATGTTATTGTGTAGATGTACAGGTTAAGAATTGAGTATGGAGCTTTGAATGCACTAGTTCCAGTAGGTTCAGATTGTTGTACTGTGCATCAGCAGACACCAGTTTCTTTCCCCCAAAATATTGCCCTGAACAACTATATCCAAGAATTTTGTATTAAGCAGCGTTAATTAGGTATCACTCTGAAACCACTCCTAAACTGCCTACTGTCCAGTGTTATGTGATTATGGCATACACCAGAAAACAAGAAATTCCAGGATACTTGTGGACAATTGGTGGGGTGTGGCATCTCTAATTCTGCCTCTGGCTCCAGCTAGAAAATGGATGTCGGCTGAACTCAACAGTAAAACTAGCAGTGGATGACTAGAGCCCCAGGTGCTGATTTTAAGAGGTGTGAGATTGGTAACTGTTCCTGCAGCTTAAGGGGCTGAAACCACTTGATGTGCCTCTGCCCGAACTTAGTTTTTTTAATAGAAAGAAGCACGCAGAGTCTCATGGATAACATTCACAAGAAATGAGTGCTTTAACAGAGAGCCTAATATGAGGTTATTTCTCAGATCATTGTTTTTTTATCATAATTTTGATTCATTTCAGTCAAGTGACATATTTATGAACAAATGTATCCGTTTCCTTCTATGTATGATTATTTTCATTTTGTTCTTTGGCAGCATAGAATTTGCATTCTTTTTATGCTTGCTGTGGTTTGAGCTCTTACTTGCTTTAATAGCAAAATGAATTATATGAAATAGCTACAGATTTTTTTTTAGCACTTTGTATCTAAAATCTTTCTGTAATGTCATCACAATATTAAGTCCTCACACTGATAATACAAAAAGTACATCGGCATGTTTTGATTCTAGTGTCAGAACCAAAGATACTGATTTAAAACAATAGTTTTCTTTCTTTTTAGCAGAGACTTTACCAGCTTGTAGGTCAGGAGATCCTAATAAAGACGGCTTAAACTAATCTCACTATTCTGTTACTATTTTTAGTGTCCTTTTAAACATCCTAAAAATGAGTTTGTGTCAAATATATTTTTGGATCTTCAGGATAGTGATATCTTAGTAGATAAATGAACCAAATAAACATAAAATGAGGTTATTTAGTTACAGCTGTATTTTGTATTGGAAAGTTATTCATTAAACATCAGCCACAGAAAGGAATCTAAAGTAAACTGCAAAAAAATTGAGACTTTTTAAGAAAATGAGTAAATCATTTCTTTGGGTGTACTTAAAGGAAAGGGGTATTTTAAAGATGATCACTTGATAATGTGAAGGTACTATAAAACATAAATCTACTGTCCTATTAAGGAAGCAGTATCTGCTATGAAGTAGAGGTTCCTTAAGGGTACTAAGCTAAAGAAGGATATATATTTGGGATTTTTCCATGCTGGAATGGATGTCTTTTTCCCATTTGTTTTTTTCATGGTGCTTGTAGTTTAGGATTATCCAAATAGTTTTACTTAACGTTGTTCATTTAAACACGTCTTAAAGAACAGTATCATGACAGATATCGGGATAAAGCCTTTATAATTTTATTTAAATGTGTAAAAGAGAGAGAGGAAACAAATTTCTTCTCAACAGATCAGGATCCAAGTTCAGCCTTCTGTGTACCGCAAATAGGTACTGTTCTAAGTTTTATTCTTTGAATTTATAGTAAAGAAAGCATAGGCTGGAATTTGTTGAGTTAAACAAATTCTTTAGTAAATCCCAGTTTGTTAAATGTTTATGTGCAACCTAAGAGACTGGGTGTATATCAGTAGTCAAATATTATACTTGTTGAGCTTTAATGCAACAAATCATTCTTATGTGCAAGCTATATTAACAGAGTCTTTAATCAAAAGCTTTTCTGTTCTGAGCACTCTGAAGGAATCTCTACTTGCCTTGGAGGTCCCATTTAACATCCTACTGAAACCATCTTTATTTTTATATAGTGAAAAAACAGAGCACAGCTCTATGGCTGGATTTTATTAATAGCTGTGTGTATAAGGAGAACTTGGTAAATTTTCTAACTATTCTTGTTGCCTTTTCATTCCCTCTGTTCACTGAAGGACTCTATTGATCCTTGGATAAATAAAGCTTAGCTAAAATCTTGTTAAATTCCAGTTGTTATAGTTGTATAAAGACCACCACGTTCCTGTGTGGTTATTTCTCCAGAATTGTATGCTCTGAGTTCTTTTGATCTTGCTACACTTTTAAAATTTGAACTCAGTGATAGGAATGCAAGGAAACTTAAATAAATTCTCTTAACATGTGCAAAGCATAGGAAGACCATGTTAAACTTTTGTTCTTAAAGTTAGTATGAAAAATTTTTAATTGTGTTTTGGTGGGGAATATCTTTAGATTTTTAAATATATAGGTGTATGCTTTATACATTCTCTGGTAACAAATATAACTACAAATAGCTTTGTGTGCCATGGTTTTTATATACCATTGTATGCAGTTTTCCCCATTGCTCTGCATCCTCAAAAGCTTGAAAATTTATATCCGAGCTGGCCCTTTCTTCTTGACATAATAACATTTTCATCCATTGCTTGCTTTTAAAGGTGCACAATCCAGTATAAATCTAATTGTGTTGTTACTTTACCTCGGCATTTGCTGAAAGCATAATGGAAGGGGATGTTAATTTTTTTAATACAGTTTGGTATTGTCTTTAGTTTCCTCCTTGCCAGTAGAAAGATGCTGCAGAGGCAACCTCTTTTTTCCCCCCAAATATTTCCCAAAAGATTTTATGTATGCTTGCTTTTTATTCTGTGTCTGTGTATTTTTACAGGTGTTAATCCAGCAGAAATTCTTGTTGTTCCCCAGATTTTAAGCGTGGTCTTTCAGCTGCTTCTGGAGGCAGAGACAAACCTGTTGACATTCGCTGAAAAGCCACAGTGGTGGTCTCCCTCCAGAGCTGCAAAGAGATCCTTCTAACTAAGTACAAACTTAAAAATTAATGTCCCGTGTTGCACTGGAATTCTGAAATCTCTTTGGCGTTGCTTTACCCTATTCACAAAACACAGAAATGCTAGGAAGTAATGCAATATACTTTTGAATGCCACATCAGATCAATTCCAAAACTCCAAGGAACGTTCAGGCCTTCAGTAGCCAGAACCTTTAATTCATTTTGGGGAAAATCAGGAAGCCCAAAAGGTAGAAAAATGACAGGCACATTGAGCCACTGCCATTTGTTCAGCAGTCACAGCTTCCAGCATCTCTGCAGTTGTCCCTGGATCAAACAACTGGTTCATGACACTCATTAACACTTTCCTGTATAATAGTATCCCTGCTCATTCCCTTATGGCTTAACACGTGGAAATCCTGAATGACTGATTTCCCTGACAAATAATAGTGGTGGGATGGGAGGGGGAATAGGGAGATGACAGTACACAGTCCCTGCCATTTGTGGATAGAACTGGTTGGAGCGTTTTTAAATTCTTGGGAGCAGGGGAGTGGAAGAATATGGGGAATTGCCACCGAAATGGTAGCTGTGGGATTTCCCAGAAATGTGTGATTCTCCCCCCCTTTTTTTTTTCCAGCCAGCGCTACTATAAATCTCAGATACACTGAGAAGTTGCAGTAGCTTTCCCATTGTGTAAAGAAGGATTATTTTGCTGCAGGGAGCCAAGTGGCAAAGGAATGCGGTAGGTGAGAAGAGGGGAGAAAGCCTAGTTGCATCTCCTGGATCCCCAAGAGCAGTGAGGAGAAAAGGGAAAATTAAACCTATTCTTGGACTAACAGATGGACCCCACATCAGGGAACAGACCTGCCACAAAGATCTGCCTCTTCAGTTCCTTAAGCCCCAGTTAACAAATGGTAGGAGCAAGGGTCTGCTTTTCATGCAAAACAGGAGTCTCGTGCCAAACTGTCATGAGATGGGCCACATGTGGCATTAACTGAAGCTCCCAACCCAGCTGCAGCATTGTTAGCGGGTTGGATTTGACCCTTATATAGGAGTAGAAAGTGTATTTCTTGCAAAATGCTATTTTTATGTTGGTTTTATAGATTATGTATATTTTTGGAAGGGAAATATTTAGACAAATGTCTGCCTAAGGCAGGTGATGAAGAAAAGAGAATTTCTGTATTTTATTCAGTGTATCAGTGTATGTGCCTGTAGGGCTCTGTAGCTGAGGAAAAAGTCAGCTGCATGGAAGTAATAACAAATTCCATGGAGACCATAGCATCTTCTTGCTTTTGTGTTTTCACACCATTGAATCTAATTTGTCAACCAGTAGTGGCACAGTATTCAACAGTGATTGTGAAGGACTTAATTTGCCTCTCCTTCCTTTTTTTTCCCTCTCCTCATACCCTGACTACAACTTCTAATTATTTGAGAGTTTAAGCTTGGGTATGAATCAAAGTCCATTTACTTTATTAAAATTACACCTGTATGCTGATTGGGAGATGTCAAGGTCAGTGGATGAGATGCAAAAGACACATTATAAAGAGAATTTGGGTTCTATTCCTGGCTTTGTTACCAGTTTGGAATGTACTCTTGGGCAAGACGCTTGTGATAATGTGTTTTAGAGTCTTAATTGCCATCATAGCAATTCTCATTTGATTGCAATAAATAGATCATCAGCAGACATAAAATTACAGTGTTCCTATTAATTAACATATAACGATTTGAGATATAAGAATCAAAAGCAGAAGTGCCAGCAGTTATTTTTTTTGAATACCTTAAATATTTGGAAAAGACTACAGAACGCTAACAGTGCTTTAGCTGCACCAACCAAACAAGTGTATTTTCCCATCAGTCCTGCTGTTATAATGTCCAACTGAACAAGCTATAAATTCACATCACAGCCGACATTCAGTTATTCCTCAAATTACATAGCAGTCTCGTTTATTTTACCAGAGCTATTTTCAGTTTGACACCTCCCCCCCCCCGATCTTTGTTCCAAAGACTTTCCAATTCTGGGAGATATAATATTTGGCTTGCACATATTCAAAGGCTGGATGTATTGCCTGAAAGCATTAGATCTTTATTTTTAAAAGACCTTCTATAGGAGTTAAAGTGTAAACAATTTAATTTATTTAAGGCTTGTACTTTACATTTATATAAAAATTAGAACTAGACCTACAATTAATTGGCAATTTCATATCAAAGGAGGAACCAAATACATCCAAATTGTTAACAAAGCTGTCATAGAGAAATCGTGAATAGTATAGCTTCTTAATGGTTTTAATATGTTGCATGGCTGAAATGTATTTTGTGAGGTGAGGTTTTGGTGGCTTCTTGCACCATTTCAAATGAAGGTCTGTTTTAAGGTAGATTGAGTCCTTGTAAAGAAGTAACATTGAGTACAGCCCGATCAGGACCCTAGCAGTAGCCTGAGAGTCTTCTCAGTTGACTAGAGGCTACACTTCCTTCCTGGGTGGCATCTTCAGACTCTGCTCTCCTGTGTTGTTTATCTTTTTGGGGGAAAAAAGCAAACTTTGAAGATAAAACCAAAAGCAGAATCTATTGAGACACCTATAACTTAGCATGTTCAAGCATATGTCTGATAATCATGCTGCTGGTTGGGGTTTTTTTGGTTTGTTTTTTATAGCTTTAATCTTGTTCTATTTCCAGTCTTATCTGCATCATTTTGTTGTAAATTATCAGATGAACTGAGACAAAGTACACAACCAGATTCTGTTGGCAGCTAGGAGAGTGCATGATAGTACAATGTCTACAGTTAGCTTACATCCGTAATACTGCTGCCAACACCTTCCAGAAGTTTAAGTGCATGTCATGTATAGAAGCAAATATATCTTGTATTTGGGGAGATCTGCGTTTCTAATATTTATACAAAACTTAGTTTCTTTGCAATATCATGTAATCCCTTGAGTGTTTAAAATCAGGTAGACTAATCACTTTCTGCAATATGACCCTGCATGCATAGGTGTGGTCAAGCTGAAACTGCTGTAATCAGCATCCTGCCATTGGTCATCACATATTCTTTTTATCCAGCGGGAACTCTGTTGTATTAGGTACGAGCCTTCAGTTGAGCTGTTTGGAGTTTAGTTATATCTGTTTTGTGTGCCCAATTTGTGAAGAAGACTAGCAGCATCCTGCTGCATTAGTAGGAGTGTATCAGCAGATCCAGGCAAGTAATTATTCCCCTCTATTCAGCACTGGTGAGGCTACATCTGGAGTACTGTGTCCAGTTTTGGGCCCCCCACTGTGGAAAGGATGTAGACAAATTGGAGAGAGTCTAGCAAAGGGCAACAAAAAAGGTTAGAGGGTTGGGGAGTATGACTTGTGAGGAGAGGCTGAGGGATCTGGGTTTATTTAATCTGCAGAAGAGACGACTGAGAGGGGATTTAATAGCAGCCTTCAACTCCCTGCTGGGGGGTGGCAAAGAGGATGGAGCTGGACTGGTCTCATTGGTGGAAGTTGACAGAACAAGAAGGAATGGTCTCAAGTTCCAGCAAGGGAAGTTTAGTTTGGATATTAGAAAAAACCTTCTTAGCCATGGTTTTTATATAGTCAGGCACTAGAATGTGCTGCCCAGAGAGGTGGTGGCATCTCCATCCTTGGAGGTTTTTAAGACCCAGGTAACTAAAGCCTTGGCTGGGATGATCTAGTTGGGGCTGGCCCTGCTTTGAGCAGAGAGGTTAGAAGACGTCTTAAGGTCCCTTCTAACCCTCATTTTCTATGATTCTGCTGGGTTTTGGAAGGCTGCTTTCACTGGTAGACGCGCCCCAATTATTCTATTTCTGAGCAGTTTTTTGCTGGCTTTTTCTTTTAAAGCAGCTGAAAATTGTCGGGTTTATATATTTAAGCGAACTTTGCTTTGCTTGGGAATATTTCTTCTTTTTGTATCTTACTATATTGATTGCTGCAGAAAAACATGAACATTTTTCAAGGTCAGCGATTCTGATCAAAGTGCATTCAGCTTTTTTTCTGATTGATAGTCATGCCAAGTTATTGGTTGAAAATATAGGATATACTTACTGCTGGCTCTTTCATATGAACAATAGATAGTGCTCCCATTATTGTGCTTGGCTATTTCTTTCATGTGGACAGCAGCCTCTGAGACAAATAAGCTTCATAAATTGGATTTCAGTTATCTGCACTAGTTAAATGCCCTCATTTTATTACAAGTCATATGAGTTATAAATCAGATCTAGGTTAAGGATTCCTTTCTCTGTGGGACTATACTATCAAGGCTGTTTAAATTGGATAAGCATATTTTATATATAGATGTTACTAAATTACATATGTAAAAGAACAGGCATTTATTTTTCATAGTTAAATATAATTGATTTTAAGGACATTTTGACAAGTATGTTTCACGCGCTGCTCTAATTTCAGTTTCTTGAAATTTGTATTGAATCATTTGTCTGAAACCTGTCTTGTGATGCTTTCACTCCTTTCCACTGAAGTGATGGTGCTACACAGGCAGTAAGTGGCATACTTAATTAAAACACGTTACATTCCATGTGACTGTTCATATTTCTTCTTAAAAATATAATTCTGACTTTAGTTTTTAGTTGATTTAATACACATACAAACTGATGTTTTGAATGGTGGTTCTTTAACAAAATCCAGTTGACTAATGAGTTAACTTTTTTGGAGATGGGGTGCTTAGAAAGTTCTTTTTTTTCTTTTTTTAACCCCTTTGTTCTCAGAATAAATTTCCTGATGCACATCATTATAACAATTGTAAACCTAGGGCGTGTGAATTGTTTAAAAGAATTTATGTATTAATTTTTTAAAGCCCATGCTGACTCTTTTTTTTTGTCTTTTACTGCTTCTTTCATTCTAAACTGGACTTGACTGAAGTTGTTCGGGTCTAACAATTTGTTTAAGTAAATGAAGAGATATAGTAGCTGTTGTTCATGCAGTAGAAATCTGGGGAGGAAAGACCTGCATTTCTACATAAATAGGGGGAAAGGATAAAACTGTCACAAGTTCAGAAATACCAGCAAGCAGTGGAACTTTGTAATAACATCTCCTTTCCCCTGGGTCACCATTTCAGATGGTAACCATTTGGTTACTGCTAATAAACTGATTTGAACCAACAACAGAAGTGTTTCATACTGACAGCTGCTTAATTGTCAGTTAGTCAGTGGGTGTTGTGACCCTTTTCCCCCAAGAAAGACCTCTAGCAAAAGCAAGGATGATAAGACCTGGCTTTCTGAAGTATTGCTGAAATTTAAAAAAAAAAAAAAAAGAAAGAAAAATATAGAAATACCCTCCTAATTCTTCCAGCATTCAGCTTTGAGTCTGCTTTTGTACAGTTAAAAGATAATTCAGTTAATTATCTTTGCAGGTCACCATTAAAAAAAAAAAAAAAAAAAAGAACTGATAATCAATTTTTCAGCTTTAGCCTCAGTAAGAGAGAGAGAGATTGATTTTTTTTTTTAAAATGGGTGGGGGGAGAAGCAGATTTTAGAACAAATTGGGTAAATATTGCTATGTGCAGTAGCAGTACATCTTGCGGATGAACACGGTTTCTTGACTGTGAAGTTTAATGTGCAGGTGCCATGTAGTGTGTTGCTAGCTGCATGCTATATTCCACTTGCCAAGGAAATGTAGGATGCAGAGCACAGAAGCTTTTCTGGGAAGATGTGTTGGCTAAGGCAATTCAAGCAAATATTTTGCATTTGGATAATCATTCTCAGCTTCATCTGGGAAGTGAATTTAAAACCAGAGAACCTGCTTCAAACCTTCACTCTGTAGGAGTGAATAAATGCCCAGGTAGTAAGTTTGACTTAAAATATTCAGTGTGTGTTAGTCTCTCCCTTCTGAAAACTTAAGAGGATGCCTATACAGAATTAGAGATAAAATGTGTGAGTTGTAATAGATTCCTTTTTAATTATTTTATGGTAAATCTGTGTGGATGCTTATTTTGAACTGAGTGTCTATTTCAGTATAACTATATTTCCATTTAAGATAAAATTCAGTAATATAATTATAGTGAAATAGAGCACGTCTAGTTTAAAAATAGATATTTACACTCTGACTTGCCTGAAATAATTAAAGGTATGAATAACTGTTAATTTATTTACTATTTTAATCTGAATTGAAATAACTTAAGTCATAAGGTTGGGTGTGGGAAAAGTAAGAGTAGTTTTGTTTCAGGAGTTGGCCAGAGAGACATCTTGTTACTAAGGTGATCATTTTGATGACTTTGTTTTTTTTTTGGTGGAGGTATATTGATTTGTTGTTTTTTTTAAACCATGAGATATGCTCAAACTGTTAATTTATGTTAATGACTAAGAGTACCATTTTTGAATGATTAAAACTTGCAAATTAGTAAGTAAACATATAAAACAGTAAGGATGATGTGCCTCATATGTACTTTAATTGAAACTATACTTTTCCAGTCTAATATTTCATGGTACTGATATTTTATTGTGTGTGTGTATTGCATGCGTGTGTGTGTGTGTGTGTGTGTATATATGTATATATGTGTGTGTGTATATATGTATATATACACACACACACATATATGCGTGTGTACGCTCGCGCGCGCACACACACACACACACACACACACACACACATATACAGGGGTGTGTGTACACACAGAGTAATGAGATTTCCCAACAGTACTTTAGGTAAAATGTGACTCAGAAGTGAAGTCATGTAATAATAATAGGGCGTCATTGTTACTGTGTCATTGTTTAGTACTTCCTTTTGGTACCTTTTGGAAGTACTAAATGACGACGCAGTAACAGCCCATACTGCACCATACTGGTTGCGCACAGTTCTTGTTAGCTGTTACATCGTCGTAGCAGCATGCTGTAATGAGGGAGTGCATTGCTATGGCGACATAGCTGTGGCATTGTGGGTTTTGCCCATTGATGCTATGTTGCTGTTTTGCGTTGCTACAGCGACAGTGTCACATGTAGACGTGCCCAGTGTGGATCAGTAAAATGCAGTTTTGCAAGTTCTTAGCTAAGCTGTGAAGTTTTTACAAATGTTGAGAATGAGTTGGAAATTCAGAATGAACTAAATGAGTAACAAAGAGGTTTTTGCATTTTAAATTCTGTTAGGAAATTTGTTTTCTTACGTGATTATAACAGCATCATTTTACTTAGAGTCAAATATGAAGACATCATTAGGGAAAGTCTGAGAGATGTACCAATCTGTATTTTTATAGACATACTAGCACAGAAAATACTTTCCTAATATTACTGTGTTCCTTTCCTTGTTGTAACATGTCTACAGGGATAGCAAATTATATCTTGTTCTTGTGTTTGCTCAACAGTTCCTTCCAGCGCAGATTTCTGAGAAATGATGCTTGGGCTTCCTTGCTAAATTTACCTGTATGCCTTGCATACCTTTCAAAGCTATTGACTGGGAAACTTGGCAGGGCTTTTGAAGTACCTTTGCCAAGATCTGCAGGTGTTTTTTGCATGAAGTTCCAGCTTTGGAAAGCAGACTTTGTTACATTGCTCTACTTTCCACAGTCCCAACCCCCAGCAGAACACTAATCCTGGTTCACCCGCACTAACAATTTGTTTTACGCGGATATAGAAGCTATTTTTGGATTTTCAAAGCTAATCCACCTCTGAGCTGGAGTTGCTGGCATACTCCCATCACCATAGGCATAGAAGCAGTATACAAAAAGCTGTTGGCATGAATTGAACCCCTGATTCTCAGCATTGATTTTGGTCGTGTGATATATGCCTCAAGTCATAGCCAGTTGTTAAGGTGGCCTATTACCCATTTATAAAATGTGTCATTTACAACTATGCGTAGGTGCCAGTCAGTTTTCTTGCTAGGCCTGCCAAAAAATGCATTTTGTCACATCTTTTAATTCTTGTGAACATGGGTGCATATTGACAATAACTTCATTTTGTGTTACTTTATTTTAAAAGCTTAGAAGAATGTTGCCTGGCATGTCGCAGGAATAAAACCGAAACAACGCATATAGATAAAAATAATATAAAATTCTTGTGCTAATACGGAATATTGCTAGAACTAGAAATCAAGGAATAAAATATACAACCTCATGGAAAGTAGGGGATTTGTTCTATGGAGTAAATTTAAAAATAACAAAATTAAATATTTAATCTTAGGCAGTGGCATAACAAGCAGAGGTGACACCCGGGGTTAGGGGAGGGAGGCACCTAGGTCTGAGAGAGGGGGTTCAGTTTTGAGACCGCTGGGGAGAGTGATGGGAAGACCATGCGGGTTCTGAGATGGGGGGTGTGCTTGAGTCTGAGAGTTTGGGCACCCATGTCGGGAACTCCTAAATGGTCCCTGGCTGCCGCCACTGTCACCACTGTGCGCTCTGCCAGCCCTGGCTTTTGGCTCTTAAAGCAGAAGCAGCAGAGACAGTTTTGGAGTTCCCAGCACAGGTCTGCTGCTCGGGTGTGAACTCAGCAGGGGTAGGGGGGCAGTTCTGGCACCTCTTGCCGCCCCCCTACACCCTTACCCCCCCCCCCACAGTTATCCTACTGGTCTTAAGAGTCCAAATGCTATCTTGTTAAGATGACATGTCAAATTATAATCCAAGAGGATAGAATAGAGGTAATGTCTATATGAAGTTATATAGCACTTTTCTAATACTGAAGGATTATTTGAACAACCCTATATGTGTGTGTGTATTTGTGCGCGTGTGTGTTTTAAATATAAATCTATCATAACTTCTGCTTTCTAATTGGTTGTAATATTACCTTCTGTAGCTAGGAAGGATGGATGTTCTTCGTCCTATTTGTAACCAATAACAATTGCAGGATTCTCCAATCATTCTTTTCAAAGATTTCCCCATTTAAAGCTTATGCCAAAGCAGCTGAAGGTTCATAATATTGTAACTTCTGTCAATCACACGTGACAACCTAAATTGATTTTAATACTTTGGGTAAGATGCAGGAAGGAGGTGTGCAACAAACCTTCTTGTTGCTCTTTTTAAGAACTCCAAGACTGGTCAGCATTTTCTGATGTATTGCATGGATTTAGGCATCATTTATATTTTTTACAGCTCCTTTAGCTAGTAAGCAGGATAAATAATCATATTATCACATGCCTGCTAGAATACTCCCTGGCTTTCCATTCTTCCACAATATCTTTGAAAGGGTTTCTTTTCCTTTTCTACAGCAGCCTTTTCAATTCTGTCTCTTCCTTCTTTTACTGTTACTCTTGCTTCTTTCTTTTCTTCTGTTAGACACTTTTTAATTCTGTTGCTTGTATGAGGACTGCCCCTTAGCCAGCATACAAGGGAGTTGTAGCAGATCAGGAGCCAAGGCTCTGTATCTGGGGGCTGTAATAACTCGTATTCTTTGTGATCAGGCACTGGAGAGAGCTGCCACCCACATTCACCAGTGGGTGACATTTTCAGCTTAAATATGTCTTGTTTCTTATGAATGGTGAAATGGTATTTTCAAAACAATTAACTATGGTTTGAGAGACAATCATACAAGAATAAATTAACAGGGGAAGATCAGATCTACCAAACCTGTTCTGCTTTTCCTACTCTGTAATTTGGGAGATTTTTGCTATCAATTGAATATTTGCTTTATTTTGAAACTCAAAAGTAAGCCAGAATACTTTTGTTCCAACATCTGAAACCACTGTTGGGAAATGTTGCCTGGAACTAAAGCTTTAGATTGTAGAATGTACTTGTGTATGTACTGATGTGTCCTACTAATTAAGGAATTATTTGAAGGTGGGTAGATGGACACCATAACCTCAATCATTTGTAAACTTTGTTTGCCTCCCATAGAAGTGGTTTCTGCTGACCTTTATTGATCAGTGATATTAGTTGACACAAGCATCTTCTGCAACCTGAATATTGTTGACATCACGAATTGATCACCAAACCAGAGTTAGTAGTGCTACATAGTACTGAAGTCACTTTCAAAAATAGATTATTAGATCAAGATTACATATATTCTATATCACTTTAACTTAAAAGACCTAAGTAGGTTGTTATTTTATTATTTTTACTATGGCTTAGTTTATGTTTTCTCCCAGTGGGATACTATTTTTTCTCGAGAAAATTGTATAAGTTTAGGAATATTTGTATCAGTGTTGTAGAAGATTAGATTTTTCCTTTTAAATAAAAATCTTGGACAATTAAGAGTGATAGAACAAGAAGAACCTGTTCTAAGTATCTGCTACCAGTCCACTCTTCTTACCACTGATGACTGATACCATACTAAGATTTTCCTCTTCAAGGGGGTCCATTTTTATTTTATTCTTTATTCTTAATCTCTTGTTTTAAATCACGACTACAGGCTTGTTACTGTACTGATGAACTAACTGTACTGACTGCACTGTCTTTAAAAATGTTGCCATTGTGCAGGAACGCTTTAGAATATTTCTAATGTACTGCAATATTTTCCTGATTTCAAACATTTCTGAAAGTATTGATTTAAAAAAAAAAAAAAGGTGTCAATAAGGGCTTGCCAGTCAGGCTGTCATCCATCAAAATACTCTTTTTAATTTAAAGTCGTTTACTTTACTTCCTTGCACATGGGTGCACTTAATGGTTGTACTGTAGCTGTCCATAAATGCAATGATATATCAAAGTTGTGAACTGCAACAAGTCCTAAGCGGCACAGTCACTTGAAGATTTTCCCATTTGAACATCAAATTCACTTAATCATGAGTCTAATAGATAAGTGAAGGGATTTAGAAAATAATCTTGAAGTAGGAAGTGTAATGTATCAGTGCATTCTGTAAGATGTAGTTTGTCATCTTTTCCTTTGCTATGCCTGCAGGGGATGGATTTTCACTCATTATATCACTAGTTAAATGACAAATTTTCGAACCAGTGTGTTTTTACTGAGACAAGTGGTTTTGACTTTTGCTGACCAGAATATAGTGTGAATATCATTCTTTTACATAACGGATGGTGATTTCACAGCAAATATTTATGTATGTGAATAACGTCATGGATTAAGAGAAAATGCTAGCATATTTTAACCATAATTGAAGATTTATAGAAAAATTAGTTTAACGATTTTTTATTTTAATCGTTCCCATGCTGTTCCTGAAGTAATCAGCTTTCTCATTGTTTGTATAGGGGGAGGGGTGTGTGTGTGTGTGTGTGTGTGTGTGTGTGTGTGTGTGTGTGTGTGTGTGTGTGTGTGTTAGCAGGCTGTTACATTTGGAAAGTGTCAGGAAAGAAAAGAGATGGCATCACAGACTGAGCATGCTATGATTCTAATTTAGAGACGAGTACAATCTATTAAAGTAGATGAAGGAGAAACTTCCTGTCTCTGTTTCAAAGGGCATCCTGAAATATGTGAATAATGTGAAAATTACGGTTGGAAAATTCACACAGACTGTTGAAACCGTTTCTCATGGTAACATAGCAGTCAAGCACTTTTGTTTCAGTCTTTATTTCCTTAGGATTGTGCTTGTTCAAATTTTGCTGATCCGCCCACCCTATAACTTGGCCACAAAATATTGGTTCTCCCCCCCTGCTCTCCCCAATTTGTGGAATGTGGTATTTCTGACACCTCTTTCCTTATTAAAACACTGTAAAACGTAACTTAGGAAATATGTTTATATATAAATGAAAATTAAGGTGGTTCATCAGAAAATGTACCTTGTTCATTTGAGGCAGTATCCTTGGCTTTTGTTTGCTTGTCAGCTTGCAAAATTTACCCATTTCGGTGGGTTTCCCAGACGGTGTGGATGAGTGAGTTCTGTTGTGCTGTGCATTTTCCTTGATAATTGTTCTTAAGCAAATTGGTACATTTTGTAGTTCTAATTTTGTACAGCTACTTAACTAATTACTGCTGTCAGTAGCAATTTTTATCTGGTGGTAATGTTCAATTTAGCAGTGTAATATAGCTGCAGTGACCTCCTCCTGCCCAGCATGGTTTATAAATCATTTTAAATAGGAAAAGGCAAATATCTGTCTAAAATACTATATTGAAATCCCATAATTTTTTAGATGTGGTCTTTTTATTTTAGCTTAACATTAAGAGGACGCTCCTGAGCAAAGGCATTGACCCACTTGGGCACCAGCTGTTTGAGAGGCTGCCACATTTGTAAAAGACAGGAGCATCCAGCAAGTCCTGCTTTCACTCTTGTTTAGAGACCCTCATTAAATTATCCAGAGACAATAATCAGATAGCGGCTGTTCAAGCTAATGGCACCTCTGAGCCCCTGTCAAGAGAGCTTTATTTAATGCGCAACAGACCTGGAGTGGTGCAGGTGCCATCTCAGGCCCTCATTTAATTTAAGCTGCTTTAGTTGGCATGGCAACTAGTTGAGACATCTGGGAGACATTATGCTAGGGATTGAGATTTAGGAGGATTTGTGGTGTAGCAAAATAGAAATCTTATCATCATAAAGTGCAGAGTGTTGCTTCTGGAATTTGGAATATTTTATTGTTAAATGTAGACTATTAAGCTAAGCTGCAGGCAGAAAGGAAAACAAAATGTAAAGGGGCTGGCATAAATATTCTTCTTGCAAAAGGGAAATAGCTTTGTTTGCTGAACGAAAAATGATTGTGCTACAAAGTTGCTGAACTACTTTGGGTTAGACTTGTGAGCATAGCTGTGAACAATTTTTTGTTAGAAAATTGGGTGATTGTTGTTACTTTATAAAATGGCTGTTTTTTAACATAGTACCACTTAAACATTTTGGATGAGTTTATAAAGTCTCGTTACATACAGAGGACAAAAATATTTGATGTTTGAAAGGAATTAAATACATAAGGTGTATGGAGCGAACGGATGGAGGAAGGGCACTTATTAAGTTGGGGCCAAAGGGTCTCTAGGTCATTATACATGATATTTATCCTGCACTGATCTATTAGCTATAGGAAGTGGTTAGAAGAAGGGGTGGAAATTCTTGCTAGGACCGGTCTGCTTACCAAGTTACTGGCTTACGGTTCAGACAGCTATTTACCTATGAATCTACCTCACGTACAGCATTTGCTTTCATATTCAGAGTGGATAGGTTGCAGGGGATTTAGACTGTCTGAAAGTATTGCATTGACAATATAGTAGTTTTTCAAGTTGAAGGTGGGATTTTTCAAAGCAGTCACCCTCAGCTTCATTTTCTTTCCATTGAAGCCAAAGGTAAAACTTCTGTTGGCTTTAATAACTTTAGAAAGAGGCTCAATACTGAGCACTCTTGGCAGTCCAGTTGTAAGGAACATAATTCATAGACTTGTCAGAGCTAGTGCCCAGCATATAGGAATGCTACTGTATTTATGCCTCTTTTGTAAAGTTTTATTTGTCCAGAAATCAAAGTGCCTAGCTTGAGGTCTCAAAGGTAGACAAGAAAAAAAAGAATATTATGCTTCTCATCAGTAGCATAGCTAGGGCAGGTCAAGGGTGGGGAGAGCACCTGTCGCAGGCTCCGACTATGAGGGGTGCCAGGATTTCACCAGCTGGGAGTCTTTGTCACAGTAGGGGAAGCTCTGCCCTGCCTCTGCCCAACCATAGGAGCAAGGCAGGATCGTGTTACACTGATCAGTGTGTCTGGTGGGCTAGTGGAGCAAGCAGAATGGCACTTCCTGCACTTAACCTCTGTCTCAGTCTTGTCTTTTTAACATTTTAAGTGTTGAGGCATGAGTGTCTTTTAGGACAGGGGCGGCCAACCTGCAGTTCAGGTGCCAAGTGGTGCCAGCAGCCTGTGTGTGGGGCACACGGCGGATCAGGGAGGGAGCAGAAAGCAAAGTAGCAAATTGGGCAGAGAGCACAAGGAAGGGAACAGGAAGCAGAGTGGCAGATCAGGCAGGAAGCAACGTAGAACAGCAGGCTGGGCAGGGGAAGGGGATCGGAGTGGCGTTCGGAGAATGCAGGGCTCGTTGATGGCACGCTTGCCACAAAGGTCGGCTTCTGCTGCCTGCGGGTATGCTACATCTGGTATACTTGCAGAAGGGGAAGGTTTCAAAAGGGGAGCTGCTGATCACAAATGCACAGCAGGTTACTGTGACAGTTGTGTGGGTAAGCCAGGAGTGTGCAACTGCAACTTTACTCTCAGATCAATGGTTCCCAAACTATGGGGACAAATGGGGTCGCAGCATCAGCAGATGGGGTTGTGGTGCAACACTGTTTCCTGTGCCAGGTCCTGCCTGCTGGGCTGCAGAGGCCCAAGGGAAGGGCAGCAGGGCAGGGAGCCTCCAAGCCTACAGCAGGCAGCCCACATCCTCCCCCAACCCCCACGGGCTCTGGTCTGGCCGTGCCGCTTGCAGGTGAGGGGACATAGGTGGTGCGCGGGGAGCTGGGCTCCATGCTCTGGCCTCAGCAACTGCTGCTTCCTGCAGGCAGCAGCTGGGGCTCAGGCTCTGCTGAGGGGGGGTGCGGGCCTTGGCCTGGGGCGAGCGGGGGGCTGCGGATTGGGAGTGAGGGGCCATGCTGAGGAAATGGGGTCATAAATGGGGTCATGCTGAGATGTTTGGGAAGGCACTGCCCTAGATGAAGCCTAAAATTGAAGCTTTTTTCCTACATTTGTATTGTTTCTCACCTGTCTGCACGTAACAGCTGTTATGAGGTTTGGAGCAAGAGGTGTGTCCCCTCCTCCCCTCTCTTTTGAAGTGGCTCCAAAAGGTTGGGTCTCCATAGCATGTACGATGTGTAATATCTAGCACAGCCTGATTTTGGTTGTGGTGGCATTCGTGTTACCTACAGGATCCATTCATTAGTTTAAGATAAAGGACACAGAATTGACTGCCCAGCTCCAGCTAGGAGTATGTCGAGTTACCTACGTCCTAGCAGAACCACAGAACATCTTCCCTTCTGGTTCAGATTCTGCCCTCCTTCTGAAAACAGCTCCGTGCTCATGGTATGTCGTTTATTTTCTTATCAAGCTTGTAAGAAAGACAAGAAAGATTTTCAAAACTGTCAACATTTGATGGTTCAGTCTTTTCTTGAAAATCAAGATGTGCTTCCTCGACTTCAGATTGTGCATCTTTGCAGACATTCATCCACAATAAAGATCCTAAATCAAAACTTTAGCTGGCAGTTTGGTTGATACAAGAGGCTGAATATGAAACAGCTTGCTCTTCTGTGACTGGTAGGTCCTTCATTGTTGACAGCAGTAAAAAATCGTTTGTCAGTAAACGAGGCAGATACAAACCCCTGGCTAGCAGTTGTTTGCATCACCTGCGGACCTTCCCTTACTACTTATAGCCTTACTCTTTTTCATTGTGAACCACGAAATTTAGGAAACTGCGTGGTGTGTTTTTGGTGGATGAACTTGTTTTTAGCTTTTCTGTATATCTTCATTTCTTGATGATTGTAGCTTGATGTTTGAGCAAGCATGGTGCCCCTCTTACCTAGTGCAGTGCTTCCCAACCAGTGTGCCGTGGCTCAAAAGTGTGCTGTCAGAAGTGAGCAGGTGTGCCATGCAATTTTGCCATGGCAATGGGCTACAATAGGTATGAGGATGGGGAACGCCTTAACAGGTGTGCCGCAGAAAATTTTTATTAATATGTGTGCCTTGGGCTGGAAAAGGTTAGGAAACACTGACATAGCGTCTCCACACCAGTGACAGCAAGTGTTTACAGTGCTTTGAAATACTCGACTACAGCTGAATTGATAACCTGGTCTTACACCTGTAGCTGTTAGCTACCAAGCAGTGGCTTCTATCTTTTCCTCTATGGAGCTGCTGTTTATCGTGTGACAACACCAAAACAATTTTTTCATCCAGGATTTTGTGCGTGTGTGTGTGTATTTGGTGCTTGAGAAAATAAAATCTTTGATAATACCTGGTGAAGCGGGATATAATGCAGGCAGGCAGTGTACATGCTTCATATAGAAGCACTGCATTGACCTACAGACACTCCTGTTAGGGCCTGTTTTGGCACAATTTTCCAGTTGTCTTGATCCCTGCTGGCTTGTCTGGTATGTGATATGGAGAAATATCTACTAGAGAGTAGGATGATGCCCCTAGAATCGCTTGTAACTTGTGACTTAATGAGGATTTAAACTCAAAATTTTAAATTTTAAATAAAGTATGATTAAATTAACACAAGGCATATTATCTTGTTTCTCGAGTCCTATTTTGGCTTGGAAATAACTTTGTAATATATGCACACTATTATAAATGCAGCTTTGTTCAGTAATCTTTTTCTCCTGCAACTGAATTGCTACATTTGTTCTTGTGAAAGTCTGAAGATTTGACCTCCATTATATCATGAAGCGTTCTTATTTTTTGCTCTACATCTTTGAGAGCTTAAATTCTTCTGAGTTTGAATAACAGTTTCAAGGGGATTATATGCTGGACTTCCTGTACTTGCCTTAACTAATAACTTGAAGATATGTTGTCACCGAATTGATGCAGAGTGACCTCCATAAGATTATCGTCTCTCCTCAGCCACTCAGCTCGGATCACGTCAAAGTTTTTCTTTACCAGATTTTAAGAGGTAATTTTTCTTTTTTAAGCCTGCTGATCAAATATTGAACTTGGTGCTCTAACTATGATGATGATGATTATTATTATTATTATTTCCTTCTTATTTCAAAACTTTTATCCCCGAGACTGTCCAAGTCCTCAGTAATGTGTGGAGTAAGATACCCTGTTGTTTGTGAAAGAATGACAGGTGTTCAAGAAACCCTTGGTTCTGCTGCTAGACTACTATATGTATAAAGTGCTTGGGGTGTTTGTATGTTAACTTTAACGGTTTCTCTAATGGAAAGTGATCATGTGTCCTGACAGCCCCAGGTGAACAGGACCCGGGACTGTCCCTAAACAGCTCTAAGTCTCCAAGTGGCATTTACTTACGGCACAATTGTGTTCTGATCCCCAATGCCACAATTATG
Source organism: Alligator mississippiensis (assembly GCF_030867095.1). Classification (NCBI taxonomy): domain Eukaryota; kingdom Metazoa; phylum Chordata; order Crocodylia; family Alligatoridae; genus Alligator; species Alligator mississippiensis. The sequence continues at coordinate 7,342,661 of NC_081837.1, forward strand.
CTTCCTGCCACGGCCCTGTGACCTGTCAGTAGGTGCAGTTGTTGGGACTGGGGATTGGGCCACATTGCGTCATTAAATGAACCTGTGCCAGGGATTTAAATTGCTTAAAAAAGAAAAAGTGGCACTACTCAGTCCTGTTGTACTATTGAAGAGACTTCCCCTTCGGAGGGGCAGATGGTTTTTGTGCCTCTTCTGTGAGTGTCTTTAGACTAAGTGTTAAACCTTTTTATTTCCACCATCATGGAGTCTCTACAGGGAGTAGCTTAAATTTGTATTTCATCTGCCCAGCCACTTGGCCTTTAACCTCTTCATATCCCCTTGCTACCATGTGGGTAGTTTATTTGCCCCAGAAAATCCTCAGTGAGGTGGGTACACTTTTTCATAGGCCAGACTGTCTACTGCTGTAGTTCCTATATCTAGACAACTTCATGCTGGCATAATCCTTCACTGATGGTTTAATGAGAGACTTACTGTATATTTTTATTTTTCTTGAAAACAAACCAAGATCTTAGCTGCAGGGGCCAAAAGACCTCAAGAGAAGCAACTTTAGGGACTTTCCAAGAGGAAGAGTATATCCTCTTCCCTCCCAGCCCACTGAGAGTTGGAAAGGCCGTTAATGACCATGCCCAAATGTTGTACGTTGCCTTGTTCTTGTTTTGAATCTTGTGCATTAATAACTGAGAAGACCGAACAATGAACCATCATTTGGATCTTTATTTTATATATTCCCAGTATCAGTATCTGTCCACTGGCTTGTTAGTTTATAGTCTAAAAGAAAATAATGTGCATTTCTATGAGCTACAGAATAAACTGAACTCAGATCTGCTTTACATGTTGCATTGCCTCTGGCTACTAATTTCCTGAACACAACTCTTAATTTTCTTAAACCTGAATTTCATTGTTGTAGAAGTTATTTATATGCAATTGAGAAAAAATCAGTATGTAATAGAATGCCACAAAACACATTTGCATAATCAGGGAGCAAAATATTTAGAGAATAGTGATTAGATAATTGCTGTCTGACCTGTATCCCTCCAAGACATTGCAGCGATCCAGTACTGGTGAGCTGAAAACATTAGTGCCACTGGCAGCATCTAAAGGTGAGCAGATGTGCATTTATAGATTCATAGGTGTAGGGTCAGAAGGGACCTTGCAGATCTTCTAGTCCAACCCCCTGCCCTGGGCAGGAGAGAAAACTGGGCTCAAATGACCCCAGCTAGGTAATCATTAAAGACCCCCAAGGTAAGAGCCAGCACTACTTTCCTTGGAAGTTGGTTCCAGATCCTAGCCACCCTGACTGTGGTGTAGTGCCTCCTACTGTCTAGTCTGAGCCTACTCCCTAACAACTTATGGTCGTTATTCCTTGTTACTCTGGGTGGTACTCGGGGGAATAAGGTCTCTTCCATTCCCTGCTGGTCCCCGCTAGTAAGTTTATAGATGACCTTCTCCCCACTAGTAAGTTTATAGATGACCTTCTCTTGTGAAGGCTGAACAGCTTAAGGTCCTCCAAGAAGTCCTCCAAGAAAACATGCCCTTGCCTTTAGGTTTTAGGAGTGAATATATTTTACTTTGAACTTTGTTTAATATTTCAGGTCTGAAATATCTACATTCTGCTGGCATTTTACATCGAGACATTAAACCAGGGAACCTACTTGTGAACAGCAACTGTGTTCTTAAGGTGGTACTTACATTTATTTAATACTTGCACCTAGTTTATTATATAGAGCAGAGGTCATAGTCAAGATTGTTTCTTTGTCTAAAAGCGAGATTGGTTCCTTTCCTCATTAAGGTATTTCAACAGAAAAACCACGTCCTACCTTTCCAAAAAATTTAAATTTTAAACAAGATTTTTTCCCCCCCAATTATCTTTAAAAAGAGCTGCTCCACACTTCAGTTTTGAAAGCAATGCAAACTGGGTCCTAGAGACTGTCCCATTAACAACAACACATTTTTATACTTCTGAGCATTTGGATGAATTTAACATGTCATCCTGCAGTCTTTAAACTAAGTTTTGTTTATTTTTATTTTTTTAATTTCTGTCTTTAGGAGTCTAATTTTAGAAATCTTGGCCAATAATTTTTTCTTTTTTCTGGGAGGGACATGAAATCAACAGAAGCCCACTGTAGTGAGAGGAAAGGCCAAATCTCGCTGCTAACGTCTTTGAGCAGCACCATCATAAAAGGAAATGTCAATTGGAATGAATCATTTTGAGCCTAGCAGGTTGTCAGTATTTTATTTATTTATTTATTTTAAGGGCAAAATGTTTTAGGAAGTTGTAATAGTTTAGCTTAAAGTATAATACTGGCTAAAAAATTGCATTGTCATTTTAAATAACATTCAAATAATTGTAGAAATTGTAGAGGCTTAGTATTTTTTGGGACTAAAGCATACTTGCTTCCCCAAACCTTTTTTTTTAAATAAAATCTGCAGCCATTCAGTTGCAGTAATATAGGTTTTTTTTTAAAAAAGATATAATACTGGTTTGGGATTTTATATTTCATTACCAAAGGAATACCTATGTGAAGTGCATTAAATGTTTTGGTTATTTTAATTTTTTTGTTTACCTTCTCAATTTAGATTTGTGATTTTGGATTGGCCAGGGTGGAAGAATTAGATGAATCTCGCCACATGACTCAGGAAGTTGTCACTCAGTATTATCGAGCTCCAGAAATCCTGATGGGCAGCCGTCACTACAGCAATGCTATTGACATCTGGTCTGTAGGCTGCATTTTTGCAGAACTACTTGGACGAAGAATACTGTTTCAGGCACAGAGTCCAATTCAGCAGGTATAACTAATTTCTCATTTGAAGAGTCTTCAGGATAGTACACTGTATATTTTTTTTGAAATTTAATTCACATCTGTGTAACATTGCTTGAATTAAAAGTACTAATCCTAATTGGGAAATGTCTTTTGTCCTTGTACAGTTTAAGCACATGCCGTTTTCATGTAGCTCTCAAGGTTTTAAAGTTTCAAACGATATTTTAAAATAATATATAACAATATTTTGTCTTAACTTCTCTGTCCTGACTAATACACCTAGTATATTGCCACTGTAGTATTCCCCTGGGAGGAACATATTAACCACACCATGCAGGAGCGGGGTATAAATTTGGAATCATAAAAATAAACCGTTGCTTCTGAAAACAGGATTTCATTCTGACATCACAGAGGGGCTGCCGTTAATGTAAACATAATGTCCAGATAGATTTAATGACAATTTTAATACTACAGATTCAAGGGTAGAGGAATGTCAGGAAACCAGTAAGTAACCTTTGATCTCTCCTGATCTTGCATACGTATGGTTTTAATACTCATTAATTTTGGTTCCAAGTTTATAGAACAGAGAAGCTCCTCATTTATTTCTAGAATACCAGTAGGTTTGGTCTGTTTTGCTACTTTTAAGTATTTTTGAAAAGCCATATAAAACCCTTCAGTGGTAAGAGCTCCCTACAAGTGCTAAGTATTTATAATGGCATGGTATAAGAAAAATGTGTTACATGTAGAACGTTTCTTTTCTGGGAAGTTGGTTTTATGAAATTGAGTAGATTGGATATAGTAGCTAAGGTTTAGTGTCTGTTCAAAACTGATTGGACTTGAACTTGTAATGCAAGTCTATGCTCCGCAGAGATAATAAAGCAGAATGATATCAAAATTTACCAAGCAGTTAGCCCTCATCTTTTTAAAAGATGGTATGTTGCATCAGCTTGAAAACAATCAAGAAAAAAAGGCCATTTCTCACATATCTTAGTATCTTCATGCAGTTTATTACCAATCTTTATTTTTGGGGAATTTCTCAGTCCTTTCAAGTTGCCAGGTAACAGCATGGGAGGCTTCTAATTGCAGTGTTGGCTTCTGTAATGTGAACACCTGTTTTTAGGAACTGTCAAATGATTTCAGATTGGACACTGCACTGTTAGTGAACCGTCATTCCCTGCGTATCTTGCAGGAATTCAAAACAGCAATCTAAAAAAAATTGCTACTTATCCATATGCTGAGCTATTAAGCCTAGTTAAAAAGGGAAGATTATTGATGTGTGTTATGTTATGGGAAATACCTCTGTTGACTTGGGCCCAGATCCTCTATTGGGGCATAGCTCTATTGAAGCAAGTGAAATTAAATCACTTTACACCAGCCGAGACTGACTAATCAGTTCCATGTTGCTAGTGTTGATTAGATTACTTATCCAAACTTCTGGCTGGGGTAAGGTTTTTCCTTTATACTTTCCATGTTTAAAAAGCTCAGGGTTTAGCTTTTTTCCTGTCTCATTTGCTGTTTGCATTTGTATGCACTTGCTTGATTTCCACCTTTTCACACAATATCCATACTCAAAGGTTATACATTAGGATACTGTATAAGAGGGCAGGGTATCAGTGGAGTACATGCCTACTACCTAGCAAAAGTGGTATGTGTGCAAAGAGACACTTTTTTGTAGACTGGAACCTTTGCAGGACATTTGGGATCTTTAAAGATCAACAGATTCTTTGTGTAAGGAATCAGCACACTTGTTTTGTGTTCAGCATCCAAGTGAGTTGGCTTTATACATACCAGTCTGTAATGAGAACAGGTTTACGCTCAAGGGAAAGCTTTGCAGTTACTCCATTAGCTCAAGTGCATAGTGGTCATAGGGGAACTCCTGGAACTTGGGCGTTAAGCTCATCACTGCCTTCCAAGAATTTCTCTTTGGCATTTATCTGTGACTTTTGCTATACATGTGAGCATATGTGCACAGACTTAGGGATATAAGAGTAACACCTTTTCTTTACAAGAGTAATAGTACAGATGAGATTAAATAATTCTGGATGTAAAGACAGCAAGTCCAAGAAGAATTCATTTAGGAAAGACTGCATAAATTTAACACTCGTAGCCTAAATATCCAGTGATGTACATGTAATGATTTTGAATATAAAATAAAATGATGTAAAACAAGGTATGGTAAAGACACTTTTCATATTTTTGATGGTTTCCTTTAAATTTTCCTTCCATGCCTGCTTGTTTACCTATGACCTTTTAAGACTTTAAACAGGGATTTGTACAAGTGTTTTGTACAAAGTTCTTCTTGGAAACGGTTCCCTTTGTTTTATTGTAGGCACCAAAATATTTTATACTCATTTACATATGGCCCATTTTATCTTTTGCTCTTTGTAGTGCATTGAAGTGTAGTGTTGACTCAAACAAGAACAAACATTCTGCAGTATGCATATCGTTTCTTAAATGATGTTGTCCAAATGGTATAAAACAGCAAGCTAAGCTTTTAAAGTTACTTCGAAGCATGTCAATAAACCCATGTGAAATGCTTCCAAACCTGGTGTAATGAACACCTGATTCATAGATATTAGGGTCAGAAGGGACCTCAGTATGTCATCGAGTCTGATCCCCTTCCCTGGGCAGGAAAGAGCGCTGTGATCAGACACCCCCAGCTGATGTTTGCTTTTTTTATTCCATTTAAAAACGTTTGCATTGCAGTGCACTAAAAGTCTATGTTAGTATCACCTACATACTTTAGTAAAAGTAAAACTTAGGTTTGACAGCTTCTTGAGTTGATCTTTAAGCATCTGTTGTTCTAACCTCAGAATCCACTGATAAGTATATATGTGTGTTATATATCTACAGTTGGATTTGATCACAGATCTTCTGGGAACACCATCACTGGAAGCAATGAGGACGGCTTGTGAAGGCGCCAAGGCACATATACTCAGGGGTCCTCATAAACAGGTATGAGTTCATACTAATCTGCAGGTCTGCTCCCCTGTTCAATGCTGTAATTTCATCAGTGTCCATAAATTTACAATATTTCCTCTGAACAGAAAACTTGCCATCTTGGCAATAGTCAGGCCAACAAAAAAGCCAGATATACCTACAAGATATTAAGCCATTATTTTGCACTTTCTGTACAATGAAAGCATTAACTTTAATCTTTGTGGAATTACCTTATTAAGATAAAAAAAGGTGTCTACAGTGTTAATAGGGAAAGACTAAAACATTACTTCTGTTCAAGAAGTGAGCAATAAACACCTCATCCCATCTGTTTCTGTAGCTCTTATTATCTCTACATTTACAAACAATTTGATGATAATTTTGAGCATTTCACTCCAAGAAAAAGAGTTGGCACTAAGAGGGACTGCATGCAACAGGCAGTACTGTATACCTTATTCAGATGGCCTGCACTAACCCATCCTTATGGTAGATTCTCATCAGTGTATTTGCCCAACATGGGCCATGTGTTTTATAGTCCTGCTCAGTGTTGGCTGCTTTTAATCAACTTCATAGCTGGTTTTCATTGCTGAGCACATGCTGCATTTGGCAGCAGTTTAATGATAGACAGTGTGTTTAGTGAAGGACCTTCCCTTCCCTTCCCTCCCCCCCATGCTAATTGGGTGAAAAAACCTTGTCTTGCATTCAAGTAAATATGGTAATTTATTTGTAAAATGCACTTGTAGGACCTTATAAATTCATCTTTCCTGATGGGCATGATCAGAGATATTCAGTTTTAAGATGAAGCAGCAAAGTGATGGTCACTTTGAAGGATGCATAAAAAAAAAAAAATCAGTTAAAATTCATAATGTAGTTCAGAAACTTCTCTATAGCTCTCTGTGTTGACAGGAGACAAAATAAATGCATCTTTTTCACCTATGTTACCTGGTTCACTGGAATCAGAATATTCCTGCAGTTGATCGACAGATGATAAAAAAGAAATCAAGCACTTAAGTGCCACACGTCAAGCATCGGAAAGAATTCCTGCATGCACATTTGTATCTGCTTTTTCCTTTTCCTTGTAGTTTTACTGAAGTAAAAACTGCCTGCCACGATGAAAGCCACTGCAGAAATTAATGCTGTATGTACATAATGATAAATTGGGCATTCCCACCACCTAACCATGGTCGGTAGACCAACTTGCCTTTACATGGTTGTGTAACATTTTAATTGTATTTACCATTGAAGCACTGTCAGCTGGATTTTTTCCATTTCTTTTAAAATAAGTCATTGAGTCTTAAAGCATTTTAGGAGGTGATATGTCACTCAGTATATTTATTCTGACAGTGTTTGAAACAGGAAGGCTTTTCTCATGGATAACTTCCTGTGATTCACCATATGTGCAAATATATGCTCAGCATTAGAAACAGACAAACAGTTTTATTTAAAAAGGTATATTAGGCTGGAAATAGACATTGCCAAATTAAGCAGATCAGTTGTGCTGCAATTTGTCGCAGCACAGTTTATCTGCTTCAGTGGGCGAAATGCGTGACTGCCTTGTCCTGCCCTTGGTGGTGGAGGACAAGGGGCAATATAATCTCTACTTGGATGAGTGGGGAAAGCCCTGCTTTCCCTGTTCAGCCAGATCCATCCCCCACAATTGCAGGAGCAAGTCTGCCTATGCAGGGAACTTTGACTTCCCCACTTACAGAGAGGCACCCCGAGATTCCCTGGGGTGCCTCTTTGTAAGCATGGAAAGCTGGGCAGGTGCTTGAGGGGCCCTCAAGCATCCAGAGCACCTGCCTGGGGTGACTGGAGAGTGCTGCCCGTACTCTGCTGCCACAGAGCTAATTGATGCTTCATTGAGGCAAATGTCTGAGTCTATTGCTACCCTTTGTGCTACCGATTTTCTTTCTGATGTGGCATGAAAAAGGGTAACAGCATCTGTTTGCTCACAATTGGTGATGTCATAAAATTTTTTATGGCAGCACAAATGAGACATCCAGCAATGTCCATTTCTAGCAGTCTTACAGTGCTTACTACGTTCACTTCTATGCCAGAATGCTTCTCTGTAGTTGTGTGATGTTTCATTTATATGAATATCTGCCAAGCTCTTATCTCAATGCTAATACTGTCCTTGGACAGGCTACTTAATATCTATGTTTTGCCAGCTGTATAATGGGCATAAAGACAGGAGTCATAAGATTGTATAACATTTTAACAAGAACTACCGCTGGCCCCGGGCAGGCCAGGCTGTGCTGCCACAGCTGCGGGGGCCAGGGCAGGCCAGGCTGCGCTGCCTCTCCGTGTATACACTGCCGTGGGAAATACATGGGTGCAGCATATACATGGATTAATTTACAAAAATACAATTTTCTGTGGGTTATATGTGGGTGTGGCTTAAACCCGTGGGTGGGCTATATGCGCAAAAATACGGTAAGTGATCTATACATTCCTAAAATGCTTGACAGCACCCAGTATAGCTTTGTTTGTACAGAGTCTCGTGAAGTTACCTGTAAGCAAAACACAAAGACACTTGTTTCACATGTTGCCAATATTCCTTCCAAAAACCAACAAACAAAAAAAAGCTGTAAAAAAACAAGGACCGTCCTCAAGTGCTTTAAAAACCAAAATGCCCTGTTTCTAAAACCAAAAGAGAATACTCTGAGAGTGTATTATACACACCCTATAAACAAGTGACAGATTGTCTTCTGTAATTTTTGTTGAGCTTGTGACATGGTTTGTACAAGAATCAAGTCAAGCATATGTAATACTTTGCAGCATCAGAGTCTTAATTAGCTTAAGGAATTTCAGGTATCTCTGGCATTTTAAAGAATGAGGAAGATGAGTTCCTTATGAGTAGGGATCCTCGTTTTCTCTGACTTAAAAAAATCCCCAATTTCAGTTAAAAACAAAAAAAAGTAACCCCAAATCCAATTTTTTCCATGATTTAAATGAAATATCGTGTGTGTGTGTGTAGTAGTGGTGTTTCATTTTAATCATGGAAAAATGTGGATTTAGGGTTACTTTTTTTAACCTAAAATTGGGGATTTATTTTAAATGGGAGAAAGCCAGGGTCCCTGTTTATGAGTCTAGGTTTGTCACTTCAGGCAGACAAGGTTCTTTGGGTAAATCCAATATCTTTTATTAGACTAAGTCAAATAATTGTAAAAATTCTTCTTTGCAAGCTTTTGGGTATAAATACCCTTCGTCAGGCTGAGAAAGCATCTGCAGTTGGTGTGTGCTCTTCCTGGATGGAATGAATAGTAAAGAAGCCAGAGGCTGATATGCATGCAAGACAGGCAGTCAGTGAAGATGTAAATTGAGGAGTCAGTGGGTGACAGAGGCTGGGGGTGGTGGGGGTGGGAAGGGAAATGAATGTAGCTGGTAAATAGTGGAGAGGTACCTGGGGAGTCAGATGTTAGGCAGGTTATAATGTGTCATAAATCCAACGTCTCTATTTAGTCCATGATTTTTTGTATCCAGGAGGTTGATGAAGTGAAGTTCGTAGGCTTGTCTATAGAAAGTGTTTTGTAAATTCCCTTTAAGGATTGGAACTGAGAGATTGGAGAGGGAGTGGTTGTCTTGTGAGAAATGTGCCCTCACAGGTCATTGGGTATTCTTGTCTTTAATGAATTTCTGTTGTGCGCTCATTCTGGTGCCTAGTTGTTGTTTGGTCTCTCCTACATATTTACCATCAACGCATTTGGTGTACTGGATGAGATAAATTAATTTTCTAGAGGTGCAGCTGTAAGATCCAGGAATGCTGATGGTTCTGTTGTGGGGTGTAGTCATTGTAGGGGAAGTGTAGATGTGTTGGCACGTTTGACGTTTCTTGTCATGGCACGATCTGGATCGATTTGGTGTGTTTTGGGCCGTAGGAAGTTTGCTTCTGGTGATGAAGTTAGCGAGGTTCGGTGCTTGTTTAAAGGCTAGGATGGGTGGTTCAGGGAAGATCTTTTTAAGAACTGGGTCATCTTCTAGTATGGGTTGCAGTTGTTTGAGGGAGGGGTGACACGTCATAACCAATGGTATGCGATTCATAGGGGTTTTCCTTCTATACTGCAGCAATTCTTTGCATGGTATCTGGGTGGGTCTTTCATATGTGCAGTCTATCTCTCCGGAGGAGTGTCCTTGTTGAGTGAAAGCCCTTTTGAGATTTGTGAGGTGGCAACCCTGGGTGTTCTCAGTGCAAATTCAGTGGTATCAGAGGGCTTGGCTGTATATTACAGCTTTCTTGGTGTGTTTAGGGTGATTGCTGGTTCTGTGCAAATATGTATGGTGGTGTATGGGTTTCCTGTATAACATGGTCTGTATTTTCCCATTCTGGATACTGATCATCGTATCTAAAAATACGATGTTGGTGCTGGAGTATTCAAGAGATAGTCGGATGGAGGAGTGATGATTGTTGAATTTCTGATGGAACTCAATCAGAGATTGCAGGTTTTCAGTCCAAATGATGAAGATATCATCGATATATCCTAAGTATAGCAAGGGTTTGATGGTGCAGTCCTTGAGTTCTTCCAGGTGGCTTATAAAAAGATTGGCATACTGTGGGGCCGTTTTGGTGCTCATGATCACTTCAGACTGTTATAATAGGAGTTGCCTTTCTTCAGAGGTATGTGTTTAACTAGAAACATAATTTGAGACCAGAGGTACCTAGAAAGTTATATGCAGCAAAACCCATTTTTAAGAGGGGAAAAATATGGTCCAGGAGACACTTGTGCATTAAGGAAGTTTGTCTTCTTAAAAGATAGTATTGGACTAGATCAATAAGTCCAGACAGTAATGGGAGCTAAATAAAATGTTATATGACCACTGTAGGATCTGAAGTTCTCTTGGCATGTTGTATTACAGGTTGATGCTACTTTTGTCTAGTTTTGGGTAGCAGATAGTTAAAATAGTGAATAGTAGTTTTCTATATCACAGCAGAAACTTAGTTTTAGAGCAACACACTAGACAGAGATTTACGTGTGTTTTCTAAGTTTATGAAGCATCTTTCTAATGCTTGCTTCCCATATATAATGTATAGTAGTGGGTTAAATATAAGGGTACATTTTGAATACTCTGCTAGCCAATGACTTTTGTCACAGATGCATTGTTATTCAAGTATTGGTAAGAGGCCTGAATTTGAGAAATGTCATGCCATAGCCAACAAATACTGTGCTCTAATTATTAAGGTCACATGCACAATTGAAATTCCTAAATAGCCAAATTACTTCATATCTGAATAATGTAAATGATGATTTACACATTAATATCCTGGTTTGAATCCTCTCAGTGTCTTCAGTGGACTATTTTGTGCATCAAATTTCATGCCTAGTGACAGTCATATTTTGACACTTTTATGTGGCGCCATCCATTTCAGAGAGCAAGGTGAAATTTGAGCTGTGATCCTAAGTTTTACCCCCCATCTTAAATATATGGCTATATGTTGCTACAGTTTGCTCTTGTAAAATTGTCTGTGCTCACATTTGGTGAGTTAACGTGTTTTCTAAGATAGACTGTGAAGTCAGATCCATCAAACTCCATATTGAACACTGTATTTGCCGTTTTACACGTCTGTTAACACCAGTGTATCATGAAAGTAATACCTTTGCATAAATTAGCAAGCAGTGTAATTTTAAGATGGTTTTAATTAAATTTCTCCTTCAAGTGGTGCTCCATGTCTAGCCAAAAAAAAAGCTGTTACAAAACAACCCTTGCGAATTTTTAGAAACCAGCTTGAAAAAAAAAAAGCTGCAGAAATGAGTGCTCAAAATGCATGTGGTTTTATCATGAAACTTGTGAAAGAGGCTAGAATTAATTTTTCTTCACTATCGGTTTAGACATTGTAAAATGGATGAATTTCAGTCCTCAGAATTCAAGTCTAAAATTATTAGATGCTAGGTTAGTTAACTTTTTGAAGAAAACTTAGCTCCCTACCCCCAACCCCCCACAAAGCCCTTTCAAGGGAATAAGCAATTACTTAAGTGTTAATAAAACAACAGGTTTTTTTATGAGAAGTTCTCAAAACTAAGCCCTCTTGAGCAGATGTGATCTTTGGCAACTTGAGCAGGGGAAAGGGGGCTGGGGGTTTATTGCATCTGGTAAGGTTCTGAAAAGGTTATGATTTTAGCTATTAGTTTACAATTTCAGGTTTAAGTTTGAACTTGCGAATGTTGGTGTGTTCGTTTTTTTTAAGCTAATAATAAATATCTCAATGTTACCCATATCTTGATTAGTCTTACTAGGACAGGAAAATAAGTAAACTGTTCTTGGAAGTTAGCAATTACTTCGTAACATATATGATTTTTAAACAGTAAAGTTGAGGAATAGAAGTATTTAATGGGGAAAGACTTAGATGCTCAATGCAATAATACACATTAATGGGTCAGCATTTAGTTTTAAAACATGGTAAACTTCTGTGATTCTTTTAGTCTGGAAAAGCCACAGATTGCACTAACACTAATCATCTTTTTCCATTTAAAAATGTTCAAAGACTTGGTTGCTAACCAGAAGTATCTGACTGACAGCATTCTCAAAAGTCCCTTGTTTGTGCACCAAATATTGACGGCAGTATTTGAAGCTTCCCTACGACACTCATTGTCAGCAACATGCCTCGGTTCTGCCCCTACTTCTAGGAGTACTTGGAAAATTGAGGATATCATTTTCTTTTCACAGCTGGTCCTTGGGCTTTCTAGTAAGGAAAAAGGGTTTCAGTGATGGTTACAACTTATTCTTTTACTTAGGTTGGGTGAGTTTTGACTCTGTGACCAAAATGTTGGGGCAGTTCAGTATCACCAAACTATTTCTGCCTTTGAAACTCCTAGCACAGTATATCTGGTCATGGCTTTTCCTGGCACCTAGCAGTGCACTGATTGCAGAGCATCAAGCGGAGATAATCAGACCCAATGTGAGGGAGGAGAATAAATTGTACCTGCAGTTGTGGAGAGAGAAATGTCTTTGTGGGGTGGAGAGGAGGGCGTACAATTCATTTTGAGGTAGTACAGTTCCCTTGTGTAAGGAAGGAACACGGATCTAGTTTTTTGGGGAGTTTTGTCCCAATGAATAGATGAAATGTGATACTGGTTGTGGTGGTAGATGTTTCTTTGTGGATTGGATACCTGTTCACTAGCGAATGAATTGAGACCACCAAATACAATAGGGGAACACTTCAACACCAGGAGCTTAAGCTTTATTTGATCTAATGACTTCTGGTCTGGGAAGTACAGAACCTAGAATCAGTCCCTTGATGAACATAGTTACATTTTTGTGTAGGTTTAGAATAATTTGTGTGCATTTGATATGACACTAAATGTTCACCTTTTACAGAAAGTTATGGTGCTGCGACATTCAGCCTGTGCACACGCATCTTTGTGTTTGCTGAAGAAGAAAAGATTGTGACTCTCCTCTCAAGCATGACAATTGCAACGGTGCATCAGTTTAAAAGTTGTTGCAGTTCTAATGCAGTCCTGTAAATGTTGCAGACAGACTATGGAGTCTGACCCTGTCAGCTACTATTGTCCCGTAAATACAGTAGTTACCTCTCAATTGCTTAGTTATATCCTAGGCAGAGCATTTTAGTCATCTCAGTCAGCAGAATAGTATATTCCTCCCCCATCTCAATAGCAATTAATCATACACATTAATGGAGCACTCTGTATAACTCTTCCTGTCCTTATGGCTCTTCCCAACACCTGCACTCACTAGGCCTCCTGTAATGAGGATGCTTTTCGAATTTGCTGGGGAAGCAAACAGATGTACAGGTATTTTTTTTTAGAAAGGGAGGAAAATGAGCGTGTGTGGAATTGGAGAATAGCAAACTCCATAGCAGGAATTTTAGGCTGTGCATTGTTCTAAAGAAAATGCAGGGGTCTGGATTTGCATAAAGGGGTCAGTTCTGTTTTTACCATTGAAGAATTAAGATACTTCCTTTCAATACCTTCATCTTAAAAAGTAAAATTTGCTACATGTGATGGGAGTTACTCTTCAGCCATCTTATAAGAACTGTATTAATTCCTAATAGTGGGGAGCGTGGAAATTAGGTCTTGAATAGATCTGAATCCAAGTGAGGGCCTTCCTTCACCTTCAGGCACTTCCTTAGCTAAATTATTGATACTGTTTTAGGAACATTATGGCAGAAGAGAATTGAAGCTGGTTTTCTGTGAATCAAAAATATTATGAATTGAGGTAGGAAATGAAAATGTTTTAAAAAATCTCTTTCTGATTAAATAGTCTGGGATTAGGAACAACATGCATTAAAACAGAAAAGTTTTAAAGTTTGATTTTTTTTTTGATTTTTTTTTTTTTTTTTTGAACAAAGTGTTATGGCTGTCTAAATGAAAGGACTGGAAAAAGAGTTTATTGGGAGCCCGTTCCAGTGTGTCAGGTAAACAGTGAACATTTTAAAAGGAATGGTTACAAAACAAAATAATTCATGGTTTGCCAGTTATTGAGGTCAGAAAAATGGAGAGTGTAGCAAACAATAGCATTAACCAACCTACGATGGCATACGGTTATTCAAAATAAATGCATAAAATTAATTGAAAAGCCTTTAGAAAAATATGCTCTCAAAGTCTGCACTAATGCCTACAATGTAGGTTTGGTTGTCACTAATATTGAGATTAATGACTTGAAGAACTTCTACAATAGATCATTACACAGTAAATGAAAGCAGCGGTTCTTTCAAGCGGTTCCAGTGTTGTAAACTGGAGAGAACACTCAACAGTTTATTGACTGCAGAAGAACCGTGGAAGTGCATTATATCCATGAATTTATTCCATGGACATTTTTGTTAGATAGTCTTTAGGAGGGAATTTTCTAATATAGTTTTGGAACATGATCTTTGTGTCCTGGCCGGGCTACTGCAAAAATGTGTGTTACGTGTAGCATTCAAATATCTTAACCGCAAAATAATTGCCGGTGCTTGTTTTTGCAGTACTTCAAATTGTGCTTGTTATGTTAAGGTACAAGCAAAAAAGATATAATCCCTGCTAGAAATACTTAAGTGCCAGGTATCGGTGAATAAGATGGTGTAAAACAATAGGCGTCTTGAATTTTATAATTTGGGGCGGGGGAAGGGGGAACTATTAAGTGAATCTGTGAAATGAATCATCGTTAAATTCTGTTCCTTAAAGTGAACGGGATTGTAGCAAGATAACTCAAAGGATTTGACTTAAATGCGAGACAGTATAGTGTAGCGGCTAGAGCATTATTGGGCTCTGGGAGCTTTGGGTTTTATTGATGGCTCTGCTGGTGACCTACAGCATTTATCTTTATCTGTAAAGTGAAACTAATGAGCCTGATCTCCTTTGCAAGGTTCTTTGAGATATTCTGATGAAAAGCACGGTATAAAAATGGGGTATTATTTAATTGTTAAGGGAAAAGCCAGCTAAGGCTACCTCACTGCTTCTGATCCTTGCGTGCAACTATATGGGATCAAAACCGGAGCAGTTGTAGAATTACATGCATGCCAGTCCCTAAGGCCCCTGCCAGATGTTCAGTTTAAGGAGCTATGGGAACCAGTCACAAAGTGGGTGTACATATTTTGTGTAATAACTCTGTGGCTTGTTTCTTATTGTATTGTACCATTAATTGCATGGAAGTGTGGCCAGGTTACTGCTAAAGACATGATTAACTGGTTAATAACGCCTTAAGTGTAAAGTTTGCCAGGGGCCTTTGTAATTTACTGGAATAACAAGCAAACAAATGTACAGTCCCTAGAACACGGATGAAAGCATGGGCCTTACTCCAAAGTGCTCGAAGGGTGTATCTGTCCAGCCTCCAGAACTAGCTTGGAAGCAGTGCTGAGACATTAGCCCGCCCATTTGCACCTGCTTGTTGTGCACCCAAATTCACAAATTAGGCAGTGCACACAGCTCACGCATAGTCCCGAGCAACTTGAAATGACCTCAGCATCGTGCTCGGAGTTCCTTGCTTGTGTTGCTAAGCAAGTCGCTTAAACCACCCTTTTCACAGATGGTTATTAGTTACGTGTTTGTCATTTTCCTGGGGTCCAACTTGAAAGCCTAGGGACTTATTTGAAGACTTGCTGAGCACTCACAGCTGCAACTGAAATCAGTAGGAGCTGTGCCTGCATTCACGAGTGTGGGGGTGTGTGTGCAGTGCTAAGTAATCTGAAAAGTCAAGCCTAAAGCACTCGAAATTAGTGATGTGCTTGATCTTATTCTTTTTGTGCCTAATTTCTGCAAACTGTCAATAATAGCACTACCCTACCACACAGGGATGTTGTGATGAAAAAGGAATTTGTGAAGCACTTGGATACTGTGTAGTGGTGAGTGCCATAAAAAAGCCCAGGAGGATATGAATAATTCTGTCTTCAGAACAAGGTTTGAATAGTGTGCAGTAACTACGGCCTGTCGCCACAGATTAAGTAATGAGGATAAGACATAATATTGGAAAGCTGCTCATTAATTGAGCATAGTCTGTCCTGTGCAGTGAGGGGGTAGGAATCCTGTGGAAGAAATGATATGTGGTTGTGTAAAGAAAAAACTGTCTAGCAATGCATACGCATAAGGAGGGGCAGGGGACTAAGATGGTCCAAGACCATTTAAATCCTGGCATTTTCTAACTCTTTAGCCCTTTGCAAACTTAAACGTACTTTTAACATAGTTTTGTATGCACAGTACATAATGTTACAGTAGATAACCAGATGATAGATTAAAAAATGGTGTATAAATTCTTTATTTGGTAAATTTATTGGAAGAACCAGGAGGTTATGGCCCCATTGAATAGTCAAGCATACGTAGAAAAGTCCAGATCAGCTCATAAAAAATCTGTCTGAAGTAGGCGTAATTGCAATAGTCAGAGTAAAACTTGAAAATTTCACTGTTTGTTTCCAGTTTGCAACACAGTCAGCCAATCTGAGTGAAGCTGTGAATTACAAAGGCCAAATGAAAAATAATTAAAATAATGAAGAGTGCTGGCCTCAAAGTTAGTAAACAAATAAAAATCTAGCTCTCCAGTCCAACCACGCAATGTGTAGTTGATATGCCAGCTCCTCAAACCTTTGTACTTTGCATTAAAATGTGGAGATGGAAAGTTGAACCTGCTTGTTGGGAAAAATACAGGCATTTGAAGCTTACTGAGAGTATTTGAAATGCACATGTAGCTTTTATCAGCAGCTCTTGTTTGTCATGCTTGACAAGTAAGCTGTTTTCTTTTATCTGTGCAAGCTGAAGAGTATGACAGTGGGTTAATGTGGGTTATGAGACTCATCTGACACCTTACAGTACAAAGGTATAACAAAGGCCTAAGATAAGTTAGTAGATAAATGCTAACAGTGAAGAAAAACAAGACAAAATTGGGTTTAAAATGTGTGGTTTAAAAGAAGACTTTCCTACATTTCTGAAATAAGTTAAAATGGGAGTGTCTACATGTGCAAGTGCTGCTGGATGGGTTTACTCCAGAGCCATTTACTCTGGAGTAAATCCACCCTGGGCAGGCATCCACATGTGTGCCCATTTGGGAGCAGATTTGTTGCTCCTGCCCCCTCTGACCCTGCACCAGCCCCCTGTAGCAGCCAGGGGGGCTGGCAGGGAGCACGGGGCCAAGAGACAGCTGTCTTATGGCGGAGGCTGGGAGAAGGCTCCCTACTCCTGGGAGCTGCCCGCTGCTGGGGCAGGCTCTAGTGGCAGGGGGCTTGGAAAGAGCCCCTGGTCAGCCGTCTAGATGTGCCTTACTGCGCAGTAATTACATGGCAGTTCATTTACTACTTGCATTTGCAGATAGCAAACTAGCTGCTGAGTAGAGCAGATTATTGTGCAGTAAGGGTCTGCATGTGTAATTTGCTCTACTGCTCAGTAAAGTGTCTCATGTAGACATGCCCAGTGTGAATATATTTGGCAGGAATTTTAGCCTGACTGGTTTTAAGAAACTTGCTTTTGTATTTTGTCTAACATCATATATATTCTTAATATTAATTTTAAAGTTGAAAATGAAAACAAAACCCTTTTGGTGAATTTTAAATAACTGCATGTTTCCTTGACAATAGTTGTAAGAAAAGTTGAACTAGACTTCCACATAATTCAGAACTTTTCCTGAAACAAATCCATGAGACAGCAAGACATGATGGCTGAATATTTGTGTCTTGAGAAGCATATTGTGGCTCTAGTACTATACGGGTACTATTCTGCTAGTGTTTATTTCTAAATATGGGTTTTAGGATTTGTATTATAATCCAGGGTGATTTTTCACAGTCAAAAGGGACTACCTACACTAAGTTCTTTATACTTCTTTCTTAAATACAGCTGTGTTTTCAGGTTTTTAAGGAAGAAGTGTTTATATGCACATACAATTTCACTCAACATCATAAGAATGACTAAAAATGTGGCTAGTGGGAATGAAGAATTCCTCTGCCTTCATTTTGTTTTAAGATTAATGTATAGAAAATGAACCATGGATCTTAAACTACTGTCCCTTTTAGTCAATGATGTGTGTGCATTATATAATTTCTGTGTGACCTATAAAGTACAGTATATAGGGAAAGCAGGAAGGAAATATTTTAGAACAATGGTTTTCAAATTTCCTAAACTCACAGAAGTCCTATCCTTATCCTAAATACTGACGCAGAGCCAGGTGACCGGGCCTGGCAGTGATGACAAACTACCGCCCATCCCGCTCTGCTGCTCCCCCGACCTCTCTGTGCAACCCCTGATGACCATCGCAGAACCCCAGGGTTCCTCAGCCCAGTTTGAAACCACTGCTTTAGAGCATTACAAAACTTATCAGTAATACGGCTGCTGTTACTGTAATAAACCTTTCAGCAACTATTGCAGTGCTGGTCCACCAAGAACTACCATTTAGCTAATAGCCGGTACAAAATGGCATTTCCAGAGCCCAAGATCTATGGAACGCAAAGTATAAGGCAGTACCTCTGATCCTGGGGCATGCTAGCTGGTGGTAACTGGTAATTGTTAACTTGCAAATGACTACAACTGAATTAAATGTACATGTTAGGGAGGCTGGGAAAGGAGTACTGCAAGTGAGGGTATGTCTATATTGCATTGTAGTATAGACGCATCCAAGTGAGGTTTTAAACTAGTTAGCTCTGTTACCAATAGCAGTCTAGCCATAGCAGCATGGGACTCGGTGCAAGCTGCAAGACCCCATGTCTAAAGTCTTTAGGAAGGAAAGTTTACTGTTCATTCAGAGGCATAAAGCTTAGCAGCAACGATGATATTCTTGTTTGAGGTTCAGAGATGATGCATCTCCCTTTCAGTACAATTTATATTCTTAGCAATTGATGTAATGTGTACTATTTTATATTATTTAACAGTGATCATGCATGACTACCATTGATATTCTTTTTCTCCCAATCTCTTTACAGCCATCCCTTCCTGTCCTATATACACTTTCCAGCCAAGCTACACATGAAGCAGTTCATCTCCTTTGTAGGATGTTGGTCTTTGATCCAGTAAGTATTTTTATTCTGCCTTTTAAATACAGTATTGTTTTAAATGTAGCAGTTCTTTTAAATGGGTTAAAGATTATGGATAAAGGGCTCTTTTAAAACTTCTTTTCTTTGCCACCATTTTATGGCCTTCTGTTCTGAAAAGGAGAGAAGAATGATCCTATGTCAGGCAAACACTAAATAATTAAAATCTCTCTCCTTCTCTCCTGCCCCCCCCAACTCCTCCCCAAAATAGTCTTCTCAATTTTTAAAGACAGTGTTTTTTTTGAAAGCAAGAAACTGAGGCACCCAGGATTATATGTGAATTGTACTGTTTTTGTCTGATAGCTTTTGATAGTAAAGCATTAGATTCTTCGATTCATTTCTAGTTGCTGCTGTAAATGAACTGTGTAACGTGACATTTCCTTTTGTATGTACACACTATCAAATGAGGGATTATTTCAGCATGCACCTGTTTTTCAAATTGGGATTAAATCCTTTGCTGCTGTGGACCTCAGCTTTTAGAGTTACTCTGCAAGTTTTTTTTTACTCTGCGAAGCAAGTCAGAAAGATTTTCTTCCTTTCAGCAAAAAATAGCATAAAGGCTTTTGAAGAACCAGTACTAAAACAGAAGAGGCAGCATAGCTAGAAGAGTGGCCTGCTAGCTGGGCCTCTGCAGTTGTGTTTCTAGCATTGCTGGTAATTTTGCTCTGGGATTAGGGGCAAGTGACTTTTCTACTTTTGTGACTTTACTCATCCCTAATGTGAGGATTTAATTATACTTTGCATTTATCACAGCAGCTTTCAACAAAAGGTTGCAAAACATTTTACAGAAGTAGGTGATGATGTTTGCCATTCATTTTATACAAAGTGGGGATCTGAGACTTGCTTTGTCAGACAAAAATCAGTCAAAATGAGTTGGGAATTGATTGTAGATTTTCTGACTCAAATCACTGCTGTAACCTCTAGAAAACACTAGCTATTTCACTATATTTCCTTCACCCAAAACTTTGTAAAATTTAAAAGTGCAAATTGCTATTTAGGGACTCTCATAGCCTTAAATCCAGTTCATTTCAGTGAGATTTAAGATTACATTTAACTTGAGATATGTACCCAAGTGATTTTCTGGATAAGGTTTGAACTTAAACATGTATTCAAATGTTTTGCTGTATCAGTACAAAAGTATTAGCTTTGTCCAGTATCTCTAATGGTAATATTTTGATTGTTGTACCACTCATTATACAAAGTTTAGATATAAAAAGTAATCGCAGTGAAACCTGTTTCAGGAGAAGTTGTTGCAGCATTATTTTCATGTCGGATTCTATATAGAAAGGTGATTGTTTCGTTTTTGTTTGGTTTTTTTATGTTGCTTTTTGTTTTTAAGCCAGATGCTCCCCCTAGTGGCATAATTAGACAAAAGTATAAAGCATTTTCTTTTAAGGCATTATGGGATTTAGACAGCATTAGAAGAAAAATTTTGGGAGGGCATTTCTAGATATGAACAGAAAGTAAATATTTCAAGTATGTTTTAAAAACACACTAACTCTGCTTCTTCATTTTATATTTCAGTCCAAAAGAATATCTGCTAAGGATGCCTTAGCTCACCCATATCTTGACGAGGGGCGATTGCGATATCACACTTGTATGTGTAAATGTTGTTTTTCCACCTCTACTGGAAGAGTTTATACCAGTGACTTTGAACCCATCACTAATCCCAAATTTGATGACACTTTTGAAAAGAACCTCAGTTCTGTTCGGCAGGTGAAAGGTGGGTATCGTGCACTCTTCACATTTGGATGCGTATCTTCCTGCTCCATCTTGGAGAGCAGATAGTTGGAATCAAGGAATGCTGCTGTATGCAATGAAGCAGAAACCTTTATTCTTTAGAGGTGTTGGTTTCTGTTCACTAGAAGTGCCCTTATCAGATCAGTCTTTCTTACTGTTCTGATGGACATGATACCACCCAATTGTTGGCGTATCCGAGTCTCTTGATTTTTATCCTCATTAATATTCTTCTCTGAAGCCAACGTTCCATATTGGAGACCTGTGCAGGGGAAAGACTGTATATTAGCTGGGAAGTCTGTATGAAAACTCCACCGCTAGCATAAAGGAAAGATTGTACGTCTTCATGACTATGCTCTGGAGAGTTGACATGGTCAAAAAGTAGAAAGTGGATACTTCTGTGGTCCTCCCACTTAATTCTGTCTGTTTTTATTCTGTCATGGTCTGTTCATATTGATTTGTCCATGTCAGATGCCTTTAAAGCAGCTGCTGTCATAAGCTCTGTTGCTGGTGCCACTCCATGGATCTGGCAGTGGTACAAAGGACACGCTCTGGGTTTTGACATGCCATGATGAGGAAAATCAATTTTGATGCCTGAAAGAAGGAACTATTGGTGCAGAAGGTTACTAAGTGCTACTAGTAGCTCTGCAGCACTAGAGACTTGAGGTCGGATCCCATCATAACAAACAAACCGAAAATAGACTTTGTTTCTTTGAAATTGGATCCAGGTACTACATCGTTGCCTTGGGACATAGAACCAAGACAGAAAAGGACAGGAATATGGGGAGGGATTTAGTTTTGCTAGTGATATTATCAGTACATTTTTAAGACAAAGTATAGGTAGAATAAAATACAAATTCTGAGATAGAAGGAATGTTATTTTTTCCCTTGACTTTCTGAATAGCAAATGGTACAGAAGCAATCCAGGAAAAAGAGAATTCCTCTTTTTAAAAAAGTAGCTGTACAGCTGTCATCACATCTTGAGTTATCTTCTCCATTGGATACACAGATCCAAAATTCTCCAGGTTTTTTGCTTTTGCGTGTTCACAGCGGTTTTTTTAATCCAGTCATTTTCCACTTCCCCCATTCTTTGCCAGCACTTCTCAGTGATGTACATCCTTCTGCTTTATTTACTGTCATTAACTGCACAGCCAAAAATGAAGCTAGAGGGAACTTTTTGCACTCATTGAAAATGAATTGAATTTGTTTTTGGACAGCAGGTATAGCTCTTGTTAGATGAGAAAACTGGAATGGCAAAATAGGCAAAAATCAAGTAAATTTTTAATTTAGATTTTTTAAAGTATCTTATGACAGACATAGTAGCTCACTTTGTCTATTTTTAATTTCATTTAATTAAATTACATTTTAATGCTCAGACACTGGAAGGTCTACTTCTAATAGGATACACTGTCTGGGTTGGTTTCAAAAACTGATTTTTCCATTAAAGATTTTTCTTCACCTTAATCAGCCTTTTACCCAGGTCAATGCTAAAAGGAAAGAAGCAGAAGCTGCAGGTCTCTAGAAGTAAGGCGCTGTGTACTGCTTCTAGTGAAATAATGACAGCCTGCTCAAGAATAAAAGGAATGCCACAATGGGCTCTGCGTTTCGCTACAACCACTTAACACCTCTGCAAAAATATTTTTTTTTCCTAATGTGTTTAGCTGTTGTGGCTTGCTGCTACAGACTTTTGCTTACTGGCCTACTAGCTCCAAATTGGGGCTTCTGTACCTATTTTAGACTCTTTACTGTACCTTAAAAAGCCTCCGCATAAGATGATGCATCTCCGGTCACAAACTGCTGCAGATATGCAATGTGAGGAAAGATACCTATCCAGAATCAATCATAATGCTGTCAGCAGCATCTGGCAAATAACTGTTTGCTTTTTTTCTTAAAGTAGCTACACATTTTATATGTCACTTCTATACAACAATAGCCATGTCACACACTTATGCATAGTGCATACACACAAACTCCCATTATGGCCTAGAATAGGAAATATCAAAACCTTCTATTCCAAGCCATCACACCCAAGGGAGGGGGAGAGAGCCTCAACATGCTGCTAGATTGAATGGTCCAGTTACGTCTAGGAATCAATCATTCCTCTACTTATTCACATCAAAGACAGTGCGTCACCATTACCCTCTAGTGGTACCACTTCCCCATTAGGTACTGAAGAAAACAGGCTCTTGACCGTGCTTAGTGAGTTCTCCTGAAACCTTCCATTAGGGATGACTGCCAACAGCATAGGTTCCTGCACATTGCCCTTTTCTTAAGTTTCACGTTATTAAGTGGAGCCTGTTTTTTCATCCCTGCATGTCCCTATTTTTTCCTTTGCATTAAGGTGATGCACTGGCATGCAGCAAATATGTGGTTTGTCCAGAATTTTTCACTTTGCCAGATGGAAGGGTGGGGTTCATGAATTCGGGAGCTGTTCATTGATGCACCAAACTGGGCTTATCAGCCAATCTGGTTTTGCCTTCATCTTTTATATACCACTAATAAATAATGGGTATTAGGCTTGTGTTCTCCAGGCCTGCAACTCCATTTAACGTTGAGAGTCTTCAAAACATGAAACCCTTCCTTCTTTAAAGTTATTTCCATAGTCTGCTTTCATCAATTAGTGTTCTAGTAGGGATTAGTACTGTATTTTTACTTGTTTTATTTCAGTGTTTAAGTGGAAGTTCCCTGGGCATTGGTGGTGGTTAGCAGTTTGCATCAGAATGGTGGTGAAAAAATTGAGTGCGTTATTTCTCCCCCCCCTTTCTGCCCCAATTGGTCTTACTGCATGTATTTTCACCGAAGAAAACCACATTTGACTTCAGTTCTATATTGTTTCTTGGTTTGAAACAAAAGTGCTAATCTAACGATAGGAATTTTCTCCTGTACAGAAATTATTCATCAGTTCATTTTGGAACAGCAGAAAGGAAACAGAGTACCTCTCTGCATCAACCCTCAGTCTGCTGCTTTTAAGAGCTTTATTAGGTAACTGTATGTAATCACATCTGATTAATTCACACTTCTTAGTTGTACAGCATTCATTGTACATCTGAAATGTTTTTTGATTTTGAATTGATGGGAGTGGGGAAACTTTAGAGCTGACTTCCACAAAGAGAAATTTAAATATATTTATCGTTAAACTTTACAAGTAGTTTTACTTAGGCGAAGCTGAAATTAAGTAAATTATATAGAAAGTTCAACTAACATCTTTGGGCAAAAAGCTAAAGGTGGAAGAATTGTCATGTAAAAATTAAGGGCGAGAAATTCTAATGCTGTAGTTGCATTGCAAAAGCATAAATAAAGTGATAAATGGGACGACATAAAGAAGATGAAAAAGTAAGGATGACAAATATATTTAATAAAATAGTATTGTTTTTAGTGGTGTATACTTGTTTACCAGCCTAGCCTTTTTTTTGTTTGGTTTTGCTTCTTACCTGTTACCTGTAGCAAATGAGCACTGATTTTCTGTATTTGTTGTATTCCAGTTCCACTGTTGCTCAGCCATCTGAGATGCCACCATCTCCACTGGTTTGGGAGTAAAAGTGGAAGATAATATACTACTGAAGATGTAATGTAGCTTTCCACTGGAGTCTGGGATTTGCAATTCTGGAGGTTAATCATGCTTGTACTGTAATTTTACTAATGAAGTTTTAAATTAACAACCACTACTTGTATGATATGAATAATATTTAGCAATGTACTAGACTTTTAATCTTGTAAAGTGGTTGTGCTTTTAGAAGAAAATATTTTACCCAGAGTTGCACATGTTTTATGAATTCTTGTGCAGCTGTGATGGCTCAGCTCAGAACAAACAGAATTTAACCAAATTCGGGGAGGTTATTTTTTGTTCTGTGGTTTGTTTTTGTTTTTTTTTAAATTGAGGTAAGACTGTACAAAAAGACAGACAGGCGTACATTTTGATATTGAGCCATTCCTCAAGATTTGGGATTTTCTAAAATTAAGGAATACAGAGAACTTGACTGCGACCAATCATGAAGTCTCATCAGACGACAGTGACCAGACTGTGCATGGGCACGTCATCTGATGATCAAATCCTATAAATAGCTTCTCACTAGAGCTGTGATGGTGATGTGTGCTGTTCTAAAATCAAATGTTGTGAGTAGAGAGAATGAGTTTGTGACTAGGAGAGACTAAACTTCTGTTTCCTTACCCAGTATAAATATATATATATTTAATCTATTTTTATTAGAAGTTTTTCTGCTCTTTCTTACATAAAAACCCCCCAAGCATGCATCTTCTATGTGTGTAAATAATTCCATTTATGGGCTAATTTCAAAGAACCATGACATCATTGCTGTATAGAGAGAAACTAGCTTGCACATTTTAGGTCTGTGAAATTTTGTGAGAAATTTTTCCTGCACTGGACAGTTGAGAGAAGAAAAAAAGAAAAAGGAAAAAAAAAAAAAAAAGCACATAGGGAATTATGTTAATTGTGTTTGTGTCTTTAGGCAAAGCTGTGGAAGTCTTGAAATGTCACAGTAGTAAATAACTTTTATTACTTTTTGGCTAATTCTTTTTCTGTTGGAACACTGAATTCTGTGCATATGTATATATGAACACAAATTGAAGGCCTCTACCTCCTGGAGTATACAACTTGGTTTGTTTACCTCCACATGATTATTTTTTTTTTTAAGTTCAGTGTGGAGACTTGAAACTTGAATGTCCCTTCCAACTTTTATATTTAAAACGAGACAAGAAAATTGAAGACTGTTTTTCACCTGTACAAAGAAATACTAAAGGGTGGTCTTAAATTTTGAGCATAGGTCTGGGGAGAAACCTTGGTGTTTGTTATGGACAATTAACTGTTAAAGTTATTGTAAGTTATCTGTATTTAGCAGAGTATTTTCAACAAGAGTGATCTGAGCTGAAATTGGAGACTATTAGTAAGTTATGTTTGGAAGTTTTAACTTCAATGAAGTAATTATTTGCTGTGAAAGAGACAAACGTTGAATTACTAAACAAAGATGGTGCAATATCTTTGTTTTTTATGAGGCTCCTGTGAATAAAAACAACTGAAGCATTTCACTTCACTTGAATGAGAAACGTGTTTAATTAAGAGCCCAAGAAGACACTGGTATGAAAGGTAAAATCTCAGAGGTTGGTCAGTTAATGTGGCACACTTGCTGGTCACTTTGTAAAATGTAGATTTGAAGTACAGTGGTGAAAACATTAAATGTGACATTTGAAAAAGAAATGGTGTTATCCTTTCATTTCCTGTGTTGGTACTGGTGGTGGTGGTTAGCTTTTTAGTGAGTCTAAAATTGACTTAATACTGGCCAAAATAATTCAAGCAAGAAGACTTCAAAGCATCTTGGTTTGGGAGCCTCCTTGTTTTCTTTTTTTTTTTTTTGTGAAGAAGCCTTCAGTTATTCTGAATTTCTGAACCTTATAGGAGTGTTTTGATCCTGGATGAAATTAAGAACTACAGGTTTTAACCCAAGACAAAAAAGAAACTGGTTTATGCTTAAATGTATTGGAAGGATTAAAGCTATGCTTTCAAGGATGACTGGCCCTGTGTCTTTTTTTCCCTTGGTTTGCAAAGTCCACACAGTTCTTTCATTCAGAGCAAAGGCACTAATATATTTTCTACGCAGCTAGTACAAAAGGAGCCCAAATACTCAACAAAGTTGGAATACCAAATCAGAATGAAAAGCATTTAATGTATTTCATGGACTTGAGCCTTTTAA
Organism: Alligator mississippiensis; assembly: GCF_030867095.1. Taxonomy (NCBI): domain Eukaryota; kingdom Metazoa; phylum Chordata; order Crocodylia; family Alligatoridae; genus Alligator; species Alligator mississippiensis. Next base: position 7,369,234 of record NC_081837.1, read on the forward strand.
AGAAAGCAAATAATGCACACACTTGGGACTTCTGCATCTCACAAGAAATACTTAGCCCTGTGGATGGAGAAGAATGATCTGGTGGCTTGAGCACAAGATTGGGAGATGGGAGATCTTGGGTTTCTCTTTCCCAGCTCTGACATGATCTTCCTTGGTGACTCTGGGTAATGTGCATCTCTGCCTCTGTTTGTGGTATTATGATGAACTGAATCTCAAGATTCGGCATTGCTTTATGTATGGAAATTACTACATTGGTTTTGGTTAGTTGAATACTATTTTTGTTCACTCACCTTCAGTTCTCCTTCAGCATAAATCTGGGGGGTTTTTAGTACAGGTATAAAAACAATTGTTTCTGTATCTCTGCATTGTTTCTTCTGTCCTGGATAAGCAACTTTGTAAAGACCTTGCTGCTTAATGTGATGAACAATAATGTCCCGTTCTTGGGTCAGGTAATTGCTAGAGCTTAATGGACAGATCTCATCAATAAACACGCAAAGAATAAAATAAGTTTGACCAGCTGCATTTCAAGGTGCCTTGGCCTAGATATAGGGCAGAATACCACAAGGAATGAGTGCACTTTCACAAAAGAGAAGTTTAAAAATATATGAAGGCAAGCATTCCCTGTAGCCTCAACTTCACTTTTCATGGAAATAAATAACAGCAAAAATGAGAGCATTAAATGCTGTCTCTGGGCAAGAAATTCTTGATCTGAAAACATTTCTATTTTGACCTTACTCTGAGAGCTAATTTAAAATGTGGGATCAGATTGGAATCCCTCTTTGTATCCAAGAAGGATAAAATATGACTTCCTGTTGGTATCATTATAATTGGGATTAAATAGTATTTTTCAGTACTGGACCTGAATGTCTGATTTTTAGCATATGCTCTTCTTTTATGAAGTGTGTTCTGATAAGGGGAACAATTAATGAGTGCAGAAAACTAACTGGAGCACTTTTATAATTGTTACAAAGATGACAAACTGATAAATGTATTGCAGGAATGATGTGGAGGTCAAGGATTGAGAAAGCAAGAGCAGGAAGACATGCAAGAATAGATGCAAGTTTTAAAAGCACGAAGATTACATGCTGTGCAGATCCTCCGGATGTGGCAGATAACAGCACAAGGACGGGAGATCACCCGCACAAGTTGATTATTAGCATTCACTTCCCGATGTATGCTGGGATATCTCGACTGGCCGCATACCTGCTGACTTTGAGGAGAGAGCCGTTTTCTTTCAGTCAGTTTTTGAGCAGCCTATCTGCCAAACTACAGTTTAAAAAAAAAAATGCCTGAATTTTTTAAAACTGGTTTCTCAACTAAATTCATTTTTTTGTCAGCAAGTAATAGAGATCCAAGAATCTGTCTGGCAGGCAACCGTTCTGTATAATTTACTATGTTGTGATTTAGTAATTACTTCTTCCTGTACTAGTTATCTCATATTTTCTTTTTATCTGAGAAGCTGTCAGTTTTCTGGATCACAAAAATCTCTGTGAATTTTAGGCTGAATGCTTTGAATCTCTTGGGTTTCTTGCAGTCAGCGTTTTCCTAAGAAAATGCAGTTTTCCTAAGATTGAGAATGAGATTCTTCATTCTCAACATCTTGCTAATTACTGATTGTGTATTAACAGTAAGGTTGTGGTATAATGTATTCCTGTGCTTTGGTTTCACACTGTAATTGTTCATAAAGATTTTGAACTCCAGTATGCCTTTTCAGAGGAGCAGTTATCTTAAAATAACATGGTCAGCGCTTGACAAACGAGACACATGTACATCATTTTGCTCTTTCAGTTAAAATTGTTATCAAGGAGAGCCCCCTGTTTCCCTGCCACGCATTTGTAGTGACTAGTTAGATAGGTAGACAGAATTGCTCAAGTTGCTATGATAATTATATCTTTATGCAAACCACATTGTGCTATACTAGCTTGTGTAAGACTTAAGCCACGTATTAAATGCCTGCTGTCTTGCCTACAGGCAGCAGCCTTTTTCCACAAATGACTTCGTGAACCCCTTGACAGCGTGATTCTTTGGACAATTTTGCTTAACTCAAACTTTGCTTAACTCTATTCTACTGGCACCTATAACTGTCTGCACAAATATATCTTTTAAAATGCATGATGTTCCTGGGTGGATTCATGCTTGTTCACTGCTTCTTAGAGCAATACAAAGACATTGGCCTCATTCGTTTGGCATATCTCCCAAGGGCTTTATGATTAATGTAATGCAAAATCTCAATACCATTCTACACCTCTTCCTTGAAGATAACAGTTAGTACAATCACTACTTGTGCAAAACTGAAAGCTGCCAACATACAATTAATCAGGTCTTAGGGCCCTTTAGGCTGTAACATTTTGGCTGACTTACCTACAAAACTTCTCAACACATACTACCAAAGAAGCCAGTATTGTTGAAATATGAAGCAAATAACTTGTTTTAGATATAACTTAATGATTAGTTAGAGAGATCCTGTTGATTAACTAGGCAACTTGAACATGAAGTACTGCAAATAGTTTCGCCCAGGCTATTTAAAAAAAAAAAAAAGGCAATCAAAGGCCCTTACAATGGCCAAGTCTGTTACACAATACTTGTTTACTTTAATTCTTCTAAAAATTAGTTCTAAAAGGTGTCAGTTACTTAAATTGTACCTTTTAGGGTAAAGCGTCCACACCTGAGAATAGGCTGGTGATCCAGGCTGACCTTGACAGGCTTAGGAAATGGGCGGATAAAAACCTGATGACATTCAATATGGAAAAATGCAAGATCTCTTACCTCAGGAGAAAAAACTCGCATCATGCTTTTAGGCTCGGCAGTGCTATGCTTGCTAGCACCATGATCGAAAGGGACTTGGGGACCATAATCAACCGCATGAATACGATCCACCAATGCAATGTTGCAGCTGGTAAAGCAAAAAAACCTCTGGCTTGCATCCATAGATGCTTCTCGAGCAAATCCCAGGATGTCATCCCCTCCCGCTCTACTCGGCCTTGGTGAGGCCGCAGCTGGAGTGAGTACTGCATCCAATTCTGGGCTCCACAATTTAAAAAGGATGTGGAAAAGCTTGAGAGAGTCCAGAGGAGAGCCACGCGCATAATTGGATGGCAAGAGAACAGGCCTTATGATGAGAGGCTGAGAGATATGGGACTCTTCAGCCTGGAAAAGCGCAGGCTCAGGGGTGACCTAGTGGCTGTACATCAGGGATGTGCATCAGGATCTGGGGGAACATCTATTCACCAGAGCGCCCTGAGGGATGACAAGGGCAAACGGTCACAAACTCCTCCAAGACCATTTTAGGCTGGACATAAGTTTTCATGGATTTCATAGACATTAGGGGCTGGAAGGGACCTCATGAGATCATGGGGACCAGCCCCCCTGCCATAGGCAAGAAGTCAGCTGGGATCGAGGAACCCCAGCAAGAAATAAATCCAAAGGAAAAATGCTTTTACTGCCCGAGCCCCCAGGCTTGGGATAGACTGCTTCCAGCGGTGGTGCAAGCACCTGCTCTGGACTCTTAAGAAACATTTGAATGCCTATCTCGCTGGGACCCTTTGACCCTAGCTGACTTCCTGCCCCTGGGCAGGGGGCTGGACTCGATCTTCTGAGGTCCCTTCCAGCCCTAATGTCTATGAAATGTATTTGATACAGCATCATAGAAGTTACCTCCATTAAAAAAATATTTAGGCCTAAAGCCTACAGAATAGAAGAAAAAAGGAAGGGGTGTTTTCTTCATAACAAGTGTTTGGTTGCACCTAGCTCAGTAGTGCCCAGCTACAGCCCATGAGAGCCTCTGACTTTACAACAGGGAATTAAAGATGAGGTGAACAGGGTGTGATGGTGCTAACGGTACTTTACTTGTTCAGTACAGTTGCCCAACGTCCTTTGAAAGTTAAGAGACCGCAGTTTACCTAGCTGTTGAAGTTAGCCTGCCTCTCAGTGTGGAAAAACAGAATAGCACCTGCTTGTGTCTTTAAAGGGTTAGTAGGTACAGGTTATGCCAGGGGTGCTGTTATCTGCGGATGTATAAAACACATTATACTCCGTATTTTCTATTCTGTTGCTACAACCTAGTTGCATGTTTTCCCTGGCTTGCTGGGTGCGGTGAATACAGTTTCTTTGCTTACATTGACAACTTGACTTAAGGTGAATGTTTTGAATTTTGACTCATGTACTTCTCCCCTATTTAAATGCTTTTCTTCCAGGTGGGCTAGTACATTCCCTGTCTTTGCCAACAGCAGGAAGAAGCGACTGAAAGACTTATACTTATTTTTTTGGTTCATTCATTCTCACACACCATGAAAGCCACTGTTTCCACACATGGAAGGACACAGTCAGAGCTTCAGCAAAGGTGTAATAATCAAGCCATAGTTGACTGTACCGTCTTCAAGTTGCAATTTGGATAGTTGCTTGTAAATCAAATGCTTATGAGCATGAAATCCTGGCTTTGACCTCAATGGGGACCTGTTTTCAGTCCCTGGGAGCCAGATCCTCAGTGGATATAAATCAGCATGGTTGTTCCAAAGACTTAACACCAGCAGAGGACATGGCCCAGCATTACATTTTAGCTTAGAAAAGATGTTTTTAAAAATGTAAAGGCCCATTAAAAATGAAGGGCTTTCTAATGGAAACACTTCAGTTAAATAACATCAGAAAGGCACGTGCCAAATGTATCCTCGTATCCTATTTGAGCTGCTGGCGATACTGGAACATTCAGTAAAACTAAAATCATCTGTTTGTTGCGCAGTTGTTTTCCCAGTTTTATATTATGCTTTATTTGAGTCATAAAATATCTTGAGATCATTGAAATGTGTATTCTTCGATTTATCGTTTTATATAATACAGTTCCTGTCAGTGCTCTCCCTTCTCTCTCGGTGCCAGCCAGGTAAGATTTCTGTTCAATAGTTTTGTTCGTTATCTCGATAATGGAAGAATGGTACAACTGCTGCACAATAAATAAAAAATATATATTACTGTACCTGGATCTTTTACTATAGTAACTTCCTGTTCAGAAGTGAAATGACTTGTGCTCTGTGATGTTATTCAAATCTATTAATAAGTTTTTAAGTGTATGGTGAAGAAAAGAATAACACTGACAAAACCTCGGAAGTGCCTTGGTATTAGTGCTGACATTTGTTCATTCAACTTCAAGAACCAAGTTATTTAAAGCAGTCTAGAAGATTTAGACCCAGCATCTGCTCCTGGTCCTTAGATCTTTGCAAAAAACATAAATCCTTCTGCAGAAAGAAGTTCATCAGAGGTACAGCAAAAAGTGTAAGGCTTGTTAGCGATTTAGACTCAGCCAGGAGGACTAACAAATTATAAGAATGTGATCATGAGTAGTTGCCTATTAAAACTTAACAGCATCTTCTCAAAACCACTGCCAGTTCTGCTTCTAACCCAAAATTTATAGAGAAAATTGTTTTTCTAAACTTAGCTCTTCAACCTACTAAAACCTGTGTTGCACTGCTGGAGGATGGTGTGCATACAGCCAGTGGGATCTTTTAATACCAACTCAAAACAGTGGGTTTTTCCCCCTTATCAAGTATTTTGGGTTCTTGCACAATAGCTCAAAGTGCAAGTAAAGTAAAGTATGTGTACGGCAGTCTAAATGTTTCTATTGGTAAGATGACTGGCCCTTTAAATTGTGAGCCAAGTGGAAGCAACCCAGCCTGCCGTACAGCCAATCCAAGGAGGAGGAAGATGGGATATTGCAGGAGGGCAGCTGCTCCTCCCACTGCTGTTGCAAGGAGGACATGGCTGCTGCAACTCGCTTCTTGGAATGGGTTTTTGCCCTGTATTTTCTCAGCCATATCCCCGTCACGTTACTGATAGACATGCAAATTCTTCTGCCTGCAAGTAGCATCTACCCGCAGAAGGTAAGCAGCTGATGCCGAGGGCCTCTCAATGCAGTGACTGTGTGCGCTGCTCCGGGCAAGATCTATGGGGATGGATGATAGGAGGGACTTGAAATATAGAATTAATTCTGCGCCAGGGTTTGAACCGCAATAACTTGGACTAGACTTTAGCTTAATCCACCTGATCTTGTGGCATCTTTAGGACAAATTTCATCTCCCGTTCCCTATACCGTTATGTTTCGTTGTCTGTTTGTTCACCGAGTGAATGCTGTAAGCACTGAGCTCACGTGGCACTAAGTCTGCAGAGTGGCGTTGGGATTAGCCGTGTTGGAGCAGTGTTGTAGCCGCGATGGTCCAGGGAGTATGAAACGGGCAAGGGTTTTGTGGGTGATGCCTTTTTATTGTGGGCCAACTGCATGGTTAGGAAAAACTTAGACAAGCTTTTGAATGGAGTGCACTCCACTGGGTTTTAGGTTTATTCATTTACACTAATCAGCTGGATAACAAACTAATTAAAAGGAGAAATCTATGTACATTTATTTCTTCTGCCATTTGAAAGGATGTCGTCAGTTTAAAACCAGAAACACCTGCGAAACCTCTCTTGCTTTTGCTACTTTCATAGCATAGTCAGTTATTACTAAAAGTTGTTCTATCCTGGAAGTACTTGAACACCTGGGTGACACAATATCATTTCTATACATGTTATACTAAGTGTCTTAAAAGGCTAATATGGTATATCAAAGACACGGGAAGCAGTATAGCAAGAGACCATAACTGTCGCTTGCTTAATGTGAGTTTTAATTTCTGTTGAATAACTTGCAGCAAGTGTGCCGTGGGGAGAAAAAGCTGGCAGCTATATATTAGAGCCAGTCACATTTTGTATGAACAACCAAAGTATAATATGTCTCTATTGATTTGAACCCTTTCCCCCCCCCCCCCCCCCCCAAAAAAAAAATCATTGTTATAGTGGTTTGATCAGTAGCATGGAGTACAATGCATATGATCAGTAATATCATTAGTTTAGATGGACCTCACTTCATTAGCATAATCTATTGGACTTGTTCTGTTATGTGGGTGTGAGGCGCTGTAGCTTACACTTAATGACTTCATTTTGGCCTTCTTTCCAGCTAGTAGGATTACTCAATTATCACGTCCATATTTAATATTTAGCTAGCAAATCTAAATGGACTTTGAGCTCAAAGCCATGTTTAAAGCTACTTTTCTGGCATTCAGACCCATTTGCCTAGTTAGCTGACGGTGCAAAACATCACTGGTCAGAGATGACGTGTACTTTGCCGCCTGACGCTACAGTTAGAGGCCTAAAGGAATTTGCAAGAGGAATTTGGTGTCTAACTCCATTAGACACCAAACTCTTATTGACTTCATGGCACCTGCTAAGTCTTGTGAAGCCATCTGTAATTAAAAATGCCTAAATACTGGTGCATTTCTGATCCACTTTGGCCATATAGAGCAAGGTCAGGAATAAAAACGTCCTTTCTCTATCTGCTAAACCTGCCTTGTTCCATAGGTGAAAGACGACAGATCAGGAGCAGTCTGTGGCTGTTTACTTTGGAGAGGCTCAACTTTAGGTGGTCTTGATAATCTCACAAACAGAGAAAAAGTGCTGCTGAATTCACTGTGCATTTTAAAGGAGTGCATTCACCATGTTTAGGAACTTAACACCTGCTAATACTGGCAGTTGAACAAGTGAAGATTTATATACAAAGATGAAACTGTGTTGCTGAAAGTGTTAACTATAAAAGTTTTAATGTGCTGTTTGTGTTTGCTTTAAGCTGACGGAGATGTTAAAATGGTATATGGAAAGCTTTAAAGATTCTATGATGCTGGAGTCTCCTGAATGGTTTAGGACATTTGTTTATTGTGAAGCCTTCCTCCAGTTGCCTTTCTTTCCCTTTGCAGCATATGCGTTCTTCAAAGGTTGGTATACAAGGAATGGAAGAACAATATTTTGCATACCGTTTTCTTTTTAAAATGTGACTATATGGTACAGAGAGGCTTTGACTTGAGCCATTATAAATATGTATTGTGGGGTCCTACTTCAATAAAAGATTGCCTAACTACGCAGTGCAGACTAGGAAACAAATTGACTTAATATGCAGAAATATGTACCTCCCTTTTGCTTTTCCAGCATGGGACAATAGATCTCATTTTCATTTCAAAGCTCTTCATTATCAATGGAAATCCTAGATTTCTATGTAATGGTCAGTGGGGAGAGAACAGACGGTCATAGACATCTCGGGTAACTTTTTAAGTTAACGAATTCATTTTCTTCACCTGTAAATTGGGGATAAAGAGGATACACGCCATCAGCGCAGGGTTTCTCATGGTTGCTTAGCCTAGTGCGTAGAGAGTGCGAGCGAGCTCTGAAGTCAAGTGTGTATGTGTCGATATTGGGAAATGGTTAATCCGCTTGCTCTGATGCTTTCATGAAATCTCAGGACTCCTTTGTGCATTCTTTCTAACCACTCACTGAGGCAGGTATTGGTAGGGTTTGTGGTGTTAGTCTTCTACTTTAAAAAAACTCAAGATTCAGTTTTTCACTAGATCTGGTATTCATTGCAACTGGGATTCATGCTGTTCTGGATTACAGATTTGTTTGTTGAAAAGTTATTGGCTTACTGCCCTTTGTTTGAAAAAAAATACTAATATGCATCACTTCTATCTCTAATACAGGTGGGTGTAAATGGATACGGACGCCTGCAATTATCTACTCCACTCATGTAGCTACAACTCTGTTGCCTTGCCTTGCCCACGTCCTCTTTCACGACTTCTCAGAATCGAAGCAGGGTCCTCAGACCCAGCAGGAGCGCCTTACCCTCATGTCTGTATACATCCCCTATTTGCTGATCCCACTCCTGGTTCTGTTTACCATGCTATACAGCCCCCAATACAACCAGGTAGAGAAAAAGAAAAAGAAATAAAGAGAGTAGATTGAAACAACCATAGTTGTCTGGTTTTTAGCCTTTTTAATTCAGCGGGAAGAGTGCCCACTTAACAAGTCTGTCTACCGCACAAGTCTTTCTGTAAAATCCCTGAAGTGGAATTATTCGCTGTTTCAGGCATAGAAATACATAGAAGTCGCTGACTTGGCATCCCATTGGGCATCTCAGGGGAATGACCTGAAGTAACAGGGAGACTTCTGGGAGGTGGCATTTGAAGTAATTCTGTGATTTAGACTTTGAAGCTGCAGCAAACAGCATTCGGTCTCTTTTGGCCTAGTTCTAAATCTCTAAAGGAAAATGTTAAATGCATATAGTGAGAAGACTGTTCAGTCATTGCAAGTGTGTTTGTATACAGTCTTCTGTGTAGTGGTGGTTTAAATTGAAGACCATTTCCCATACCTGGTTGCTTAAAGTTAGGCAGAAGGCAGAGTAGACACACAGTTGCACAGCTGGCTACCTCTGTCTCTCTCTAAAGCGATGCACAAAGATACACATGTAATCATTTAAGCTGTTTTATTTCAGATGCCTGTAACTTCTGCTAATCTATATGAGATTTGTGGGTAGTCAGCAGTTTTGGAAGTCAGCCTATTTCTATTTAGGATCTAAAAACACTCTTGGAATTACCTTTAAACATCCAGGTTTGAAAACTTCAGCAGAACCCATTTATAGTTAACACCAGTTCTCAGTTCTGGTTTGGTGTGTGAGAGAGCTGTTAATCACGAACTGCTCTTCCCCGCCCCCCCCCCCCCCCCCCCCCAAAAAAAAAAACAAAACAAAAAAACCCCAAAAACCATAGGTGGTAATTGATTCTCTTTTGATCGTGTCACACAAGTTAAGAATTGAAGCCTTTTTTACTATAGCACCCCAGGAAATTGTTAGATGTGGCAATCCAGTGAGGTAGTTAAATAAGTCTAAGGAAGACAATGTTTTAAAATTCCAGATCTAGAAATTAGATGAACTGTAGCAGCTGATTCTGACATCCAGAGGCAATATAAAAACAAAGAAAGCAATGTCTAAAAACAATAATTTATTTTTCCGATTTATCTGAAAGTACCGTACATTTCAAAAAGTAAGGGAGTCGCATAGCAGCAGCAGTATTTATTTGAATTCAAACTACTGACCATACCAAACTTTTTAAAAAGTAGTGAAAGGCTAGAAGTGGTCTTCTTTACATCTGGGGAAAAACCTTTCTTATTGCCATTTTGAGTTCATATAGAATTACAAAAAGCTTTTTCCTTTGTACAAACCATTTTGCTCATTCATACACAATGCAAAACTGCATATTTTTGGAATTATTAGTATACTGGAATGGTAAAGTTTTCCAAGGTCATTGCTGTTTGGTCTCCAAATCCTTTATTTCTGAAAAATGAACTGGTCGATGAATTCATTCTGGTCAGCTTCTATTTTACATAGGGTCTCGTACTCTACTCGATATCTGAAAGAGAGAGAGGTTAAAATGTTGTTTTTAGTCCCCCCTGTGATTTAAGTGACTAAGTTCCATTTCCAAGAGTGACTTAAGCCTTTTGGGGTAGAGGGAAATCAGTATGCTTTAGGCTCCTACGTCACTTTGAAAATAGAATTTAGCTATCTAAATGACTTAGGCCTTGCACCACTGAGAAGATCAATGCTGAACTACCTTTAAAAAAAAAAGTGAGCAAACCAAACACTGAAGGACAGTTTTCCTAGCCTGCCCTCAGCTGGCCACCAGTTTATCAGGAATGCAAGACCTGGCTTTGTTTTAGCCCCACTGACCAAACTGCTGAAGATGGACTGAACTAAAATCCAAAGCCCTGGACAATGCTCCCTTATAGACAGGCGTGCACATGTTAAGATTAAGCATTTAACTTGCACAATCACAGCAGAATTCACAAACTGAATAAATCATGTTTGTTACAGTATTATCTTTCAAAAGATCAAATCAGACTTCCAGAGCGAGCTCTCAATCTTGGCTTCATGTACACACAAACTTACCTTTCCAATTGCATTTTCTTCTCAGTTATTAAAGCCTGAAGCTGCTGTTGCTGTGCTTCCCTTTGCTTAGCTATAGACTTTAGCAAATTTCGGGCACCAATTGCCTATAGAAACAAGATTGCTTTTTAGCAAAGGAATTTTATCATTAATGTTTTGCTACTGTCATTTCCAGCTGGACAATTTTCAGGTCCTTTTAAAACACTTGGGCACTGAGAAGAGTAACATCTTCATAGGATTTCCTCTTCAAACGTAAGGTTTGCCACGATAACTGACCCACACACAGTATATGGCAAAGCAAGATAGATGCTAAGAGAGTTTGTGGTACAGACAGAGTCCCTACAAATCTATCGTCTTTGTAGCTGTGAAATGTCATGCACAATGTGCATTTCTGTGGATCAGAGGCTTGCTAGCTTTGCACAGACATTAGTGAACTGATAGTGGCATCCTACCAAGTTAGGTAATAACACCACTTTCCTGTCAGGGGAAGCTAACACCACCATTACTGGTAATTTGGCCAAGCCGCAGAGAGGGCAGTGGCAAAGCCTTGTCTAGAAATATTACAGGATCATTGATCACTGGTACAAGGGAAGGACAGGTAAGCAGAGAGGTGACCGCTAATTCCGATTTGCCCCCCCCCCACCAAATCAAGATGACAATACATTTGCTTGTTTATTATACTATTTCTAAATTAACCTATAAAGTGTACAGATGGGTGATGTGTCTGTCTACGTATGCATCAACAATGGAGTTCACAAAAGAAGCTATCATTAGTGTGTATGTAAATGCTTTTTTCTCTAATCAACCTCTTCCTTCTGCCAACTCCCTTCAATGACGATGCTCTCCCTGGTGACACTTTCTGAATGATGCCGCACGTACAAAATTCGGGTCCTTTGGAACAAATTAGCGGAAGAAAGAAACTGATTAGAAAGCATGTTTACCTGCACATGTGCCAACAACCAGTAGGGCTGGGATAATGCAAATACAAGAGTGATGTGACACTATAATGAGCGTGCTTGTCAGAATCTGTCAATGGTTCTTTATACACCTTGATAAGGGGAGACCTGGCTGTCACTGCAGAGATCCCGCACGCACCACCATCTGCGACTGTCTATTTCAGATGGATTGCTACAGATTGCTTTGAATGTGAAATAAGGGGGGGGGGGGGGGGGCGGTCTTTACTTGCAGAGGCAGAGGATAGCATTAGATAATATTTGCACAGTACCTTCATCTTCTCGCTTTCAGCTGCTTTTGCTAGTTGATCAACAAGTTCAATTAAGCTACCCACTATTTTTTGAAACTCTGCAATTTCTGGGGAGGGGAAAAAAAAAGAGAGAAATTGCTGTTATACCAAATGCATCCATCAAAGTGATACCAGTGTTGTATTCTGATAGACTTTGAGTGCTTTGTTTTTTAAACTGGGATTACTTTGTGCTTGACAGAAACAACGCGCACACAGATTGCATCAGGAACAATGCACGCACAGATTGTTCTGTGGTTTTTCTTGTTACTCAAATTGGGTGCTATTTCTTCTACTATGATGTGTGCTTCTGTGTTCTGACTTGTTTTATCTCTGGATTTAAATAAAGCCCTTTGTTGGCTTCTTTAGCAAGTGAAGTGTCCTAACATACAATATCACAATAAAGCCCTGCGGGAAAATAATCCTTTCAAAAGACAAAGCTGGGCTTCCACCTACAAAAAACCATCCCTTTTCCTTGCGTGAGACCAAATGCATTTGCTGTATGTGCTGCGAGCTGGAAATGTCACAATAAATAATACTTCACGGGAACTTTGCCTTGATTTAATCTTTAACCGAAAGCAATTGAGCAGTCAGGATTTGCAACGAGAAGTCGCCTTACACAGGTGTATCCATGCCATTCGCACGGCTGTGGTAGCAAACAGAAAGCAATGCTATCTGCAGCCAAGCCATTCCCTACACTAATGAATTCACTTCAGAAAACATCTCCATAAATAATAGGTCAAATATTGCTGGGGGGGAGAGGGGAAGTCGACATCGACCTCTTCTATCTATGCTGGACGGGAGCTTGGCAATGAGAAGCTCAGGCCTGGATCAGGTTTCTTTTCCGAGTTTCCCTCGCTTTATGCGGGTTGCGTATGTGCAAATTCGCTCTTAGGCAACGACCCTTTTTATACCAAAAATGGGAAATGGTCATTATATGCAAGGTAAATTCACTCTTATGTGATCGGTGCAGCGGAAGCCCGCAGTCCCCTGCTTTGTGCAGTGCACTGTGGGAGCGACAACACAGGCAGAGGAAGCAGACATTATTTGGGGGGGGCCGAGGTGGCCGGCGGCTCCTCCGGGAGCTGTGAGCCACGAAGCCGCCCGCAGCCACTGCCCCGGGAGCGCCACGACGCCACGTCACTGCAGCCGAGGCCCTGGAACGTATCCATGCTTGTTACATCGTAAAGTGGGTTCCCGCCCCTCGATGCGAATTCGAGTCACGCACCGCTTTCCAGCGTCAAGCGAGGGAAACCTAAACTCGGTGCTTGCGAGGCACGAATTCGAGTTACAGACGTTTTCCAGGAACTTGCCTACCGCATCGAGCGAGGGAAACCTATCCGTGCAATTCGTCTTTGCTTGTAAGGCACGTGTACACGGCACGAATTTGAGTTACGCACCGCTTTCCAGCGACGCGTGTACCGCGTTGAGGGAAACCCGCACACGCAACTCGTCCGTGCTTGTGCGACACGAATTCGAGTTACAGACGTTTTCCAGGAACTTGCCTACCGCATCGAGCGAGGGAAACCTATCCGTGCAACTCGTCTTTGCTTGTAAGACACGTGTACGCGGCACGAATTTGAGTTACGCACCGCTTTCCAGCGACGCGTGTAGCGCATCGAGGGAAACCCGCATACGCAACTCGTCCGTGCTTGTGCGACACGTGTGTGCGACACGAATTCGAGTTACAGACGTTTTCCAGGAACTTGCCTACCGCGTCGAGCGAGGGAAACCTATACGTGCAACTCGTCTTTGCTTGTAAGGCACGTGTACGCGGCACGAATTTGAGTTACGCACCGCTTTCCAGCGACGCGTGTAGCGCGTCGAGGGAAACCCGCACACGCAACTCGTCCGTGCTTGTGCGACACGTGTGTGCGACACGAATTCGAGTTACAGATGTTTTCCAGCCACGCGCGTACCGCATCTACTCCCTCCCCCCGAGGGGCCAGGCTCGGAGTGACCCCCTGCCCTGGGGAACATGGGTCAGCCCGGCCCTGCTGACTCAGCACACGTGGGGGCCCGATCCGGGGGGGAGGGAGGGGGGCACTCACTGTCCACGAAGGCCTTGCACTCCTCCCGCAGCTCCGCCGTCTGCTGCGCCACGCCCGGCTCCAGCACCCGCAGCTTGTTGAGCTCGTCGAAGTGCAGCCCCGCGCCACCCAGCAGCTCCCGGGCCATGGCCGCCGCCTGCGCCCAGCGGCCTCAGTTTACCCGCCGGTGGAATGGGCGCAGCAGCGCCCCCCGCGCCCTGCGACTCCCCTGCCCGCGGCCTTCGGCTGCCACGGCGACAGCCCCGCCCCCCGCGCGGAATGTACCATCCCGCGGGGGGAGGGAGGGAGGGGATAGGCTGAGAGTAGCGGGGCGCTGCGTTTGTTTAGCTCATTCCATTGTTTCTCATTCTATTTTAGTATTCTTCTTAATTATTTATAATGACGCGTGGCTGCCAGGCTCGGCTCCTTGCTGACCTCCGCGCGGCCTCCACGTCGTGGGGCCTCCCTGCCTGCCGCCGGCCTGCCGGGAGTTGTAGTTCCCGACTGCCGGGGCCCATCCACAAGTGAGGGGCATGCTGGGAATGGCTGTCTTTGCATGCAGGGGCTTGCTGGGAGCGCCCGTCCGCAAGTGAGGTGCATGCTGGGAGTGACTTTTTGCCCGCGGAGCATGTCGGGAGTTGCAGTTCCAGGCTACCGAGGCCTACTGGGAGCTCCCGTCCATAAGAGAGATGCATGCTGGGAATGGCTGTCTTTGCCCGCGGAGCATGCCGGGAGTTGCAGTTACCGGCGGGAAACTCCCATCCACAACAGAGGCGCGTGCCCGCGGAGCATGTTGGGAAGCGTCCCCACCCCGCGGAGCACGCTGGGAATTGTAGTCCCCGCCGCCGTGGCGGCGAGGAGAAGTCGGGGGCGGGCCTGGGCGGGAGGAGACGTGCTGACCGGGCCGGGGCGGTGGAGCCGGCGGCGGAGCGGCCTGCACCGGTACGAGCTCGGGGGGGTTGACCGGCAGAAGTGAGGCGGGAGGGGTGTGCCCCCCACCCACAGGCCCGGCTGGGGGCCTCCCTGTGTTTGTGCCTCCGTCTGTCGCTGCAGGGGTGTAGGTGCTGCGGGGTCACACCCCAGGTGCTGGGGATGGGTTCAAATGATCCTCAGGTAATTTGGGGGGGGCTCGGAGGGAAAAAATTGGGGGGAACGCAAGACCCATCGACTCAACCCGAAACCTGGTGGAGGGGAGCGCAGGAAGCTCCCCGGTTGCGGGGGACGAGGTCCGGGCGAGGGGCGAGGTGCCCCCGGCAGCGCGCGGGTCCCATCGGTTTAGTCGCCAAGGGCCGGAAAGGCAGACGCTGGCCCTACGGAGATGGGAGCAGCCATTGCTTGAAACCGCAGTTGCCTTTTGTTGTCTCTGGTCTGAAAGAAAATTTAGGACCAAACTCACCTTGTGAATTAGTTAAACCTTGCGGGAAGTCAGCGTCATCTTAATTGAATAACGACTTTTTTATGTTAAAAAGCAGATTTTTTTTTTCTCTCTCCTTAGTATATAAGTTACTTTGATAAGAATATCTTCGTTAGAAAGGTAACCCAACATACCGATCTATAAATTGGTGTGTAAAATACCTTTAAATCCATTTATTTATACATTTATTATTGGTGTGTAAGCTACCTTTATACTGATATAATTGCGCCTGGGCTACATGTGCTGCTTTAATCCTATCAGTAAACTAACAGAAATAGTTCAATAGGTTTTTGTGATGTGAAAAGTTTATCCTGTGGGAGGAAGGGGGAAATGGAGGTCTGGCTAAAAATCATTTTGATGAATTACCCGAGATGGTGACAATCTTCAGCCATTACCTATTTGGGTAAGGTTTGAATTGTAACCTCATGCTGAAAGGTTGTGTGTCCTCTTGACAAGCTTTTGAACCTACTCTTTCGTCCTTCTAGCTTGCAGTCCCTGTGACTAGCTTGCAGGGATAAAATATATGAGTCCCATATTTTCATTGGGAAATGTAGCTTCCCTGTTGATGTAATCCAGGGGTGGCCAACCTACGGCGCACATGCCACAAGTGGTCCAAGCAGCCTGTGTGTGGGGTATGTGAGTGATCAGGGAGGGGGCAGGAAGCAGAAAGCAACGCAGCAAATGGGGCAGGGAGCGGAGGGAAGGAGGCAGAGCAGCAAACCAGGCAAGAGAAGAGGATTGGAGTGGCAGCCGGGGAGGGTGCAGTGGTAATTTGTGTCCTGCCTGTCAGAAAGGTTGGTTCCAACTAAACTAATCTATTCTTTTGTTTCTAACGTTGTCAAAGGCTCCAGTGGATTATGACAATCGCCGCCTTGCCCTCCCTGCCCAGCTCATTGTGACTTCTCCCCAATCACGGCGGAATCCATCAAGCCCACGTGCTGCAGAGTTGTCATCTACTTGCAGAAGGAGATGTCTGGGGACACGTGTTTAACCACCATCTGTCCAGCTTCAGGAGCCAAGCCCAAAGCCTGCAGCTTCAAAGGGGGCAGCCTTGGCAACAAGTATGTGCGGCTCAATGTCGGGGGCTCCTTGTATTACACCACAGTCCAGGTGTTGACCCGGCACGACACAATGCTGAAGGCCATGTTCAGTGGCAGGATGGAAGTGCTCACTGACAAGGAAGGTAAGCAGTGCCAACAGTGGGGCTGCGTGTGTCTAAGGATGGGAGCTTAGTTAATGGAAGAGATTTATGGAGAGACTTCTTACAGACAAGAAGCATGGGACACCCAACCCCTGTTGGTTTTCAGTTTCACTCCTCCATGCTTTGAAAAATCTCCCCTTTCATAGCTGGGATTGTTGTTTGCTCATGGCACAGCTGGTATGTGGATTGCCTGCCTTTTTCCAGGACTAAACATAAGGTGGTATGTGGGTTGTTGCTTTTATAGTGTTGCATAGAGGCATCAATCACAATATGCGAAGGGGGTACATAAGTGACATCATTTTTTAAGGTTTTATTTTAAACTCTGACCTGCTTTGTTTGAGGAGCTGCATTTTTCTTCTCCTGGTGATGTGCTGCTTGTTGCAGGTAAAACTGTCTACAGCGAGATGACTTTTAGAGGTTCTAGTTGGCAGTCAGGACCTCTTGGACTGGACCCTTGTGCATAAGCTTACAGGGTGTTTGCAGACATTAAAAAAAACAATCCAAACCAACCAAGTAACTGGGCTTTACTGGAAGAAGCAGCACACTAGTTCTACCCAGCTCTGCAACATTTGTATAGATCGGGTGCTTCAGCAGGGCTTTTTGGTGCTTTTTTCTAATAGCTGATTCAATCAGCTGTTAGATAAAAGACCTGCTAAAGCGCCTGATCTGTACAGGTCAAGGACCAACTGACTGTGCTACCTCTTCGGGACGTGCGCTTGACTTAACACAGGAGTACACCGAGTTCAAAGTGAAGCACCATTTCAGGGTTTTTTTAATATCTGCAAGCAGCCATAAAGCTACCGTCTTTGCAGCCCAACAGTGTACAGTGTAAACAAGAGCTTCACGGCTTTTTTTTTCTTTTTTCCAAAATAATAGACAAGGAGGATCATCAGTTTGATCAGTAATTGTACATGCTTTCCTTTTCCTCTTGGAGATGCTCTCAGCCAGAATAATTCTTTAGGAGCAGGAAAGCAGGGGATTGTGCCATAGGAAGTAGAGGCCCCCTGATTAGGGGCAGTTTTTAAATAAAACCAATCTCAGTGTTTATACAAACCAAAAAGCATGGAAAGTATTATCAAGGCTTGGGTTATGTGTAATCTGTGTTCTCTTAGCATTTCTCTTAGTACCCATCTGTAAGAGCTGTTTACCATGCAGAGATTGTGCTAAGTCACCTAGGGATGTTATGGTACACTGAGTTTGAACTGATGCACCTTTGTGTAGGTGCTGCACATCAGTCTAAACCTGGCTTGTTAGACACCTAGTTTAGTGGCAACCTTGCAACACTGCAACTTTGTGTTACGGCAAACATAAAATAGGGATATTACTACCCAAACAGGGTTTAGAATCTTTTATTGGAGGTAAACCTCTCTGTGTTTCTGTCTCCTTCCATACACAGCTCTCGAAGTATCTATTCTTCATCCCTCTGGAAATGTAGGATATTAGCTCAATGACATTTCTCATTCTCCTTCCACTTCCAGTCTCCGCAGTAGAGTAGCTGCTACGCAAGGGTGTTTGGCATTGTCTCTCTCACAGATTTCCTGCCACTGACTCTGCAGCCTGTGCTAACAATGTTTAATGGCGGGTTGTACATCCTCTTTGCTAATGAATGAAACATCAGGGATGTTTTAGAATCATTTGGAGAGCCATCTGTCCTCCACTCTTTCCTGTGCTAGGGTTTTCCTGTTTGGTGGCTTTCCTGCCTGCACGTATTCAGGGAGCAAAATGGCCTGTCCCTCCTCCCCTCACTGGTTGCTGTGAGCTGCTGTACACTTTGGCATCTTTGGAATGCGGCTTTTATTGTTCTCCAAACAGCAGTGCTTGATGACTAGAAAAACCTCTGCCAAATACCCGCAGGTGGTCTGCAGAGCTTAGACCTGGTTTAGACCTAGTAGTTGCTTTCAGCAAGCCTCTTAGCCCTCTTGATGCTTTCCTAGGGAGAAGCTGCCTGGCAACAGGCAGTACCTGGGTCTCTGCTGGCAACATATGTTGGCAGGAGTCTTGCCATCCTTGGCAGGGGATTAAGAGAGTCGGGTACTTTCATTGAGTTCAATTATTGAGTTATCCATATTTATAAAGACTTGTAAACATTTTAAAATAGTGAAATGTTTTGCTATTACAACAACCATCATAGGCCTCTATTAAGTGAGCACTTCTTTTTATTTAGGCTACCATGTTTGCTAGTACAGCAACTAAAAATCACACAAGCTGAAAGACTCCCAAAAGGCCTTCCATCACAGACAACGTTTTCTCGAACCAGAACATCGAAATACTGTGCTGAAGGATTTCCAGTATGTCACAGGATTGAAATGTTCTGGGACCCTGTACTATTCTTGTATGCCTTCCCAACCTGCAGGCAGAAGTAGTCATTCCTTAATCCTAAGAACCAACTTTGCTGGCAGTACCCTGAGCTTCTAAGTAGACCTGCAATCTGTCTAACAATAACCAGTTTTCTAAAATAGACCTGCCTCCCCAGGCAGTTAAATAGAGCTCTTAAGACTAGCTATAAAATTGACCCCCCCACTTACTTCCCATAATAATTAAACGGGTTCATGCCTCTAACTGATTAAAATCAGACATAGACAAGACAAATGATAGCGCATGGTTTTGGTGCAGAAGGGTGTGGACTGATCAGCAAGGAGAACAGTCTCTTGGGTTTTCCCGTGGGGTTTTGCCTCTTGAGGGCTGATTATTTTTTGTTTTAGGTTCTTTAATCTAGGTCTTGCTTGTCTTAGGAACCCAGCTGGATCTTTCTTCTTAGGAGGGTGGAGGGAAAAGAGGTAATGAGATGAGCAATTCCTTTCTCGGTTTCATGTCTGTGTGGGCCTGATCCAGCTTGTCTGATGTCAGCAGTCCCAGCACAGACAATAGGGCATGATTGACTTCCTATTTCAGGAGATTTTAGATTCCTTTCAAAGGATGTGGGTGGAGAGTTGGTATACTGGGATGCCATGCTTGGCCTTCTTAATGAGTGCCATTTGCTTCTCCTGATGTAGGATGAGATAGAAGTGTTGTGGCATTTATCTTTCAGGCTGGATCCTTATAGACCGTTGTGGGAAACATTTTGGAACGATTTTAAATTATCTTCGAGATGACACGATTGCGCTTCCAAAAAACAGGCAGGAGATCAAAGAGCTGATGGCAGAAGCCAAATATTACCTCATTCAAGGCTTAGTAGACCTGTGTCAGACAGCCCTTCAGGTAAGCTATGGCAGCAACCTGTGGGTTTTTTTGCTTCTAAAACTTACCCTGGACTTCCTGTTTCGTGTGCTTTGTGGGGCTGATGCACGTCCTGGCAGTGTTTCATTGGCCTAAATATCAAGTTTTGGATGCCAAGATCAACGAGTTTGATTTCCATCTTCATCATCTTCCCAAGCTGATGAGCTGAGAAACATACCAGTATTGTTTGCTCTGTGCATGTTCTCATCTGTTGTTCATGGGACACTAGATTCTGTGATGCTTCTTGTAAGAGAGAATTTGGATTATTATCTTAGACAAAATATCCCAGTCCATCTCCCTGGTGTGTTGCTGTCCTCCATACCAGAGGTAGCTGCATTTTTGTCAGGGCAAGGAGTGGGCAGGAGATGCATATCCTAGCACTTAAGATTCGGATGTGCTATTGTCATGCCCCAAAGGAAAGACGATTCAGCGGTAAGGCTATGCTAGTATTGGATTTGGGAGACATGAGTGTAAGTCTTTGCAATGCCAAAAACTTCCTTTGTGACCCTGGGCAAGTCATTTAGCCTGTCACCTGTAAAATGATGGTAACAGCACTTCCCTACCTTGCAGGGATATTAAACAAACAAATATGGTAGAGTCTCAGATAGCCTTCACCACTGTAGAAGTATCTGGTAGGTAGGCCTTTCTTTTGTTTTGGTGTACATTTCCTCAAGAAGCCAGTAGTTGGGGGTCTGAGTTCTTACAGCACAAAAAGAAATTAAAGAATGGGAATTTGCAGGTTAGTATCATATCCTGAAATCCACTGAATTAAAGTCCCAGTTATTTTGAATTTGGGCATTGTAAAAGATTTGATGGCTATTGCTTTACAGTGCTGTGTGTAATACCATGTGAACAGAATTAGTGGACACTTTTCAGCATTTTTTTTTCGTAGTTTCTATAGCATGTAGGGGGGATGCCATATTGAAAAGCATACAGGCAATTTCCCTTCAAGTTTGAAGTTTAAAACTCTTGTAGGAAAAAACACATGTCCTAAGATTGTCCTCAGTTATTGAACTCTTTGATTCCAGCTGCCTTGCATAGAAAATTAGTCTGTGATCTTGGTGCTTGCACTACAGGGAGTTTGAGGACTAGGAGCTGTGTTACTCAGTGAATGTCCAGTGCATCATGGTTGATCCTTTATGTACCGCAATGTTTTAAGTTGATTAAAACTTCTTCCAACTCTACTCATTTTCTTGAAGGACCCTAAGCAATAACCCACTTAACATAAGCCCACAGTGGGCTTGCAGTCATTGCTGTAACTAGGAATGACGTTCACTTGCATCCAAACGCTTCAATTATTCCTGCCTTTTGGGAATAAAAAATGTCTCTGCTGTATTTCTGGGTTGCAGCTCAAAGGCAGTGTTATGTGGTTACTATAGCAACTGGGAGCTGTTTCTCTGCATTGGAGGATTTGGGAACATGGTGCGAGGGTCTGGTGAGAAAAGCAGGAAACATTAGTTTCATTATTATGCCCTTGATTTATTTATTTATTTTTATTTTAAATAGGACAAGAAGGACTTGTATGAACCTGTCTGTAATATCCCCATCATTACATCTCCAAAGGAAGAAGAGAGGCTCATAGAATCATCTATCAAAGTAATTGCTTTTCCACAACCTCCTACTGAATTTGTACCAAAACCTTTCAAATAGTTTCAGGTCAACTTTTCATTTTCCCTATTTTTCCCCTCTCCCAACAGCCTGTAGTCAAGCTGCTTTATAACAGGAGCAACAACAAATATTCCTACACCAGGTACAACAGTTCCGTTAATAATATAAAATCCTCTTGGCTAGTGGGATGAAGTTTGCTGGGGGATGATTTTTCTTGTTTATACCAGCTGCAGTTTTGAAAGTGTGTACTCTTAAATGATGCCACTCTTAGCGAGAGGAAGTCAGAGCCCTTGCACTCCAGTGTGGAAAGCATCACGTGGAAATGCAGTATGTCTAGTGGGGGAGGGTGGTAGGGATTCTCTTTCTCTCGGAGAAGGATGAGATTTATCAGTACTTGCCAAATCTGGGCATAGTTCAGGCAACACAGCGTAAACTTCCACTTGCACAACGTGACACTAATAAGGTCACGATCCATGCCTCCCTCTGAATCCCATTCTGGCGTCTTCTGCCAGTGCACCTCTGTCCTGACCACCCTGCTATACTCCCGTGCCTCCACCCTTCTCTAAATCACTTAGTTATGTAGCCAGAGAGAAAATGCATAAAGGAAAGATAGGAAAGCATCTCTTCAGACCAGAAAAATCCTGAAGACCATTGTTGCTATTCTAATGCATAACTATACATTTTGGCTTCCTGGGCAAAACTTGGGGGGAAATGGAGTGAATGTTCCTTTGGTGTATCTGATGCACCCCTGCTTTGCCTGGCAGTAGGAGCTGTGCGCAGGAACACTGCCTGGCCCTAGAAGCTGACCTGGAGCGGCTGGGCACCCCCTGGCCATAGAAGGGTCTTTAACCTGCCCAGGGACTGGGAGACCTCCTGCCTCCCAACTATACCTGGCTCCTATGGTCAGGCAGCACAAGGCTGCTCCTGCTCAGTTTCTAGGGCTGGGTGATGCAGAGCTGCTTCTCCTGTGTCTTGCCATGCAGCTCCTAAAGCCAGGTGATGCTGTGCTTCTCCAGCTCAGCTCCTATGGCCTGAGCAGGTAGTGCAAAGACTCTGGGGTCGGGGAGGGCATCATTCCAGCATTCTCTTGAAGCAGCTGCCCCCCTCCCCCTGCCACTGCTTATAATTCTCTTGCCAGAGGGCTCTGGGTTTTCTGAGATCGAAGCTTGAAGCAATTTGAAATGTCCTGAGTTGTGTATGAAGAATCTTAGCCATTTGCTTTTTCAGGCTGACACACAATTACAAGAGCTCTGTCAGCCTCCTTATTCTCTAGGCACACTTCCAGTGTGCCTGCAGGGAGAGGGATTCTAACAAATATGTAATTACTGTGCTAAATAAAACCATGGTCAGCATATCATGTAATGAACTTGGGCACTGGGCATTTTATAGCTGTTGATCACTGATGTAACAGCTTGATAAATTGTGACATTTGTCCTCTAAAGGCTGGTACATTTGGTCGTGGGGTGCAGAGAATCTCATTTGTGTCTCCTGTTGGCCATTATCTTCCCTTTCCTTGGCAATGCCCAGCAGTGTGTCACCACTTATATTCTCCAGTTAGATTAATGCTTGCAGCTCTAGTGGGGTAGGCCTATTTAGCCTGTGGTGCAGGCTAGCAGCTAAACTACAAGAACCTTTTAACTGGCTTTGCTGTATTTCAGCAATTCGGATGACAACCTATTGAAGAACATCGAACTGTTTGACAAACTCTCTCTCCGCTTCAATGGCCGAGTCCTCTTCATTAAGGATGTTATAGGGGATGAAATCTGCTGCTGGTTCTTCTACGGACAGGGGCGGAAGCTTGCTGAGGTCTGTTGCACATCTATAGTCTATGCCACCGAGAAGAAACAAACCAAGGTACCAAGTTTTGATCTACTTGAATCTTATGGGTAAATAGCAAATTGGTAGCACTTTCCATAGCCGTTCACATTCTCCCTTTGGCTGGGTCACCTAGGGGTGTTTAAAATCATGGCAGGAAAGCATCAACCTCAGTTCATTGAGGGGATGGGTGATGGCATTGACGGTCAGTGGTGGAGAGCAACTCAATGGCTAACTAAATGCCTCCTTTTCTGGGTCTTTTTGCAACCAAAAGATGTTGATACTTGAATGGAGTTCAGAAATGAGCAAAGTGTGGTTAGGAAGCTGGGAGTAATGTAGGAGAAAGAACTGAGGGTAGAAAATTCAAAATACCTGAATGACTTATGAGCATAGGCTCCATTGAAAGTTATTAGAACTTTTGTGCTCCTAAATCACAAGTGTGTTTGAAACTCTCCCTGCTTTAAAATAAGGCATTAATTCAGTTTCTAGTTGCATCAGTGTATGTGACCATAGAGTAATGGTAGACTTCTCTTGGTTTAACTGGAGCAAAATCAGACCCCTAACCGTGCCAGTTTGACTAAACAGATGCAACTGGTGGAAAAGCATAATGCTCTCCAAAGACTGAAAAGATGCATCAAAAAGGGAGAACAATTGTTCAGAGTAAAACACATCAGAATAACTTCCTTTCCTTGTTGTGTCCTTGTGACAAGGTAATCTGACAAGGCTGTGTCATGAGCGCTTCTGCTATGGCCTGAATAACTGAAACTAGTAGGATGAAATTTAACTAAATTAAAATCTGGTGATCCACTATTGATTATAATGTTAAAAATCCAGAGCAAGTCTCCTGACCCCTGTAGTAACTACTGGTTTACATGGGTGTGAGCAGAAAAAAGCTCATATGTTGCACTTCAGTTTCAGAAATGAAATTTCCCAACAGAGAAATGTGTTAGACTCTGGAATAACTTTGTAAACTCAGAGACAGATGATCGGGTGGTAAGGACATCCAAGTTTAGGCTGGTGAAAGTACTAGTAGAAGGTATTAAGAATAGTCTTTACCCAGGGGAATAGGAACAGATTTTCAAATGAAGGCTAAGACACCAATATAGAGGCGCCCTCCATACTATTCCACCTGGTTCAAGAAATATGTGGGTTCTCTCCCTTAGGTTGAGTTCCCTGAAGCACGTATCTATGAGGAGACACTAAATGTCTTGCTTTTTGAAACTCCACGAGTTCCTGATAACTCGCTGTTGGAGGCAACGAGCCGGAGCCGAAGCCAAGCCTCTCATAGCGAGGACGACGAGGGCTTTGAACTGCGAGACCGAGTCCGTCGTATACACGTCAAGAGATACAGCACCTACGATGACCGGCAGCTTGGCCACTAGGATATCGGCAGAGGAGAAAGGGTTTGCTTTGTGTGCTTGTTTGTAAAGCATAAAGACTGGATGTTTTTGCGTGAGAAGTTTGGCTGAGAAGCAGGGGGTGGACTGTTGGACTCGCTGGTTGAGAAGCAACTTAGCATCTTTGCACACAGATTCAAAGCAACACTGAAGGCCAGAGGATTCAAGAGTCACTGATATGTCCGTTGCGTACCACACAGTGTAAACAGAGCAACATTCACTGTATTGCGCAAGGGATGGGCTCCCCGGACCCTGTCTCTTCTGGCAGCTACCAGTCACCTTTTTGTGAGAAGCTACAAATTCTTCCTCAAGATGGTGATTCTGTTTGCAAACTTTTCTTTTCCCAGAGCCTTCTGTTACAGTTCTGTACCATGAATATGTAGGATAGGAAAGAGACTGGAGGTGGGGGGAGTTGAACACTAGCTCCTTTTGCAGACACTACGCTCTCCAGACCTCGTTATCTTCTTGTGAAGCAAGCAGTTGGACTCCCAGGGCTATATGCAGAATGTTTCTGTATTAAGATCACTTGAGCCTTAAACTCCTTGTCCTGTCTCACTATAAGCCAGGATCTTAAGGGAAATCTAGAGTCAAGCTAGCAAATGATCCCTTTGTGGAAAAAGGGAGGAACTTGGAGAACTCAGTAAAATAAACATGAAATGATCTGATAAGGGGGGTGGGGGGTGGGAATGGGTGTGGTAAAGTTTACAAGAAAGGGAGCCTTAAGGTGGGATCAACCTCCTGTTGGCCTGGAATATGTGTAGAGGAACCCTGAATACACAGATCATGGGAATTTGGGGAATCACTTCATAATTAGTTGCTGCCTCTTTCCTCTTAGCTACACCAGTGTTAGGATGTGTTTCTTAAGTTGTGTGTGGGGAGAACAGGGTGATTGAGGCAAACTTTAATACTCCTCACTGGCTAATTGTGAAGTACAGACCAAAGGGAGCTTCCTAGTGCTCAATAAGGTTGGCATGCAAGGGGTAGTACCTGTGTTTCTATTCTGATTTTCCTCTAAGGCAAGGAAATGGGAGTGGGGGAATGAGACTAGCCACTGAAGCTTGGGTGCTATAGGGTGAAGCAGGACCAAAGGGCTCAGCCCAAGGGAAGACTCCTTTTACTGAATTTTAAACAATGTCTGTAGCTGAGAATTGGTGGAACTCCTGATCAGAATTCCTGATCAGAAAATGTTGGTGAGTCAAATAGCTGTTTTTCAACATATTTGAAAGGGAAAAGATTTCAAGCGTGTACTCCAGAATGTGGCTTCTTCCTTTACTGAGTTGACAGGATATCTGTGTGAGCAAAGAGTTTTTAAGGGTGTAGATGTGATTATCCAGTGAGAAATGATTATGCTCAAGACTGGGTGAAAGCTTAAGGGCTTAATTTTTCTTAAGCTTTGCTGGCCACTTGCCTCAGTCCTCTTGTTGGAGGGCCCCCTTGAGTGCTGCAGGTTTGATTGTATGCTATGCACGATTAGCCACGTGCCCTGTATTCAGGGTTGTTTCAGTGCAGGTCAGTTATTTGTTTGGCAGACAGGAAAAATTGTCACCTGTCTAGACTTGTTTTTTCGTGTGTGCCCTGGGATGCTGGCTGATAGTATTTTACCGAGGCTGACCTTCCTATGCTGAGAATTTTTTCCCTGTTCATTTTTCAGGGAAAAATGCAGAGTCTTTGCACATTGCAAAGGAGAGGACCTTATAAGCATAGACCACTAACTTACCCAGTGATGGACTTCAGCCCCTCTACACATCCAATTCCTTTTGATTCTTCCACTAAAGACTATGAGTTATGGAGTTAAATTAATCCTTTCTCACATGATCTTAACTTAATCACATAGGGCAAGCTATCAACTGAACTGGAGAACTTGGGGTTAGTATGTCAACAGTGGGAGTAAATCACTGTGCTCGATGATGTAGTTTCACTGGTGCTAACTAAGCACAGAAAAGAGCATACTGGAACTTGTACCAGCTTGGGCAGCCCAGTCTTACCTCTGGTAAGGGGCAAACCCCTGCCTGCCCTAGGGTTAGCACTAGTTCAGGTACACTGACTGCTAGCCACCTGGCCTGCACAGGGTCTTTTGAGTGGCAAGTTTTGGCAGATTGAAAGATCCTTATTCAAGTAACTTGCATGTTTTAGGATTTGGCCCTTTGTACTGCTCAGAGTGACTGACACTTACCTCAAAGGGAAAGGTAAGATTTATTTCACAGGTTTTATAAAATATGAGAGAGTTTACATTGACTTCAGAGTGAGAACGCAGAGAATAAATGAGGTTGTGAGACTAAATTAGTATCCAAATGTAATGAGACCCTTTAAAACCCAACCTATTCAGCACATTTAGTGTTCTTTCTAAAGACAAAGCCCAATCGAGAGCAGTCTGGTTAGACAAGAGATTTTGAGTACTGTAATCATGTAAAGATTTATTTTTCTTACAAGTTCATTAAATAGTACATGACTGTTTTTAAAATTATAGCACATTCAAGATAGTGTCTAGTATGATTTTATTTCCCTAGATGTATTCAAGATGCACATTGAGGAAGACAGCTAATTGTTTTAACTATTAATTTGAAAATGAAATGTATCAATTTCTGATGGGGAGACTTCATCAGTTTGGGTAACAAATTGAGCCTACCTACAAGAGAGCAGCTGTTCAACACCACCTTCAACAGGGCCTGTTGAGCAGTCACAAGTTGGGTTTCTAAAGTCATTAACTTTTTTTTCTTTTTTTCTTTAAATCTGTTAGACTCCCAGCTCTGGGTCACCAATTCAGATCCACTAAATAGGCAGCCTGGTTCATGGGTCTCAGTTTAGTTCCCAGTAGCTAGGGTTCTGTATTATAAATGCCTCCATCACAATTGGCCATAAATGGCTTCTTTTACCCTCTAACAGTGATCTTTTCATATTGGCTGTGAAGGAGTAGGGGTGGGCAATGGGGAAGTGCGGTATGCGACTGCCCGTACTGTATCTGAATTTCTGTGGTCCTCGGGACTGTCAGGTTGGCATTTCTTTCATCACTGCTAAATCATTTGCAAATTTTAAAAGCAAAACTTGGTGGGATTATTTTCCTGCAAAGTCTGTTTTAGCATTTACTATGCAACTTTACTGTGGTTTGCACTGGGCTGGAGAGGGGTTTTGGTAGGCCACGTTTGAAAAGAATGGCAAGGAGTGCCCTCAGATTTCTTGTTTTAAAAACAAGATGGTAGGTATTTCGGAGAAAGGCAGTAGTCACTACAGAATCCCTGTGCTTGTTACCTAGTCGAGCCTCCTGCTTGTGGAAATGGATCTCTTTAATTCTCCTTGCATTCAGGAACAAGTGTTGTCACTGTAATGCACCTGCCTTTTTATGAAAGGACTCTTTAAACACTAATTACAAATAACCCACTTTCCATGAAGTCTGTTTACCAGCTGGTTTTGATAATCACAGCAGTGAAAAAATAATGCAGAGACTTGTTCAGACTAATGCTTTGGAGGTTTTTGAATTGTCAAGCTGGTTGGTTAAAGTAATTTCTCTGCCCCACCCCTGTATTTTATAATTTCTGAAGTGTGATTCTGTAAGTCAGGGGACCTAGGATGGTTAATTCCCTTTTTCCTGTAGAAGTAATAACCTTGTTGATTGTATTTATGGTATATTGCAAGTGTTATAAGCTCTTTAAAACAGTTCCCAATAGAGGCTATCGTCGTGGGTATAGGATTTTTTTTTCTTTGCTGCACAGAGTAGATGCAGTTTTCTTTTGTACTTCTAACATCGATTTACTTTTATACTATAGAAGCTCCCTTTGTAAAAACGATTTTCACACAGCCCTCTCCCCTCCCCCCCCCTTTTTTTTTTTTGAGAAGCGACTAATCAGTTCAAATTACCACTGTGCGTGTTGGAGAAAAGATTGGACTGGCCTAATGAATGCTAAAGACCGTTTTGCAAGGCTGTGTTAACATGCAATTATTCTCAGAAGAATTCTGTTACCTTAATATACCTATTCCCTGAGTTTCTTTAAGTCAAATCTGCATGTCGATCCCTGGGTTCTCGCTCTTATTAGCCTATTGGGTTTTAGAGCTAGTGCCTTTAGAAGAAAGCGAGGTAGATTCTGTACACCAAGGTTTCTGAAATGCAGTTGTCAGTTAAGCTCAAAATGGTGAATCATGTGGTAGGTAAGAGGCAGATCCCCAAATCCTACAGTGAATTTTCAAGGTTGGCAATTAGAAGGTTCATCTTGTAACTTGTAAACCGAGCTAATATGTCACAAAGATGAGGCGTGCTTTTGGAAGTGTTTTGGATGTTGTTTTCAAAACTACTGAGAAATGTCTTGGTGCTGGATAAGGAGAAGTTTTCAAAACTGTTTAAGGGATCTAGAGGCCAAATCTTACTAGAAGTCAGTAAAAACTGTTCTCCTAAGCCGCTAAGGATTTTTTTTTATTTGAAAATAGACACCAAAATGCTTATCTGAATTATTTGATGAGATTATGTAATAACAATACTCGTTCTCCCTCCCTCCCAAATTACGTAGTACTGTCCACTTATTCAGGAACAAAAAACACTCTCATCATTAACACCTGATTGGGTTGGAATAGCATGTAGCCACTTCCAATCTGGAAGGTAGGTTGTCTTAAATGTGTAAGCCTTAACCCTAGAAACACCCAAGTCTGGTCTAAACAAGTGATGTTCCAGTCACGGGTACAGTACTGTAGGTCTTCCCTCCATGTTCTTGCCCCTGTGCCCCATGCTCTTCAGAGCATACTTAGGAGACACTAGTTAAAATGCCTGTGGGTAGCTTTTGCTTAACGCTCCCGTTGCTACAACTACTGTTGCTACTGGAATTCTTGGTTAGATGTCCTGCTAACAAAAGTATGTGCCCCATACTAACAAAGACCTTCACAATGGCAAGAGATGATAATATTAGGTAAGACTGCTATATCCCTGTGTTTTATAGAGCCCCTAGAATGTACTAAGCTATTTTTTACTGGCTTGGTTATCTAGTTTGACAATTTACATGAAGTCTTGCTGAATGCAAATGGAGGAATAGGACGTGCCTTTGTTCACATCTAATTGCTTTGACCTAGAGGGTGGGCGAGTGTCTCCTTTTTCCCCTTAAATCCATCATATTTCAAGTGGCTTCAATACAGAATGTTAAGTGAATGCTTTCTTTCATTGCACCTAAACCATGACCTGTTGATTGTACAGCGACTACCTGATTCTGAATATTTTTGTTACTAATATTTGTAGGTTTTGATGCAACTTGTACAATGTATTTTCATTCTAACCCTCCTTTTATTTACTTAAGGGGTGCAACTAGCTTGGCTGTTATTGAATCCTAGGTCACGTTTTCAAAAGGCATTGTATAATGGAGAACAAACAGCATTGTGAAGGATAATGCAGCTTTGAAGTACCAGTCTTCACTTATTTATAGTAAAATACCCATTTTCAGGGTGACAAAGCAGCCATTCTTGCTGAGAACAGTCTGTGATGTTTTAAATAGTGCGTTATGATCCTTCTGTTAAGACGATGCAGATTTCTAATTGGAAGCACTTACATCTGTGCATTAAGAGATCTGAAATAACTTTCTTCAAAGAACATCATTTGTGCTGCTCTCTCGAGGCGCCTCTGAATCTAAAGTAGCCTTTTGGGGAAAAAAAAGAGAACTACTTTGCCACATTTGCAGTGTAGAAGTCTAACTACACCAGCCAGCAATCACTAGCTAGTGGAGCCTTTTCTGAACCCTGCTGTCCTCTGTGCACTGCAGTTAATTTGAACTTCATCTGTTCAAAATATTGTACTGGCAGATTGAGGAGCAAATGGAAAATGTTAACCAACATGAACCCTTTAACAGGGGACTGTACAACATCTGCAGTTTCAGTAATGGGGTCCTAATGAATTGTAAATGGCCCTAGTTTTTCTACAGGGAAGGAGACTTGGAGCTTATGTTAAGCAGCACTTTGGTATCAGTTTTTAATTAGGTGATAATATCATACAGGATAGTGTTGGAGGATAGCAGTCTCCAACTGCTTGATAAATGCCAAGACCAAACTAAATGCTTAACCTTCACCTTGACATTTAAGTTTCGGAACAGGAGACATTTATCCCCTGGCAACTTTCCATTCTACTGATTTCTTTTTATCTCTTGTATCAAATGATGAAAAATAAATAAATAACTGAGACTAGTGGAGTGCTGGAGTGACTGATGCCAGGCTGCTGTTGAAAAGCTGCATTCTGCCTAGCAGAGATGATGCTTGTTCTCTTCCGATTTTCCCCAAACCAGCTTGCTCCTAGAAATATATAGGATATTTTGTTTATTTGAACACACTTCTCTCAAACTGGATTATGTACTTTGACAATCTGTGGCATTAATTAAAAAAAAAAAGAGAGAGAAGCCCTTTTTATAGCCAAATTTCATATTACTTATTTGTTTCAGATGTTTTCTGCTAAGAGACTGGGAGACTGATGTTCAGTTCCCAGTGCTGCCACTGACTGGCTACATAGTCCTGGGCAAATCACTTAACTTCCTTGTGCCTCATTTTCCTCATCAGCAGAAATGGAGGCGAGACCCTCCCTTACCTCAGAAGGGCATTGAGGCTGAATTAATTCATATTTTTAAAGCACTTCAGACTTCGGTCATGTTTTTTAACCAGAGGATATTGATTTTTTTTTTTATTGCAGTTCTTGTTTTAAGTCCCATTCTATGAACAAGCTGCTTTCTGACTGCATGAGGTTTCATTTGATTATTTCTTAACTTGTTAAGGGTCAGCTTTGCAAGCAAAATGACTAGTTGGAGTAAGCTTATTAACCATTGCATACAGTATTTTTTTGTCTACATTTTATCCAAGCTGTGTATGGAAATAGAACACTAATTTTTAATAAAATATTCTATTTGATGTTGCTTCAGTGAATCTTCAGTGGTGTTAGTGATATCTATATCTATATAAACTGGTTCATCTAGCTTTCCCAGAGTACAGAGTGCTTGCTCGTACACTGGTTGGAGGTGCGATCCTCAGCCAAAGGCACCTGCAGCCTGGACATGTAATTCCAGTTCTTAATTCCTGTATTGTCGTGTTGCTGAGCAGTGCCAAACAGATGCTGACTTCATCTGCTACAGTGAGTCCATCTCCCTGCAAATACAAGCTAAGGTGAGTTCTGGGAGACAACAGTTACTTCCTCTATTTGTTGTTCAGGCACAGCTGTGTTTAGCCAGCGTTTTAGACATTGCCCTAAATTTTACCCTTCTGATTTATTTATTTTTTTGAGCTTTTACTTCTGTTTGTGCAGAGGGCAAATTGCTTACTTTCTGGACTGGTTTCAGTGCTTTTTTATATTCACAGTCGCTTCCAATACCTAAATGATCAGTGATTTTTATGACTTAGTAGGTAGGGTAGATTTCCACATTTTATCTACTTAGGTTAGTTTATAAAGCGTAAATCTACTCTGTCTTCTACTTGATTTCAGACTAACATGCCAACTACATCTCTGTTTATGGCCTTTGCCAACATAGGATGTAACCCATGTAGGAAAAACTAGAATGTGTGTGCTTTGTATTAGGTGGCATAATCTGAAGCAGGGCTGACTTTTTTATTTTTTTTTTTAGTTTACCATCTGGTTACTTTATCTGCCTCCTTTGCTGCAGAATTTTTTTTTAATTATCTTGCCCAGATTTCTTACCTACTTATGTTGGGAATATAGCTGATATGAAAGGAAGGAGCTTTTTCTGCTTTTAATGCCAACAGCGTGAGTTTCGGGTTTCAGACCAGCACAGCCTTTAGTGTATCGTTGGTCCAGAGCTTAAGTGATAGTCTTTGTCCAGTGATTGTTAGCATCTACCCGAGCTTTCAGAGGCGGTCTCGATCATGACTGCAACAGCCTTCAGTTCTACAATTCATGCTCTTTAGCTACAGAGTAGGTAATGGAGACTTTTCCTAATTGTGGGTGAAACTACACCATCAAGGGTAGCAATATATGTTGGACATTATTCCTTTGTATCTACTGTCTCCTTCAAACTCCCCGAGTTGTGTAACATAACAGCCAGATTTGAGTGGCTGCCTACTTTCTTTTTTCTTCTCCACCTACACCAACACAGCTTCCATCTGTCACTCCCACCGCTTCTCTGTGCAGCCCAGATCCTCCTGCTCTCAACACGGTGTCCTTTCTGTCAGCTTCCCTGGAATCTTCCATTCCCCTGAACATGGCATCGTGTTACTGGTTGTTTCTACTGAAGACCCAGCTCCACCCAATTATGATGTGCACTCCCATATCACGTGGAGGATGGATTAGACTAGGCATCCTTGTTAGTTATTGTACGTGAAACTCCGTGTCCTACAGGTTCCTGTTTTTGGCCAGATAAGCTTTTCCTACAGCTAGGGCTAGTGGAAATATTTCTACCCTATTTTAAAGCTTTTTTTAAACACCCCCTGCAGTTGGGCAATTAAAACACTCTCCACTGCCAATTTCTGTGTTGTCCGAGACGATGCTCAAGAGGGGAGCAGCCTGTGTTGAGGTGGAAAACAACTTTAAACCCAATTGCAAGGTGTCAGCAAGTCAGGGAAGTACCTCCAGGGACACGATTCCCAGACACGCTGGAGTGCATGGTCATGGCCCATCCTCAAGGAGTGGGGCCGGGAGCTCTCCACAGACCCTCTAGTCCAGCGGCTCCCAACCCGTGGTACACATACCACCAGTGGCACGCAGAAAACCTGTCCGTGGTACGTGATAACAGATTCATTACAATTACTTGATACACCACAAATTAGCTGGTGGTATTTAAGCTTATACAGGCAGTCCTCGGACTTACGATGCGGTTGCTTCTTGACAACCGCGTCTTGAGTTGAAACATCGTAACTCAGAACCGATTTTTTCCCATAGGAAACAACATTATAAATGGGGGATTGGTTCCTGAACCAAGGCCTGATACCCTATTTTCACCAAAAATAACCCAGAATTTTGTACTCAGTTGATTTATAGATGAGTCATACATCTACATTAATGCATTTATATTGTAAATAGCAATCACATTGATTTGGAAGGACTTCTTTGAGGTGACTTTGGACCTTTTGGAGGCCTCTTGGCTGGACTTTTTGAAGGCTTGGTTGGACTTTTCGAAGACCTCTTGACTGGACTTTTTGAAGACCTCTTGGTTGGACCTTTTGAAGACCTCTTGACTGGACCTTTTGGAGGCCTCTTGGCTGGACCTTTTGGAGGCCTCTTGGCTGGACCTTTTGGAGGCCTCTTGGCTGGACCTTTTGGAGGCCTCTTGGCTGGACTTTTTGAAGACTTCTTGGCTGGACTTTTTGGAGGCCTCTTGGCTGGACTTTTTGGAGGCCTCTTGGCTGGACTTTTTGGAGGCTTGGTTGGACTTTTTGAAGACCTCTTGACTAGACTTTTTGAAGACCTCTTGGTTGGACTTTTTGAAGACTTCTTGGCTGGACCTTTTGAAGACCTTTTTGAAGGATTTTTGGCCTGGACCTTTTTGAAGACCTCTTGGCTGGACCTTTTTGGAGGTGTCTTGGCTGGACTCAGGAGTCTCATCTACTTCCTTAGAGAAAGTGTCCCGGGAAAGCTCGCACAGACGCTCTCCAGGGGAGACGGGCCAGGCCGCGAACTCATTCTCCGGCGCGGCGTCGCATGGAGCGCCGTGAACTGGACGCCGATTCAGAAACGGCCCAAGCGCGTGGCATGGAGGAGGGCTGGCATGGAGGAGGATGGTGGAGTTGGCACCCTGCCCTCCAGCGAGGGTGCGCCGCAGGGACCCGCCAGGGGGCGCTGGCGGCTCCCGGGCGCGCGGTGCCACAGGGGGCGCGGCGCATTGTCGGCGCGGGGGCGGGGCCGTGACGTCAGCGGGAGGCGAAGATGGCGGCGGCGGCGCGGGGCGCGCTGCAGCGGCGCTGAGCCCGGCCCGGCCCCGCCATGAGCTGCTCGGAGGACGCGGCCAAGGAGCGGCTGCTGTGGAGCGTGAAGAAGGAGGTGAGTGAGGCATCCCCGCGGCCTCCTGCTCCCCCCCCTCACCCTCCGTGCCACAGGTGCCGGGCTGGGGAACGCCTCCTCAGGACGGCGCGGTGCCTCTCCAAACGGACCCGCTTCCCTCAGCGAGTTCATCGGCGCTCTGCCCATTGAAAGCACCCCCGCTTTGCCCGGGCGGGAATTGAAACCCAGTTTCCCTCCCCGAGGCCCTCAATGGGACGTTGCCGGGGGAGTACGAGAGACCCCCCCCCCCCCCCCCGGACGGACACCGTCTGCCGGGAGACGGGGTTTATGCTGGATTATTTTGGGTGGTTTTCCCGCCGCGTGCCCAGGGCGGGGCGGGGGTGGGGTGACGGTACGGTTACGCTGGCAGGCACCCTGGAGGGGTGTTTGCTCCACGATGCCAGAGCCCTGGTTCCTTACGGAGAGGAAAAGCACTTCTTTTTTCCTCTGCAGACACGGGCCAGCTTAGCGACGCGAGAGCCCGGGAGGAGGGTGTAAGGGTCTGGCCCCTAGGCAGCAGTCTTGATGCCTTGAGCAGCGAAGAGTTCATGTTGCGATCCCACCTGGCCTTCAAATCCCCTTCGTGGCTAGAGGAAGCTACCTCCAAATTCCTCCTTTTGGGGAGGATAGTACACAAGGCATGGTTGTATCGAAGGAGTCGCTCCGGCTCCTTTGATGTCCGTCTTTGCCTAAATATTTCCATTGTGATTGGCTTTCGTTCCATTGCAGAGGTTGAATCCTGCGCGCCGTCTGCACCCAAATGTTTCACTGACAGACAAGGTTTTTTTGGGTGAATCTGATATCTTTTATTAGACTACCTTAAATAGTTGGAAGACAATTATTAAGCAAGCTAATTTCTCATTTCATTGACATACAAAAAACTAGAACTCTTGGTTCCAAAATGATACCTTTTATTAGACAGACTGGAAAATGGCAAGAAAACTGTCCTTCTCTGCAAGCTTTCGGGATCAACGTCCCTTCCTCAGGGAAAGGTGTAGATGGTACAAGATGGTAAAAAGTCCCCGTAGGTAGGAAATAAACTTTGTTTTTGCACAGAGGGAGCTGAAGATGGGAGGGTGTCCCTCTGGGTCCATGAGAGTGTTTTTGTGAGCTTATTTCACCGTGTCTTATTTTACTCGCCTTGCTGTGAGCCCAATCCTCCTAGGTCCTGGAGGGGGAAAGAGGGGTGCATTGTTCAGCCAAGATGTTTAAAAAAAAAAAAAAAA
Source organism: Alligator mississippiensis (assembly GCF_030867095.1). NCBI lineage: Eukaryota > Metazoa > Chordata > Crocodylia > Alligatoridae > Alligator > Alligator mississippiensis. The sequence continues at coordinate 7,405,092 of NC_081837.1, forward strand.
ATCTAGAAAACTAAATGAATCTCCTCTGCATGCTATGAGAGATTATCCTCCAAGTAAATCTGTTTTTGTTTGTTTGCAAAGTGAAATGCAAAGCTCACTGTTGAATCAACATTAACTAGAAATTCATCAATATACAATGATGAGGGATATAGTTTCCCATTATCAAGGCAACATTACACCACACAGGCAACATTCTCCCTTAACAGTACTTAAATGACTCTTATCTAGTTCCTATTGTCCCAGACCAGAGGAGGGTCTCTCTAGTCCAGTATCTGGTTTCCAGCAGTGGTCAGAACCAGATGCTTTGAGGGAAGCTGTAGGAAACCCTGCCTGTGAAATGACCCTGCCGCGGAGAAGATTTTCTCCTGACCTCTAGCTAATTAGAGACTGGCTTCACCCTTTGAAGTCTGCGCTTTTATATTCCCTTCAAAAGATGCTGGGTCCATGAAGCTAATGAAACTCAAAATCAAGATCGTGCTATGGTGACAAGAGGAAGCACAACGGGCAGGGTTCTTGCTGGAGCTAGATTTACACTCTGCTGTTTGCATTTTCTTTCTACTCCAGAATGGGGCTGCGGTGGTGCCAATTTGGCCAGGGGTGATTTTACAAATTGCTCTTCATTTGAATTGCACTACTTCAACTGGTGTCTGAAAGATACTAGCTTGGTCTTAGCATGTCCAGTGTGAGTTGGCTCATGGAAATCCTGCCTGTGGAACCGGACAGATGCCCAAATTCATCTTTGCATAATCAATAAAGTCATAATGGAACAGCTTGTGCCAGGGCTATAACCATAAATTAGCACTGGAAAAGACCTTCTGGGTTATCTAGTCTGGCTGTGCTGCTCTGTGAATTGTACTTTCTGTTGACTGCAGCATATTTGTGGTTTATGAGGCAGGCATTGGGCAAACTGTGGTTGTGACTGGCCTAGACCAGCCTGTTGTTGAGGCTTCTCCCATAACTCACACCACACTACACCACACTTCTGCATGTTTCCTGAACCACAAACCTTGTACTGGCTTTATTCTTTTCTCCTATGCATCCTTCATGTTGAGTGCAGCCCAGATGCCTTGCTTTTTTAACAAAGCTTATAATGTTGCATGGCATTTTAGAAGTTGATGAGATCCTAGTCCCTCATATCTCCACTCTGCTGACCGTTTAGACCCCACCTGATAGCATCATTAATTGAATATGGCAGGTTGGAGTTTGGTTTTTAATACCTGGACTTTCTTTAGGGTGCTGAGAACATTGGTGTGGCCAAGGTGGCAGGTGGGTTTACTTTGCCTTGAACAAAAAGCCTGGCTGCTGTCCTATCCCCTCACAGCCTTGCCTTGCTCCTGAGCCATAGGACTGAGCTCCTGCAGGCATGCACCCAGCCTGGGATGTAAGGGGCATAGAAAATACTCCAGTGTCTGCAGCTTCAGAAATATATGCATCTTGGCATGGGAGTGGGAGAAAGGTCCAGCTGCCATGCCAGCAGTCATGCTTAGTTATGATTATACCAAGCTCATAGATTACAAAGTGCCTTATAACAAACAGGAACGACAGCAAGTCAGTGGCAGAGGCTAAGTATCCTGCGCACTCTCTTCTAGCTCCTACTGGACATGTCTGCATGTGTGTTAATGTGCTTTAATTCACATTAAATCTAGTACCTCCATAGTGAAGTACTAGAAAATGCGCATTAGTCTATCTTAATGTGCATTAACTAAAGAGTGATGGGCATGCTCCTGAGGTGGGGGAAGCTTTAATTAGAGTGGTTCCAAGAGCTGCTCTAATTAAAGCGCTGCAGCACCTCGTGTATTAGTGTCCCTGCGCTTCAAAATGGTGGTGGGGGTGCTTAAACTGAAGCTTGTTTGACAAGTTTTTTAGTTAGAGTGCCCCGCTGCAATTTTGAAGTGCAGGGACGCTAATGCACAAGACATGGAGGCTGGTAATTACTGCGCTCCAGCAGACTTGGACTCCAATGCGCTGTAATTACAGCGCATCGGAGCATGTCTGCAGGCACCCACCATTTTTAGTGATTCTGTAATGCGTGTTAGTCTGTTTTAATATGCATTAACTAAAGAGCATGGCTTCTTAGTGATGCTTTAATGCTCGTTAAAGTAGGCTAACGTGCATTAAAGAGCACATGTAGATGTGCCCACTCTCTCTGTAAAATCGGGGATTAGGGCCCTCTGTAAGAGTAGGAGCAGGGTCATGTTTCTGAAGAGCACATTCAGTGTGATCTTTTTCCTTGCAACAAACTGCCTTGGCTGGATTCAGCCTTGGGGCGTGGTGAGGTGAGAGGAGAGGTAAAGGGAATTTTCTTTGTTAAAAATGTGTGTGTGCATGCATGTGTGCTGTAGAGCTTAAACTTCTTTTTAAACTGTTTATTTTGTGAAGCCCTGAACTGCTGTTCCCCATGTTGTGAATATACCCTTTCCCCTCATGTACCTTATGCTGTTGATTGAATTGCTTTCTGAATGCCCCATAGGTCATGCAGTCTGCGCTTAGCAATAAAGTCATTTATCCCACGAAATCCTTGGGTTTAGGGCTGCTTGCTTTCTCAGAATCCCTTCTGTTGCTAATACATTAGCTTCAGCATTTGTTCCTATTTAGTCTTTTCAGTGTTGCTTTTTGGAAGTGGTAAGGTTTGTTTTTGCTGCTGTCTGGCATCTTGTTTTGTTACTTGGAGAATGTTAAATCCTTTGTAGCTTTCTTGTTTTTAGTGCTTGGAGATGGTAAGTCACGGTCGGTTCACGGTGGCTCCGGTATAGGAAACCTAAAAGCTTTTGTTCCTGTAGCATAGTGTAATAGCTGTAGAGGTATGGGAACTATCAGGAGTGAGTGGCAGCACAGCCTAGTGATTGGAACAGGGCACTGGGAGACTTGTGATGTGGGTTCCCTTGTGTGCACTTGCACTTATGCATGCCTTTGGGGAAAATCACTGAAGCTATGTCTCTCTCTCTTTCTCTAGCCCAGTTCCCTATCTGTGATGATCATCTGGGAACTTCATGGTTGGCACTGTGATAGCAAGGAAATAAATTAGATCCTTAGAAAACTACTGATAGAGATAAAGAAAAATCTGCTTTGGCGATTCATGCTGTCTGTGCTTCCTGAGCAGGATGACACTTGAGCTATCAAATTTTTAAGCTTTTTTTTTTTTTAAGCAGAAAAAGCAAATCCCCGTTGACTTTTATCAGCATAGGGGCAATCGCACTGTTGAGCAATTCCGATCCCACCTGTTATGGAGCAGAGGGGATGCACATCAATCAGTGCCTTCACCATCTTGCTTGCTGTGTTAAAGGCCCTTTGGCTTGCCTTGCATATAAAGCTTGTATGCAAAATACTCTTTTGTGCATGCATCTGCATTACGTGTTGCAGCTGAGGAGGGAAAGCATCCAAAATCCTAAATTGGAATCAGCTGGTGCCAAACTGAGGCAGGGTCCAGCAGAGAGGAGACAAACGCTTTAGGAAGTAGCATTGATAGTGGCATCCTAAATCAAAGTGCATTTCAGCCCTGCGATCTGTCACCGACTCAGAGCTGCTTGTGTAAAAAGAACGTGGTCGAGCTTGGCAGGAAGCGGAGGTGACAGCGGGCTTTTTCCATCAGGCATTTCCTGATGCAGGGAACACATGTTCCCTGGATGCCTTCCAGACAGGCTTGTCATGAGCTGCTGTTTTCAAGGCCCTGCTGTTAACTTTCACTGGGTGCTGTGAGGCCAGTTATCCATCCTTTTCCAGGTGGCTCTGAAGAGATGCCAGTGAGCCATAGATTAAATGACCTCTGCCACTCCCTCAAAGAGACTCCAGTAGCTTTTCAGCTCATTGCTGGATTGTTGCCAGCCCTTGCATATGAATGAATGCTCTTCATGGTAGCACTGAATTGGTGTTTAAGCTTGAACTGAAATCTCCTTGTTGCAGATCTGAGACTTAACTAACTCCACGTGTTTTGGGGATCTGATAGCCCTGTTTCTAGTCAATCCCCCAGTGTCCTGGGATGTGTTGCCCATTCCTTGTCTCTATTTTGTGCAGCTGATGCAAGGCAGAGCCCCTCAGTATATCATTTGTATGTCTGAGCCCCTGTTATAGCTTGATTGAGAGTGGCTGGGTGAGGAAAGGAGTGTGAAGACTGGACTACATTTAAAAATCAAATAGAATTGAGGCTTTTAACATTTGTCTTAAAGCAAGCCAATATATTTCTAGATTATGCTGTGGTACAGGACTATATTGTGCACTTTGCTGATATTGAAATGGCTGTAGTTGGATACAAATGTGAAGCTTCCACTTAGTCCAGAAATTGGCTTTAAAGCCAGGAAGTTGAAACCACAATATTAGGCTCGCTTTAGCATATGAATGTACACTTGTATGTATAAAAAAAGTGAAGCATTCTTCTAAACCCAAACACTGCTGTGTTGAGCTAATGCATACGAATCTGAAAACACATTTGGTTTCAGATTCGATGTGGTCCAAGCCACATCGAACTGAAAAAACAAATAGCTTGTGATTAAAAACAATTTAGATTGGAATTTTTCCAACCTCTTACTGGGTTTTCAGTGGGACTTTTAAGCTCTTATGTATGGGAGTGGGCATGGTTGCTGAGGTTTTAATCATTTACATTTGTATACGTGCATCTTTTGTGGTCTGAAATACCTGTGTCGCTGGGCATATTCTGCTATAAAGAGTTTTCATCCCCCAAGCTAAAAAGAAATGGAGAACTCTAGAACTCTTGGTTCAGAGATGCTACCTTTTATTAGACCAACTAAGAAATTGCAAAAATAAAATCTTTTTCTGTAAGCTTTCAGGCGCACATGCCCTTCCTCAGGCTCAGGGAAAATGAAAGATGGTAAAAAGTCCCCATAGGTAGAAAATAAACTTCACTTTTGCACAGAGGAAGCTAAAGGTGGAAGTTACCTATGCTAAGAAGCTTTATCAGCCATCTGCCTCTCTTTTTTTTGCAGCCTTTCCATTTCAGCAAGGGGCCAGTCTTTGGGCTAGAGAGATTGGGCTGCTGCTTTGTCCCAAGATGTTCTGGTCGTGGGCTACGGACATTTTGTCATAAAAACGGTCGGTTTCTTTCTCTGACTGCTTTCTTCAGCGCAGCTGTGATTAGAGCTAGTCAGAATGTGAGATGAATTCTTCCTGATGATTCTGCTCTTCCAACTGGTGATGGCAGGGAGAAGTGTAGCATGAACTGAATATAGCTACTTTAAATCTAGCTTTAATGTTATCCCCTCTGTCTTCTTTGATTACATGATTGTATATCAACTTTTCCAGAGGATCCCGGCTTCATTCCATGCACAGGATGGAAAGCCAGCCTCTTCAGTTAGGTATTTTCTGGCTTATGGAGGCCTGACTTTGCACCGGAAAGAATGTTCCTTTATCATAGCTATTTTTGTATAGCATCATTATTTATATTTTGGGAGCACCTCATGATCCTGACCTGTGTATGGAGGAGCACTGTACAAAACCATGTCCCAAAATGTTGTTCTTGTCTCCCCTTCAATCATAAATCATGTAGTTTTGCTCATCTCCACATGTGTTGAGAAGGCTGCTGCTCCTTTCCCTCTTTGTTGAAATCAGTCTTTTCCCCCTGTCGTGTTATTTTCAAATAACCTTAATCTTTAATCATCGTCTAAGTACATTGAATGTTTCTGTGCCCTCCATGTGCTGAATCTATTGAAATTCATCTGTATTTGTCATCCAGGTTTAAAGTAGCTGGGATGCACAGCCTTTTTTTTATTTCCAGCAAAGCCTTTTGCACACGTTCTCTGGAAACATTTAATCTGTGTCTGCTGTTTTGTGGATGGCCTTGCCATTCCCCCAGTAAAGAATGTATTTTGTTGACTCTAATGGAAAGAAAGACATGTAATATGTTCTGAAAATTTGACTCAGCTGGGATTCATGCCGAGGCGGCTTATAAGTCCATGTTTCAAACATTTATCTCTCTCTGCAGGAAAATCTATTGTGACAAGTAGGCTCATAAAGGCTGTTCTCTAGCCATTTCCTTCTACCTACTGAAATAGAGCTTTTTTTGCCATTACTATATTCAAACAGAGCGTGCTTTCTAGCTGTGAAACAAATATAATAATGATCACCTTAGCAGCTTTCATCCTGAAAGATCTTGAAGCACTTGAGGAACTGGAATGTTTCCCCTGCCGTTGAAAGGAGGTGCCTCTGGGCTGAAACACGACATCTATTGAACAGCAAACATAATGCCACAGACCCTCTATAACTAGGTAGCAAAGGATTGATGCAGCCAAGTCTTGTAGGGAGATGGAACGTACACTGATTGCCCAAGTCAAAACTGGCAAGGAGGTGAGGATTAAGGCCCTTTTCTTTAAGGAAAAATGGTATAGATCTTAGCAGCAAGTGATCAGCTCCAGAGTTTTCTCTGTGGTCTGTAGTGGTACCAGCATTGTAACAGCCTCCTCACAATACCCCAGCTTTAGTGCTGGCATTTCAGTCACTCTTCCCACCTTGAGGTACTTTGGAGCACTCCTATCCGTCACCAGCCTGGGCAGACCTTCCCTGTAGCCTTGTGATGCCAGTTGCTATGACAAGATGGAGCGTGACTCTTAAACTTCCATGTCCTCTTCTCTGCTGTGTTCAAGCTGAGCAATGCAAACACAGGGGTGTACGAGGTGCTGCTGAAACCAGGCCTCTTCGGGATCTTCTGGCCTGCAAATAAGACTTATATCTGAATAAGGCATTTCAGAAGTCTGAGACAGTCCTCATTAAGCAGGTGTGGGATTGGCAGCTTCCAGCCCTGGTGAAAAAGGATTTATAGGGGTTTTTTTAATTTCTTGTTTCGTTAGTCATTCCTGGCAACCAGTCTCAAACCTGCTATAAACCCAAGCCAAAAGTTTCTGTGAACCCTAGTAAAACCCCAATAAAGTGAGAGCTGCAGCACTACCTCCTGTATTGGTAATGTTCCCTGCTGTCTTCAAGGGATTAGGGGAAGGTCAGCCGTTCTGGAAAACAGAGAGGAGACAGGATCTCCTGTTTTGCAGGAGGCCCAGGGAGCTGCAAGGATTTGTGAATGAATAGCAGTGCCATATTCCTAGGGCCTTTAATAGAAAGCCAAGTGAGCTGGAATGGCAGGGAGAGGAGAGGGAACCAGGGGCCTGTATCTCATGCAGCAAATCTTTGGGGTTCAGAGCTGCTCTGTAGGTTAAGCAGGTTTCCAAAGGGACTGATGCTTCAGTAATGAAACTAATTTACAGTTTGCTCAGGCCCAGTAAAATTTGTGGGTGGGTGTCTGCACAGGTTTGTGTGGAAAGCCCGATTTGCAGCTGCCTTTCTGGCATGGCCAGCGTGGTTGATGACTGACTGTATAATTCCCTACCTCAAAGTGTTATAAAAGTTTTAGCATTTCTTTTTAAACATTTCATCTGATCACAGGGAATTATTTGTCTTGGTTCCTTGCCTGGAGCTTCCTTGAATTAAGTAGCAATGAAAAAATGATGTGGGCTTGAAGAATGATGTATTCCAGTGTGTGAGAGAGAGCACCTGCTTTTCATGCCCTGAAAGTACTTCTCTCGAAAACTGGTGAGGGTTGTTCTGTGCTGTGGATAGCCTTCTGCCACTGCCTTCTCTGACCTGAGGTGGGGAGAGTGCCCTGTGGCTTGCCACGGCAAGATTCAGAACATTTATCTGTATCTTACTGATGATATGGTCCTGAGGAACTTGAGACAGTTCCTGTATGTCGGGTTGGAGGGGCTGATTATTGGAAGGATAGTCCTTCTGTGATTGCCCTGAATTGAGAATTAGGGCATTTGGATTCAGTTCCATACCCTGCCACACACTCCTTAAGTAACCATGGTCATGTCCTTTAATCTCTCCAAGCCTTGGTTTTCCTACCCCCAAAAAGAGAAATAACTTCTATTCTTTTCCTTGCTTCTTCAATTTGATGCACAGTATGCTAGACTGTATAAATGCAGTCTTAGCTGGGGCTTCCTGGGGCTGCTGAACAGTAATATTGGCACTAAGCACTAAAGAAAGTTAAGAGCAATAAAGACTTCTTCTAGTAACTGTTTAAGTTTGTTAGTTCAGGTGGCTTGATACTAAATGTGTGTCCCCTTGGAGCGATTGACCGAAGTCTAATGTCAGACACTTGAATGATGTCAGCCCTTTGAGGCGGCTAGAGTTTCTCTTAAATGTGTTAACTGGGATCACAAATTACAGCAATTGCAAGAGGTTGTCAGGTGGGCATGATACTAGATGTTGGTTAATGAAGTTATTGGTAACACAATTATTACAGGGATTGGCTGTTTATGAAAAATATCGAAAGAGAAGAATGAGCTGCATGATGAAGGTACTGGGTGTTGGGACTTTAGGGCCCCGTTCCTAGCATTGGTATAAATTACTGTAGGTGAGAGCCTCTTCAGCCCTAAACTTCTATGAATGTGTGTGTGACTCTGTGCCTCAGTTTCCTTTTGTGTAAATCTGGGAGGATGATATTGCCATCCCTGATGGTGACAGTTTAGCTAATTCAGGGCATGTTCTGCTTCCTCTCACTCTTTATTTTCTCTCCCTCTCTTCCTTCCCCTATGGAAAAGGGTAAGATCATATAGGTGCTTTGAGCCAATTTGGCCAGAAAGTCAGTGTGTTGTGGGTGCTGCTTTTTGTGTTGAATACGATTCTTGCACCATTACTTTATTTTTTTCACCATTCCTCTTATTTGCTGTATCCACCTGCTGCATCTTGTCTCACACAGGCTGGGACCTCACACTCCTTGTATCTGTATTTTGGGTGGGGATTTAATTAGGGTCTGTCTTTCTTTTTCGGAACTGATATAGAGGTGAATTGGTAACCTCCCAGGTGCAGATATTTATGCCGGGATAGAGGTGCCTTATCCCATTCTAGCTTCTTCCACCTCCCAAATTGCATTAAGCCATATGCATATCAGCACAGATTTACTGGGTTGACTGTATCCAAGCTATATAGGGGATGGTACCATGTTCATCGTACCTGTACCGTCAAGGTGACAAACCCTCTGTTTATAGAGCTTCTGAGATGAGAAACACTTCTGAGCAAGGGCAAACGTGTCTCATTCCTAGTAGGGACAATGTTTGCCATGATGGGGTGTCAACCTTGATGCCAGAACCCAAATCAGTAGACTGACTTTTAAGCAGCTCCTATTGATGCTTGTAGAAATTATAGGTTTTGAGAGCGTTTTTCATTCAGAAGTCAATGCTTTACAAAAAGAACCCAGTATTGTTATTCTCATCTTCCCCAGACGAGGCACAGAGCTGAAGCAAGTTGCCCAGGTCAGCCACTGACCTCAGTAACAGAACTCGACTCCCCTCGTCCCTCACCCAAGGCCATCTCTGCTGGGGCGTGCTGCCTCCCACTTGAGAAGTGTTGGTTCAAGCTAGCTAATGGCAACTGAGCAGACAGAGCAGCCTGTTCTTCTAAGCAGCCAGGCCTGGTGTAATCACTGTTTTCCAGAGGCTCCCTGGCAGTTCAAGAGTAGGAAAGGTTTGGGATTGGTTCTTTTGTGCTCCTGCCAAGGCAAACAGCAATCAAGGTTGTATGTCAACAGAGTGGTAAGTAGAGTCCTGGGGAAGGTAATATTTCAGCTTCTGCCTTCCAGGATGAGGCCTTCTCTCACTCTTGCTTTCCCTTTTAATTGCTTGTTAACTCTCCAGCTTTCAGTGCTTCACTACTGGCTGGCCCGAAGTCTGATAACCCACTGCCCTCCTACCTGAAAAGGCTCACGGTTCAGGCTCACGGTTGTCTTCAGTTATCATGTTTCCTTTTTACTTTGGTGCTTGCCCTGCTTAGAGTGATGACATGAGCTTTATTTATCGTGCTTATTGATTGGAGCCTTGTTGCAGTGCTGCAGAAGCTGAAGATCAGGCTGCTGGGGGACTGCGACTAGATCATGCAGTCAGTGGTTTCTAGCCACTGAGCAGAATCAGCCCTACCTGCTGAGGCCCTGCTGTTGCTCCAGGATCAAACAGAGAATCACACCTCTGGACCATCCATATAGTCACACTGCCAGTTTTTCTAGGGATTTTATTTATTTAATTTTTTTTGGCCGTTCTGTTTTCACAGTGCTCAGCACAGTAAGGAACTGGACTGTGACCGGGGCTTCTAGCCAAAATACAAATAATACCAATAAAATACCTACAAGATTTGAAGCTTCCCTTTACACAATTGCATTACCTCCGTTTCTTAGAAACCTTGCCCTCAGGAATCCTTCAGTGCTTAGCCAGCTTGCCTTTCATACTTTTTATTCTCTACATTAATCAAATTCTCCCCTGCCCCAGCATAGACAGAATGCTTCCTTCAGGCTCGGGCATGAATTATCGAGGGAGATCATCAATTGAATCCTTTGTAAAATTCTTTTTAGATTCATGTAGGAGCAAGCTAAACTCCAAAGCCCAGCTTAACTTTTTTTTTCCCTTGATCTAAGAATGATTCTTCCCTGAAGCTAAGATGCTGATAGTGAGCTGTATTAATGACAGTTTTTCTCTGCCAGTAGTTGACAGATTGTTCTTTGCTCACAGAGGGAATTTCATGGGAGTAGAAAGTTTGCCACTGGAGAAGGAGGCAAAAAATAACCCATGTGCCATAGAAGCAATAGCACCTGTCTTCTGACAGATTGGTGTAGTTTAGTTGCATTCTTTTTAGCACTTCAGAATCCAAGTCACTGATCAAGACTCTGGATTTCTTAGTGTTATAAATCCGCAACAGAGTCTCTACATCATTATGTCCGACCTAGGAAAGGAATGGGGAGGCTTGCTGAGCTTAGATAGAGCTGTGCTTTGCAGGACCTTGAAAGGGGAGGCCTTTGAATTGGATTCAAAGGCAAGGAATTGGAATAGTGTTTCTCCCTGAGTATTTTTAAATCTAGGTTTTATGCCCCTGTTGCTAGCCTAGGGATTTTTCCAGTCTGAAACTTTCCTTAGTTCCTTAAAATGCCAGCGATTAAAACCAAGGTGCGATCCAGCAGATGTGAAAGCCTGTCATTCATCATGAAATCATGGGTTTCTGCATAGCTGCTAGAAGGGAGAGATGGATCTGACTGAAGTAAAAATGGGACTATCTGAATAAAGTCAGAAGGAAAAAAATAATTGGTTTTAATGGAGATGAGTTTAAACTGGCTGAGGGGAAAAGATGGAAAGACTTGGTCACTGAACCCTTGGGTGGCCTTTCACAGGATACCGGGCTAAGGTTAGCACCCTGGACCAAGGCTTTGGGTATTTGAGCTCAGTATCTGGCTCCATCACAGACTTCCGCCGTGCCATTGAGCCAGTCATTGGATCTTCTGGGGCCTTCATTTCCCTTTTGTGAAACAGGAATAATGATGCTTTTTTTCTCCCCCTCTGCCTGCCTTGTCTAGCTAAATCGCAAGTGGCTGGGGTCAGGGGCTGTCTCTTCCCATATGTTTGTACTGTGTCTTGCACACTTGGACTCTGATCTCAGCTGGAGCCTCTGGGCAGGTGGTTATACTGTTATTGTGTGTTGTACCGAATCTGCATGTTAACAAGTTGCCCCCTTTAAAGTGCTTTGCCTCTTGTTCATGTTTAGACGCATGGGAATAACATAAGGTGTGCTCATTCCCTCGCTCTTCAAGCATTATGACCTTAATTCAAATCCTGTATATGTTGGGGACATCTCTTCAGTCTGCTTCTAAGAGATCTGGGATGAGAATTTCAAAGCAGGGTGTGGGTGTTAGCTGTGCTGCTCCTGCATTTGCCACACACAAAACGCAGCATGTTCCCTTTGAAAATAGACCTACTTTTGTCAATTTGGCCCACCTGGAAAGAGGTGCTGTGTCAGGACATATTTGTCTGAGATGTTGCTGCAAAATGTCACTGCCTAGCACCATCGCCCTCAGCCATTTGCAGTCAGTCTCATCTTGTGGGTGGTTCTCCCTGCCAGACTCACTGAAAGGTCATGGTAAAATGGTGAACCATCATCAGAGCTGTATAGGGAGGCTGGGCCTGCAAAACTCCACTGTGCAACTGGAGGAGGAAGTGTGGGGAAGAGGGTTCTCATAGCTCCATATGTCCATTAAATATGCAGGTTAAGGCAAATACCTGCATTGTTGAAGAAGGCTGTACAGGACATGGAAACTTGTGCTATGGACTTCATTTACAGGAGGTCACTCTGGTTTAGTGGCTACTCAAAAATATCATTTCAGTCTTTGAAATGGAAAGAATTCTCAAGAAGGGGTGGGGGGGAAATCTCTGATTTTGCCATGCTAGTAAAGTCCCCTTAGGATCTGTGAGTCAAGCCCACTGCTTTTCTTTTCATCTATCTACATTATTAAAGGACCCAGAGACCAAATACCTGCCATCTGTTACACCTCTGCATGCCCACTCTCTGCAAATGAGGTCCCTGTGATGCCTGTCTTCAGCAGGTGTGCCTAAGTATAACTGGATGGAACTTGGTGAGCACCAAGATAGCGGAACCCAGCCTGTGCCCTGAGCTGTGTTGGCTACTGGAGCAAAATGCAGCCAAAATTGGTTTCTGTTGCCAACTTCAACAGATCTGACTCCAAAAATGTGTGGGACCAGCGCTGGAAGAGAAAGCACAAACCCCATGTGGTTTTTGGGATAGTTTTTTCAACTGCATGTTAAATATCCATCTGCCCCGGACAAATGACTTTGGAGCACATACTGCTAGTGTGTGCCACTAGCACTAGGAGTTGCTAGTGTGTGCCAAAGCCCAGGCTGGCAGTTCTTCACTGCTCACATCCCCTGCTAAACCCACAGGTTTAGCACCTTCATTTCAAGTGAATGGTCAGTCTGGGGCAGAGCAGGAGGCAGAATCTCTCCCAAGACTGGGGTGAATGCCCTCCTCATTGGGCCGCTCTGCCTCAGTAATCTGGAGGCTGGTTGTGAGCAGCACAAGGTGTGTGCCGTTTCATGCTTCGTGTCCCAGACTCTCCCCGGTTTGCAATTTGCTGATTTCTTTTTGCTGCCAGGAAACCAAGGAAATCACCAGCCTTTTATCTGATCCATTGTTTTGTCCTCGTTTAGCATGAGCACGCACATGGAGGGTTTTTTGAGCGATGTACGTGTGATCGTTATGTTAAAGGGAGCTGTGACTGGAAGTGGCTTTTAACTGTACAGTGAAGGGGTGCCACAAAATAATCCTATTCTATAGATGGAGTAAGCGGTATCCAAACAGGGTTACTGGATCCTGCAAGAAAGGGTTTGCTGTCACCCCTCTACTGCTGAGATACAGCAGGGTGATGTATCTGGGCTTTCCCTTTACACAGGGCAACAAAAACCCAAAATAATGAAAGCACAAAGTAAATACAAGGAGACAGGAGAGAGTAATGAGAAAAGTTATCTCCCTTGGGCTTTTGCTCTGCAGAGCTGATAAAACTGGCATGCAAAATTCCTCCATCTACTTCTTGTCTTTTTGTTTCAGGTAAAACAGATCATGGAAGAAGCTGTCACCAGGAAATTTGTGCATGAAGACAGCAGTCACATCATCGCCTTATGTGGTAAATGACAAATTTGCAAATGAGTTTCGCTGATGCTAAGTTGTCCTGTTTTTACTGTAAATTAAATGTCTGCCCCCCCTTCCCCTGGGGTTATAAAAACCCCATTACTGTGTTGCAAAGGCAGAGCTATGAATATTACTGAAGTCAGGGAATTCAGAATTCAAGCCCCTGTATTGGCTTTAGTTTGAATTTTTTGGGGGGGGCTACATTACAGTAAGGTCTGGAATCAGGTTCTGTAGTGTCCGAAGAGTGAAAGTAGAAATATTCTACTGGACAGTTTGAGTTGAAATTTGGCAGACTTGGGTTCTGTTGTTGGTTCTGCCACTGACTTGTTCTTTGACCTTGGCCAAGTCGCCTGTTTTTGTTCCCCTCCTTCCTTCTGCCTGAGTTGCATATTCAGATAACCTTTTGAAGCATAGAATGGTCTCTTTACTACTTGTTTGGACCATGCCCAACACAATCATGAGAATGCTATTGTGATTGAAGTCTTAAAGGCTATATCCCAGAGACTGAGCATACAGGTTGTGAAACAGTACTTAGCTTATCTATGTCTGCTTTTCTTTTGCCAGAATTGGGGTAGAGTAGCTACCTATTCCTTCTAGGACTTTTGGGAAGACTGACTGCTTGCACCGCACTTGGAGAATACAGAATGCTCTATGTGAGCTAGCGACTATTGGTACAGTAAAAGCTCTGTTATCCGGCATCCCCTGGGAATGGGGCATGCCGGTTAATCAAATATGCCAGTTAATCAAATGTGCACCATTTGGTGCACTCCCTGGCGTCAGCGTGCCAGGGGATAGGGAGGGGGCCCCCGTGTAGGCTGCTTTACCCTGCGCGGGCTGCTTTGCCATGGGTTGAAGAAGTGGCAAAGAAAAACTTGGCTTGCGGCAGTGAAATAGGAAGTCTCCCGGAAGTGGTACTTCTGCTTTCACTTTTGCCGCATCCCTCAGATGCCAGTCAATAGAGTTTTCTGGCTAATAAAGGGCCGGTTAACACAGCTTTTGTTGTATGCGGTTTTGCTGCCTTTCAAGTAGTCTGTGAAGGACTTCAGAAGGACCCTTTGAAAAGGGAGCTGTCAGAGAGGTTTGGATAGCGAGGAGTTGTTACTGAGCAAGCTACAACTTTGTGTTGGGGAACTTTTTCTGGTGCTTGCAAATTTTAGTTTGAGATGCTGAAAGTAATGTGGGAAAAGTGGATGCTCAGCCTTCTTCCCCGTAATGGGGATTGGGCATTCATATTTCTTAGGCAGCTTTGAAAATTCCAGCCTTGGCTTTCATATGTGTAGTGAGATGGTTTGCATCTGTGTTTTACCTGAAATTTTTCTAGATCAAAGACCTATGTTTCAGGTAACCAAGCTGTCTAAATGAAGGGTGTATTGATTCCTCCCGCACCCTCCACCCCCACTTTGCCTCTCTTTATTGAGGACCTACATTCCTTTTTTCCTAGCTATGTCGATTTTTTTTTTTTCTTTTCTTCTGCTTCTGCAAAACTGAGTAACTTAATCAGGCTTGATGAAAATACGTAAATCACTACCTTTTGACTGCGCATCCCAATTTTGCACTGTCTCTCCTGAATATAGCACTCCTGTCCATAATTAAAAATGTATCAGTGAAATCTAATAAAGATTCCCACTAAATAATTCTAATACTTTCTTGCTTGGCCATTCCTCTGGGTCAGATTTATCTGTTTTGCAATACTGATGACTTAAACCCTGATGTGAAGCAGCTGAACCTGGCAGTGCTAGAGAATCGCCTGCTAAATTCTTATTACAAAAGTTGCTGTAAAGCAGAGGTTGCTATTCCTGTGCTTGGTAGGGGTAGGGGCTCAACTCGTCATTTTTACTACTGCATGAAAATCGGGAAATCAGACAACCTATAGCTGCATTATCCAAGATGATTAATGCATTAAAAAGTAAACAAAGAAGTATAAACATTGGGAAGCAAATCCTAGATTTAAAAAAAATCTTTGGGGAATTTGAGTGTCAAACTACTTGTCAGTGTTTGGCGTTGATACAAAAAAATGAGAAGAGAAACAGCACTACCAAGTAGTGCTGGGGATTAAAATTGCTTGTAATTTCAAAGGGTTATTTGTCCCTGGATTTTTTGTTCCTTTCTACTGATACTTTAAATCTGGAATTTAACCAAGGAAGGTACTTGAGAACCTTTGCAGAATATTTATTGAAAATGCTGCTCCTGAATTTCCTAGACCACAAGTTCTTCGGCAGCCAGAAATATCCAGTGAAGTATAGATAATCGCAGAGAGGTGAAGTAGAGGAAGCTGAAGCTGGATTTGAAACAAGAGTGTTCTTTAAAGGAGTTGAGCATTGATGCATGTTCCTGAATGCAGAATTCTAATAATGCGTTTCTTTTGCTAGCAAGATTTGTGTCTGGAAAGCAGGATTCGTCTGCCCACTGTCATTCTTGTACCTGCCCATTATTAGCATATGGCAGGGGATTTCCTAGGGCAGTGGGGCCAACTTTGTTTGGCAGACAGGCCACAAAAATAAACCCCACACCCTCCTTAAGTCCCTGCTCTGTTCTTCTTCCCCTGCCTGATGTGCTGCTCTGCTTTCTGCTTCCTGCCCTGTGCTCCGTGTCCGCTCCGCTGCCCTGCTCTATCTGCCACTGTGTGCCCTGCCCCCCCGATGTGCTACGTGCCACACACAGAGGCTACCTATGTGACTTGTGGTACACATGTCACAGATTGGCCATCCCTGTCCTAAAGTATCTCAGTAATTTCCATAGAAGTTACTGGCCAGGGCCTGAGACAGTAAGAGACATTCCCTGCCCATGTTTACAATATGGATATATTGGACCTGCAGCAGGAGCTGCATTGCCAACCCTAACTGTTTAAAAAAAATCATCAGACTTTAACCAAAAAAAGCTTTATATTTGCCTTCTGGTTCTGAGCCTCTGAGCTTCATGCATCTTGGCTCTTTCTTTTTTGCACCTAGACAGCTGCTTAATTGAGATTTTCATGTAATCCCTTGACTCTAGGTCTGGAGCCTCAGGAATATCACTGGGTATTAAGTCTTGTGAAAACGCAGCACAAGTTGGCAATGTTGCTGTGTAGCCTTGATCTCAGTTGGGGGCTGCTGGGCACTATTGTAATAATAATAAACCAGAGTCTAAGATGAGTCCGGTTGCCTCTCAAAATAATGTTCAAAGAGAGTACCTGCAGCAAGAGCTAATGCTTAGACACGGATATAAAATCTGCAGTAAATCTCTTTTTTGTTCCATGCAGACTAGATTTCATAGACATTTGGGCTGGAAGGGACCCTGGAAGATCAAGTCCAGCCTCCTGCCCCAGGGGCAGGAAGTCAGCAGGGATCATAGGATCCCAGCAAGATAAGCATTCAAATGTGTCTTGAAGGCGTTCAAAGTGGGTGCTTGAACTGCCTCTGATGGCAGTCTGTTCCAACCCTTGGGGGCTCGGACAGTGAAGAAGTTCTTTCTTATGTCCCGCCTGAATCGGTCGCAGCAGAGTTTGTGACCGTTCGATCTTGTCATCCCTCGGGGTGCTCTGGTGAACAGACGGTCCCTCAGATCCAGATGAACACCCCTGATAAACTTATAGGTGGCCACCAGATCACCCCTGAGCCTGCACTTTTCCAGGCTGAAGAGTCCCATAGCTCTCAGCCTCTCATCATAAGCTCTGTTTTCCTGACCTCTGATCATGCGGGTGGCTCTCCTCTGCACACTCAAGCTTCTCCACATCCTTTTTGAATTGTGGAGTTCAAAAATGGACACAGTACTCCAGCTGTGGCCTCACCAAGGCTGAGTACAAGGGGAGAATGACGTCCCGGGATTTGCTTGAGAAGCATCTGTGGATGTAAGCCAGCGTTTTGCTCGCTTTACTAGCTGCAGCATCACATTGAAGGCTTATGTTCATCTTGTCGTCAGTCATCACCCCCAGTCCCTTTCATCCTGAGACTACACTCAGGCTGTAATGAATCTTACCTTGTTTGAATTCCTTTATCGCAAAGGGAACATCAGATAATGGAACATCTATGTACTGGGAGGAGGAAAGGCAGCTGTTGCTCTCATAGATTTGTTCATCCAAAATTCAGCAACACCAAGACTTTCCTGTTGCTCCCTCTTGTTCCCTACGGGGCTCTTGTTCTGATTGAGTAATATTGTGTAGGGTTTAAAGAAGATGCAGCCCTTCATTTAGGCAGCCTGCTGTTGCTAAGCAGGCCTGCTTAGGAAAAGAAAGCATTCCAACTTGAAGCAGGGCTGCTGCTTTGAATGAAAGAAGAGATGCTAATTAACTTTATAACAGGAGCAGGTGAAGCTGAATGTTTTGATATCACTTTAGCTAATTGAATGGAGGAACGATAAGGTTTCCAGCAGATTTGGCTACAAGCTGCCTGCCTGGGTCCTTCCTTGATTTTTTCCAACTTTGCATGTCTCTCCAAGAGACGATTTATTCGTCGTCTATTTAAAACCAGCCCCACACGGTGTGTGAGTCATTTGCCGCAAATCTTCTTTTTATAAATATAGAATTCTTGTGAATCATTTTACTCTCCTGCAAAGCTGAGTTTAGCAAGAGCCTCTCTAAACATGCTGTGATTACTTTGCAGTCCCTGTACGTGTGGCAGTAACTGCAAGTCCCCCCAGCTTTTGCTTGGCTACAAATTGCTTCGGGGACTTGGCAAACATATACCACTTTTCCCCACTTGCTTATCTGCTGCGCTCTCTCTGCAGGATGGGGCATGGTGACAGACTGCTTAATGTGTTTTGCTAGGACAGGAGAGGTATGAGTTCATGCCTCCTTTGGACTTGTGCTGAAGGCTGCCTCCACTTGACCCAGCTGGTCATTTAGGTGGTAGAGTCCAAGGAAGCTGGACACAATGCTAGTTATGTTGCTCCTGTGTGAACCATAGAACTGGGTGTGCCTTAACCATGCTAGCCTGACATGGGCAAACCTTTGAGTTTGACCTGACTGTCTCTGGGTCTAAGTGCCAAAGGTTTTTTGGAGAGCCCAAGTGGGAATGCAGAGTACTGTAACCATTAGAGGCTGCTGAGGACCCCTGTTTCAGCCCAGGATCCAAGGGGCTATGGAGTTCTGCTGGATATTGATTTATTGGTTCATTTCGCACATGTTCTCCTGAACTGTTTGTTCCTGTCTTAGGATCAAAATTGTGGAGATTGCAGAGATCTTTACTCCGTCAAGTGAACTGGAATAGGCCTGATAAAGGAAGCTGCCATCTTTGTTCCTTGCACTGCATGGTTAGGGCCCTGGAGTGGGGAACTAACCTCCCATTGTTTAGCTAGTTTTCTGTGAGCTGCTTTTGTGTTATCCATGAGCAAAGCAGGGTTATGCAAGTTGTGATGAATCTTCCTCCATGAATCCATTGCCCCATGCTGGGGCAATGCTGCAGCTGTACAGATGGAGAAAGCATTGGACCAAATGATGTCTCTGCAAGCCAAATGCCACTTTGATACAGTGCCTTTCAGTGTGTAGGGTAGTGAGCATCTCATCCCTCACTTGCTAAAGAAAAATGATGTTCAGGACCAGGGACAGCTCGCAGAAGGTCCACATTTAAGCCTAGTAATTAGGTAACCTCTATTTTTCCGTGCCAGTTGGAGAGGGCTGTTATAACCATAATGGCTGTGGTATTTTTAAGCTGGCAGTGTTCATCCATGTGATCTGACTGAGAGACGAGCCAGTATTGACTTTGTCGTCATTGTGAAGAAGCTGGACCCAGACATTTGTGTTTTTAAACCTATTTATAACCCAGTTATGATGCCTCTATTTTCTTTGGCCACATATGGTTTTTAGACCCTCAGTTATGTGACTCATAGTGTTTGCTCTGCTAGAGCAAGGCACCTTTTTTCCACAGTATAATGTGACCTAAGGAATAGCAAGGTGGGGCAAGGATAACATTGCCGATAGGCTATTGACAAGTGATGGAGTCCTTCTGAATTATGTTAATGGAGAAGAAATGAATGATGCCTGTCCTTGGTTTGCTTTTCCTCCACCCACAGCTACAGAGTGATGAACAGTGATACAGTGCATAGTGTGGGTGGGTGGTTGGGGGTAGGAGTGTTGGGGCAGGAAGGAATGAGTCAGCCTGAAAAATCTAAGCAGTCGCTTTGCAACTAAGCTAAGGATCCATTCCCAAACTGTAAAGTCTTTGGGGCAGAAACTGTTTTATATCATTGTACAGTGTCCAGAACAGCGGATTCCAAAATGTGCCTTTGCTGGGTGATAATAGCTCATAGTCATCTCTGGGCACTGTGATTTTAAGTGTCTGTGTGCATTGTTTGTAGTGTTAGCTCCCTCTCAGTGACAGCCCCATTGCATTCAGATTTGCAAATATTCTATTTTTATATCTATTATTAAAACAAGTGACAAGATCAATGCTAGAATCATGGAGCTTTTTACAATGATCTTTGCTTTGACTTGACTTTTAGCAGATTGTGAATTTAGGGGTAGCCCATACCTTGAGTTCTAGCAATTACATTCACTTTTTAGATCACATACTTCTGTTTCATCCTATGGTGTATAGAAACTTCATTACTTTATTATTTCTTTACCTGTTAACTTTTTCAGGACTTGCCCTGAGGAGATGAGATCTAGCCAAGCTAGCAAAGAGACATGTTCTTTCAAGCTTAGTGTGCTTGTTTTTGGGTCACTCTCTGCAGCTTGTCTCCCTCTGCAACAAACATATTTAATGCTGTAAGCCTGATAAGAGTAAAATGCCTTCACATATCTTTATTTCCAGACTTAGTTTAATATATTTGGAGTCTGAAGGCTCAATCTCTGTGTGTGCTGGCAGCTTTTTAGGTGCAGAGCAAGCAGTTTATTACAAGACTCCACTTCTTCAGATCTGCTGCTGCTGTAACAACTGTGTTTATATTGACAAAAGGGCTCTGACCTGCTTAGTAATAAAACTGGAGCCTTTAAATGATGATCACATGTTGATTTATGTGATTTATAGGGATCAAAAACTTTACTCGGGCAAAACTCCGACTGTAGGGGATGAAAGAAAAAAGATCTTTGGATTTGGGCTGTAGAAAATTGTTAATGTGGGTCGACGCATGTAATCACTGCTGAAGCAAATCAGCTAAAATATGGTAGTGTTCCTCATTAGAAAAAAATGAGCATCCCAGAAACATCCCCTGTAATTAGGAGCAGTTAGCAGTTTCTGAGATGAAATGAACAGTGAAGCAGGATTAATGAAAATGAGACATGACTCTTCATCCCTGCTTCACCTGCGTGGGTCTGTCGCAGGATTGGACCCATTTTTTGGCTGTAGTTTTCAAGCTGCACCTGTATTCATTGTGCTGAGGCCAGAGCTACAGGACAACAGGCAACAGGACTCCTGTGGCCTTGTCCCCATCTTCCCTTTGGCCCCAGACAAACTGAAGTCAATGGTACGCCCTGCTGAGCACCTCTTGTCATTAGCTGGAATTGAGGCACTCTCAGCAGCCGGCAGAATTGGGTCCATGGAGGCTGCAGCCCTGGTTCATTCACAAAGTTTGCCAGCCATTTAGTCTACCTTTGCACCTAAATTGCATTCAGATTGCACCCCCTGTCCTCACCAGGGCTTGGCCATGAAAGTATGTGGGTGCTAGTGGGTCTTCATTCACCCTTTGTTTAAAAGCATCACCAGACAGGGAACTTGGGAGTGTCCCAGAGTGCACTTACAGCTGGTGTGAACCTAGGCTGTTTATGGCTTGAATTTGCCATGTTCCTTCTCATATCCATCCCTTTCTATGTCCTTTTCACCCACAGGTTGTTGTCTGCCCTGTATGGTGATGACCTAGTACTTGGGAGGAAGCCAGGATGCAGGTTAAGTGAGGGGAGACCAATGAGACTGGTTGCAGGGAGGGAAGCCAGAGGCAGCCTGCACCATTGGCCACTTATTAACCCTGAAAGGTATTGAGTGCTGCAAGCTGGCTTCAAGGGAGGCAGGGAGCACTCAGGAGCTGGAAGGACCTGCATGTCTGCAGACTTGGAGTCACGCCGATCTTGGCAGCACTAAAGTGAGATGCCCTAGTTCTGAGGAGCTGGTCAGGTGTCTCAAGCACACTTGTTAGCAGGGAGCTGGCAGGATGGACCTGAACATTATAGGATCATAGGAAAGTTGGACTGGAGGGGACCTTGCAAGGTTATCTAATGCAGTCCCCTACTCAGGGCAGAATGATCTTTGGCTAAACAATCCAAGCCATGTTTCTTCCCTTCCTACTTCTCTTTATAACTGAACCCTTGAAATCTGACTTTGCTCTGTATCTATTCTGGGCTTCTTTCCCTTTGCATTCATTTCTAACCTGCACATGCACTGTTTTGTTGGGGAATGGTGCCCTGCACTCACTAGCCTCTGGGTATCTGAAGCTGTCGAAAACACAGAGCAGATCCAAAGCGTGTGTTTATGGAGCAGATCCTCACAGTGGAGGAATTATCAGATCCTGCGTCAATCCCAGTTACTTGACTTTTATGTGACTGCCCAGTGTGAATGGCCAAAGCACCCCAATTGCTCTGAAGTGGCCCCTGTTCCTTCTGTGGTAGCTTTCTCTCACTTGAAACCTGCAAACATAAATCTATATGGTGCAGGTTCAGCCAGGCAGGTTCAGGATTAGGATGGATCCCCCTTTGCCAGCATCCAGGGCTTTCCTTGCCCACACCTTGGCCCCCATGCTGGGGTATTGTGTCATGTTCTAGAGCCCACAGGACTTTGCTACTAGGTGAGTTACTCTGTCCACCCAAAAAATCAAGCAAATAAAGTGAGTTAGGCCCTATGGCTCTTCAGAGTGACTCCTGGTAAAGCCAGCACCCACAAACATCCTTGTCTCTGGGATTGCCTGTTTCCTTAGGGAACTGGCTCTGAGGATTTTTTTTCAGCCTGGGTTCCTTAGAGCCGTTTCCCTGTAACATCATCTGATTTGCCTGTGGACCGTGCCTCGCTTTTTGAGCCGAGCATGTTCTCAGCAGACCTCCCCCCTCCCTTTTCTGGCATCCTTGTTTATTTTGGGCTTCTAAAAGTTTGGAGATGGCTTTGTCTGTCGGAAAGACTGATCCTCCGGCCCCCACCAGCTTGCCTGTTTGCTAAATGAGGGGTGGTTGAAGCTCCTGGGTCCTGCCCTGGTAATAATTACCTAATGTGTGTTTGACCAGTAGTGAGTAAGCAGGCACTTCCAGTTCAGTGAAACCTGCCTTGCATCTCCCCAACCACCTGCAGCCTTTTTTTTCACTCAGTGGCCAATTCATAGGAAGCGACAGGGATGCGGAGATGTTACCAAAGAACTAAAAACCTGCCGAAACTGTTTCCAAGCACCAACCGCAAACACTGAAGAACATGACCTGTTTGTAAATGAATCCCAGGGCAAGTGTCAGGCTTAGAGTCTCAGCCTGACATAAAAAACTGCTGCAGTGAAATCCAAGCATAAAAGGATACAAACAAAAAGGTAGGAAAGGGGAGTCTGGTGGGGAAACCAGGGGGATGCTCTTTTCCTTGCAGTGAGGTCTGATGTGCCAGCATTATAGGAGTGCTGCAAGACATTCATAGCATGCTTGTGTGGGTATTTGCGTGGAAGGAACCGTGGGACAAAATATCACTGATTAACCAAAGGCTGCAGGGCTGCAGCTCCCTCACCTCTCCAAGAAAAGAAGGGATTGTGATAAATTTGCTCCTGTGTCCTGGCCAAATTCCTGCTTGGGTAATTCTGTGCTACCTGGGCATTTCAATGGCAAAGTTCTTTCTTTGAACTATCAGTAGCAGTGCTCTGCTCCACTGCCTCACCCCAACACCAGGAGTGATGGGCTTCAGTCACTTCTGCACAGAATGCTTAATAACGCATTGCCTTCTATGTTACAAGGGTGTAGGTTGTAGCCATGTTGGTCTAAGGACATAGGCAGACAAGGTTCTTCAGGTGAAGATGATATCTTTTATTAGACCAACCAGGAAGAGCACACACCAACTGCTGAAACTTCCTTAGCCTGATGAAGGGTTTTTGAACCCGAAAGCTTGCTTAATAACTGTTTTCCAACTATTTAAGTTGGTCTCATAAAAGATATCAGATTCACCCGAAGAACCTTGTCTGCCTATTGCCTTCTATGTGGCATTTTCTACGGGAGACTCTCAAAGGACTTTGCAAATGCTCCTTCATTAAAACTGGGCCTCCTGTGAAATAGGGAAGGATTTTTTCTTTTGCAGATGGGGAAACTGAGGCCCAGGTCCGTGCAGTAGCTAAAACTACCCTTGCACAAATGCAAGCCTATGATAGCTACCTTGGAGACTAGGAGATAGTCCTAGTGCTCTGAAAACTGGCCTTCCAGAGCTTGTGGTTCACATTCTGAATTTTTCTGGCTTGCTCAAAGCCGGCTTCTTTATGCTGTGCTTATCCAAGTCTTTCATTCCCTCTGTTTTTTTTAAATATCTTTTTTTTTTATTTTAAGTACTGAGAGTTCCAAGGAAAGCAGCAACCTGCCAAATAATTTCTTTACCCTAGATTTACAAAGCCACTTCAGATTATGCTATTATAAGAGCTGCTTTCTTTTTAAATAAAGCGTCTTTCAGAAGTTTTCAATGGCATTTTTTTTAAATTAGAATTTTAATATGATTCAAAGGGCTGTGTCTTAGTTACAGCAAATGTATTTAATATGTATGAAATGAGGTCTGCTGTTCCATCCCTGTGCCAGGGATTTGGGCTCAGGGCTTTAGCTCAGCTGGTGGGCACAAAATATTTAGGGTTATAGTTTTTTGCCTGTGTAGCCAGAGCCTGAAGCAGGGTGGGGGTGTACATGTTTACCATCCATGCTGGCAAAATTTCCATGGCTGTGGCTAAGAGTGACTCTGGCAGTGAGGGCTTCCAAATCCCCTGAACTTTCAAAGGAGTCCCCTGAATCCTTTTTCCCCTTAGAGGGGTGAGGTAGGATGGATTGGGGCTTGGAGGGCTCAGCTCTGGTGTCAGTGGGAGCCCAGGGGTCTGATAGGGAGGATGAGGGTTAAGACCAACCCCAGCCCAACTCCCATATTCTTTCTCTGTACATGCAACCAGAACTGAAATGATCCAAAATAGTGCTTTCCAATAAGAGGTGCTATTTTGGGGTGTTTCAGCCACCTTTTGGAATGTTTTAAAGGGCTCATATTTGTGTCCAGCTGCCCTTTTGGAATGCTTCAAAGGCATTTGAAACATTTTAATCGTTGTGTGTGTCCATACCCTCGCAGAGGAAAACCACAGTCCTTGCCCACAAGAAATCTGCATTTGACATTCACAGCCCAATGTATGTTCTTCTAAAGGTGCTTTTACTTAACACCTGCTTGGCGCTTCTTGAATCTTGTCATTGGTGGTTTACTGATGCTGTTTTAGTCTGTGATACCCAGGAAAGCTTTTCTCCTTCTCTTGGTGTTGCAAATATTGATCCTTTCTCATTTTTCTCTTTTGCCTTTTTCCTTTTTGTGCTCTGACCAGTTTCCTTACAGTATTAACTCAGATGACATCTTTTTGTATGAGCCTGGTTTTTCTTTTCTTGGTTTTAAAGAAGCTTAATGAGGGTGGAGTTCCACTTTCTGCTGAATTTCAAAGACATTTAGGTGCCTAACTTCCTGGGAAAATTCTCAGCTATAGCTCAAAAGATTCAAAATGATCATTAAAGTCTGCAGCTATATAGGCATGTATAGGTCAGTCCCCAGAATCAAGCCCCAGTAATTCAGTTTTGAAGTCCTCCCATGACCTTAGATGCTGCAAGTGCCTTGAAATGCTGGCTGGAATAAATGACTTTGTATTGAAATACACTTCCCTGATTAAAAGTGGCAGGGAGATGGTCTTGTGTCTGTGCTTTCAGGAGTCTGGCCTCACAAGAAAAGGGGAAAGGGAAGATCAAGCTGTTTTCTTTACCAAACTCCAGGGGCAAATCACCAAGGATTAGAGGCCTCAGTTATTGGAAGGCTTGCCTAGTGTGAAGCGAGAGGAGCTGACAGTAGCCTACTGCTTGATGTCCTGTTTGTTCTGTGACATTTAAGAATTGGAGGCTGCTGTGTTGCAGACAAATGATTGAAGCACTCCAGGTGTTTCTACATGATATCAGAGGAGCATTATGCACTTGCACCTGCAATGCCCGAAGAAGTGCCTGAGCTCTGCTGTGATAAGTAACTCCTGCCTGGATGCATAAATGGGATGTGTGGGGGTCTGCAGGTAACTGATGTGGCACTGCTCAGAGGTCTGATTGCTGCTGTTGTGCTGGAGATTACTGCAGCTATTGTAATGCCATCTTTGCCTCTGGGGGAAACTTTCCCTCCTGTGCGTCAGTCCATTAAGCACTAATAATCGTTACTGACACGCTCTGTTGTGAAAGCAAATAAAACCATTTTAGTTATGATCTGGAGGAATATGGTTTCACCTTCTGATTTGCTGCAAGCTTTGGGGAGTAGCCACAGAAACTCACCTCTGGGAGTCTTCAGCCTGAGCTGAAGTCCATAAGCTGGGTCCCTGGCATAGGGATGGAACAGCTGCTCTCATTTCACACAGGTTTGCTGCAACCCTGTTGGGAAATAGTAGGAGTGACAAGGGGGCAGGTGGCCTTAAATGCAGATCATGAAGTTCAGCTTCCAGTGTGAGACCCCTTTTAAAAGAGTGCCTGGTTTTTAGAAAGCCCTGAGCATCCATCAGTTGGAGAGGATGGGTCTTTTTAAAGATCTCTAAGGGCCTGTAGAAAATCGAGGGCACTGACATTGCTGCCCATCTTTGAATATTTTTAGTCTGTCTCTTGAGTGTACAGAGAGCGAACCCCATGTGCCAACCATCAAGTCTGCGGAAGGTTTTATCTGAACAAAACAGGTGACTTTATTTGCATTGCATGAGCCACCAGGTCCCCAAGTCACAGCCTTGGTCCCATTGTGCTCTGTGCTGTACGAGTGCCGCTCGGAGAATCTTCCAAAGAGCTGACAGTCGAAGTCTAAGCTAAGCAAGATGGGGAATAACTCAATGAGAATGCATAAGGAAAAAATTACACAATTGTTATGGATAATAGGCGAAGGACTCGGCATGTGAACTGCCTAATTGTATCTTGAAGCCTGACAAAGGAGAACTTTTCAGGATAGGTTTGGAGAAGGGTGGTAGTGAAGAAGATATTTATTCTTCTAGGTTCCCCTCCTGTACCTTCACTGTGTTCATTCAGTTTGCTATATATTTTTGTCTTTATATTTCATTACTTTTCCAGAGCTCTGATAACAGTTCCAGACTAGATCAATTTTCACTACTCCATTTGTATATATTATTCATAGGGCCATATTTTAAGAAAGCCTAATAGAAAAGAAATAAAAAAAAATACATACTGTGCATGTTCTGAACAGCTCAATTAATAGATTATGCAGCCTAAAGTGTACTGCTACCATAATAACAGTAATTAAATGTTGAGAGTATTTTCAATCTGTTTTATTTTTTAGGTAGATTGGTAATTACCTTGGCTGAAAACAAATTTTGCCCAGACAGTATTTTCCACAATGAAGTTAACAAAGCAGAGCATTGTTCTGACTGGTGTAATTACTACTTAATTTTTTTTCAAAGTCTTTTCTACAGCTAAACTGGAGTCTTATTTAGCATTGAACACTTACTGTGTTTGTCCTTAAAATATGGGGGCTTGGAGTTTGACTTGCAGTGAAATGCTTGTTTATTGGATTTGACTGTGCTCTGGCATGGTTTGTAATTTAAAAGGATTCTTCTACTGTTTGACATTAGGCTCAGCAGTTTAGCAGGGACAAATATTATAAGTAAATTAAGTAAAGCAATTCTAAAGTCTCTCGCTGTAAAATAATGCCATTAAATTTGACAGAGTTTACCAGGAGCTGGAGGTGATATTCAAGTTCTGAAATATAGACTGTAAATCCAGTTTACCTTATCCCCTCCCTTCCTTTCCCCACTGCAATTATATTAAATTTTGGGGTGGTTAATAGTAAATTTGATTTTTACAAGTGAGCAGTGCAGTAAAACCTGGCTTTTCAACAAGCTTTTCCTCTAAATTAGAGATGGATCTTAACTGTGCAAAAAGCTGTTTTCTGCTTGAATTATAAGCCTATTACTGGTAATTAAACCCATCAATTTAAAGAAATGCAGGCTCTCTCTAGCATATGAGTTTGAAAAGCTCCATTCCTATTGCTGTGTAGAACTGTATTTAATAATGCTCTTGGTGTTTCTTTTGAAACCTTTACTTGGGGATTAAGATTTCATGCTGGACCAACAGCTGAGATGTGCTGCTCTTTGGGTGGGGGTTCTCCTCTTACAGCGACAACATGCTGTGTTTCCATCCCTGCCTATTTTATGAAGCTATACCCTGGGATGACAGCTTTAATACCCCTTTTGGCTTGCACAGAAGCCCATCAGAGGAGGCTGTGCTGGGGAGATGTACTGACTCTTTTTTCTCCCAGGTGCCTTCTCCATTTGTTCTCCCTACTTCCTGGATGGTGGTAGCTTACTTTTGAGCCCTTTGTGGCAGGGAAAGTTACAGTTGCTTTTAACTACTGAGGTTTTCCTCAAGAGATTGTGATGCTCTGGGCTTTACACTCAAGTTGAATTTGCCTCTGTTGTATACCCATCCCAACATGCATTCCCTATTCCTGTGCTGTCCTGCAGAGGAAGCTTTTTCATGGTTTGATACAGAAGGATCCACTTAGTAAAATGCTTCCACAGGCTGTCAACTGCTGTTCACTCTGACCTAACCCTGTTCCTTAAAATGAGGTGTGGTGCAGTTCTGCTCCATCTAAATGCAAAGAAACCTTGTTTTAATTAACTGTTAAACATAAGGACCTCTAGCCCTCTCTCTCTGGTTGCTAATAAACCCCTCATTCAAACACAAAAATAAACAACCCCCCTACCCAATGATTCCTGACATTAGAAGAAAATCATATTGAAAGCTGAAGTGGCTTGTTTGATGTGTATCTTCCATCTGTGTGGATGAAGGAAAGCTGTCTTACCTGCTGTTATGTAGGCATTTCCAGTGTCCTTGTTGTAGAGACTGCCCCCTCCTCTCAAAAAAAAATTGCCTTTACATAGGAAGGACAATTCTGAGTCTCTTACTACTAAATGAATCTCCGTGATAAATAGGATTCACTGCTTATTAATATAAATCCCAGGAGCCAAGGATTTATATAAAAGGATGGAGCTTTAGTTGCCCAAACAGTTGGAGTCGTTCCTTTGTGGCCTGGAGTTTTGAAGAGGCATGCTTGCTTTGGGTAGGATGGAAAGCAGTCTCTTAAAACCTGATCTAGCTCCCCTTGAAATCAATGGGAATCCTTCCTTTTTGACTTCAGCAGTTTACAAGCAAAGATGAGTGTGCTTGGAGGCTCAACGTTTGACCTCTTAGTAACAAACCCAGTTTAGGTGGCAAATCTTTTAATGTTCCTACTGATGATAGCTTTGGGCAGGCTTTGCGTTGCTGCAGGCTGCCAGAATTTCACATGCCCATGCTAGTTAATGCTATCACATTGACTGTAATGCAATATGTTGGAAGTTAAGAAGGAGTCTTGAGCTGAATGCAGAAATTGCCAAGCATTTTTGAAAACCTTGGCCACTAATATGTAAGTCTCTATAGGGCTGAACCAGCCATTTGGGTACCTTGACATCCAACTGTTACAAGTTTCATTTAAAAAACTGGGGCTGCTTTTTACATCAGGCCTTCACAGAAGTGGTTCTCAACCTTTCTAGACTCAAGGCATCTCACAGAAAATGCCAGCTCTTAGTTTTCACTTTTACTATTCTGTAGTTTAAAAAATAATAATAATAATAATAATTCTTCTGTTGCTGGGGACTCAGAAAGACCACAGCAGGTCAGAACGTTTTAATGCGTTCTGGGTTCCTGTTTGAAATCTCTGGGTTTATCTAGTGAATCATGTTTGCACACCTAATGATGCTTACAGTGTGTTGCACCCTGCAGCACCCTTAAAATCATAGAAAGTAAGGGTTGGAAGGGACCTCTGGAGGTCATCTAGTCCAACCTCCTGCTCAAAGCAGGACTATCCCCAACTAGATCACCCCAGCCAAGACTTTGTCTAGCCAGGTTTTGAAAACCTCCAAGGATTGAGAGTCCACCACCTCTCTGGGTAACCTGTTCCAGTGCTTTACTACCCTCCTAGTGAGCAGATTCTTCCTAATATCTAACCTAAACTTCCCTTGTTGCAATTTGAAACCATTGCTCCTTGTTCTGCCATCTGCCACTACTGAAAATAGTCCAGCTCCATTCTCTTTTGAACCCCACTTCAGGTAGTTGAAGGCTGCTATTAAATCCCCTCTCAGTCGTCTCTTCTCCAGACTAAATAAGCCCAGTTCCCTCAGCCTCTCCTCGGAAGTTGTGTCCTCCAGCACCCGAACCATTTTTGTTGCCTTCCGCTGGACTGTCTCCAGTGTGTCCACATCCTTTCTGTAGTCAGGGGTCCAAAACTGAACACAGTGCTCAAGATGTGGCTTCACCAGTGCTGAATAGAGGGGAAGAATCACTTCCCTTGACTTGCTTACCAGTGCAGCCCAGTATGCTGTTAGCCTTCTTTGTAACAAGGGCACACTGCTGGCTGATATTCAGCTTATTGTCCATTGTAACCCCCAGGTCCTTTTGTGAAGTGCTGCTGCCCAGCCAGTACTGGTGCATGGGATTGCTCTGTCCTAAGTGCAGGACTTTGAACCTCATTAGATTTCTTTTGGTCCAATCCTCCAATTTGTCTAGGTCACTCTGAATCCTAGCCCTACCCTCCAGTGTCTCTACTACTCCCCACAGCTTGGTGTCATCTGTAAACTTGCTGCTGAGGGTGCACTCTGCCATCTTCCCAGTCAATGATGAAGACATTGAACACAACTGGCCCCAGGACCAACCCCTGGGGCCACTCCACCCTTGAAAGGATCTCATGGTACCCTTGATAAGAATCATTACTTTACAGTCTAAGTAAAAGTCTAGAGTTAAATTTTTTGAGACAGAGACCATCTGTTTAGTCTGTTTGCACAGCAGCTTCCTGGTCTATAAATGGCCCAAAACAAACCAAGGGAACTCCACATTGTGATCTTGGGCAAGTATCTTCAGTCATTGTCAGTTCCCTATCTATATCATGGGAGTGATAGCACTTCCCTGCCCCATAAAGACGCAATGTAGATAAATATATCAGCCTGAGAAGCTGTCAGGCACTGGGGCAATGAGAGCTTTAAGTACCTTGGGTGGATTGGATTAGTCCTTAGAGTAGACTAAAGCTACTTGTCTGTGTAATGGATTAGATTCTCAAATAACCCTTTCCCCTGGGTTACCAGTCTTGAGTCCAGCCCAGGTCAAGAGTAGCAGAAATGCATAGGAATGATAATAGCTGTTGAGTGGGCTGCTGTGAAGTGGGTTTGGGTCTCTGCCCAGATGTTGCCATTAGAGAGATCACCTCCGTAACTAGTGCTAAGTGGCCCTCTCTTAATGGCAGTCTTGGATGAGGCTGGAACAGGCAGTTGGAATTGGCCTCTCATGAACCCCCTGGAGTTGGGAAACATGGGAGAAGTGTGGAGGGAACTTGCACTGCCACTGCCTGACTTTTCCCTGTTGTGAGGACTGAGGCTGGAGAATGGAAGGACTGTCAGCATAGCATGTCTGCAAAATTAAAAGCAGACTCTGTACCTGCTCATTAACAGCCTGTGTCTGAGGATTGTTAACTCTCCCAGTCGATGTGTCTGCCTTGGTATAGTCCATTCTCCATATTTAAAGCCAATATTATCTTGTGGAAGAACAGTTCTGCAATATAGATGCATTAACAATCAATAGAATCAAATATAAAATATTTATTTTCTACAATACAAGATATTTATAATTATTTAAATTAATGCATTTTACATCACATACATGTATATATTATTCATTCAAATTATAAAATAAATGTAAGTTTAAATTATAACTTTAAAATGCATATTTAAAATATAAAATATTTTATAAAATGGTACGGGTACCACCAGCAGTATGCAGACAGCCTGTCTGTCGTACGCATTAACAGACTTATTATAATTACTTTATATGACAATTATTTGCTGGTGGTACTTAAGGTTGAACTGAAAAATTTGCAGATGGTACTTAAGGTTGTATCATTTTAAATTGGTGGTGTGCAGTCTGTTAGAGTTTGGGAACCACTGATGTACAAGACTAGTCTTATTAGGAACTTCTGGAGTCTAACCTAAATTTAAACAGAAGCACCCAAATGTCTAGCTGTGGGACTGTCTATAAGGGTCTGACTTGTTTCACTCCATCCTGCCTGTATCTTGCACCTGAGACTCTACTTTGCTGTACCCTAGCAGGGCGGCAATTGCAGAGGAGCTGTTGTTAAACATCTGTGGCTTTAAGGACCCCATATTTCAACAGACCCTCAGCTCTTCTTAGCTAACCTCTCCCTGCCATGCCATATCTGGGGCAGCCCAGACCTACAAAAAACAGTATTTGGTCCCTGAAACTTTTTTAAAATCTCTCCTAACTATACCATTGGTCCAATAAAAAATCACCTAAGAAATACTTGCCTGGTATTTCCCAGACAATTATAGCTACGTCACTCCAACCCTACGACATGCCTGAGGCACCTCACTAGCAAGAGACCTTACAAAGTACTTTCCTGCCTCTACCACTTTGCTGTCACAGGCCAAGTTTCCTAGCTTTGGAGGAAGCTCAGATCTCCCCCTCCTGCCTGCAGGCCTGGCACCACATCTCCTTTACATTCACTGAGGGCAAAGTGGGAGCTTTGAGTTTGCTGACAGAGCTGCAATGGCTCCAAGAGCCGGGCTCCTTGAACCTCACCTTGTGGTATGCCGTGACCCGGGAGGGAGGAGCTCTTTTGTTTCCAAAGTGCCATGACAGGTTTTGACAGGGGTGTGTAAGGAGCTGCAGAAGATGATTTAGTCCATCTCTCTGGTTCAGTGCGGGGCTCTTTCCTGAGGCCTGTTTTCTACCTCTTTGCCCAGACTAGCTCTGTTTGTTTTCAGGGCTGGGACTTCTCTGTTTCACAGGTCACATCAGATGTTTTCTTCCTCTGACATTTTGCTTACATTTTGTTTTTTTGCTTATCCCATTACCAGAAGCAAAATGCCAGGAAGTGAGGATATAAAATGAGTTGATTTACATCTATGCTGAGTCACCGAGGTGATGAACAAGGGGCCATGTCAGGTTAATATGACTAGATTAAGCTCCTCTGGGCTGTTCCAAGCCCATTCCTCGTGTCACCAAACACATATTTCCAATCAGTGATGTATCCCAATGGAGTGGTTCTTATTTTTTTTAAATGGCAGCAGGCTTGTTTTTCTGTCCTGTTGTGGCTGCCTGCTAGGTGAAACGTCAGCAAGAATGGGCTTCCATTTAGCTGTCCCTTTCGTGTGCCAATGAATTTTGGAACCGAAATGATCAGTGATGTATCTGTCACTTCTGAGTGTAACTAGGCGCAGGGTGAATCCACCAACCAGCTTCCAACAAAGGTCTTTCCCACTGCAAATGGCTTTAGCATCAGCTCTGCTCATTCATATCACTTGCACATCCTGTGCACCCTGCATCTGACTCTCTCTCTTGCTAAAGAGTGTAACGTTTTTAAGTTGGGCCTGACTTCTTCCCTTGTGGGGGTTAAGAACTCATGTAATAATTGTGCAGAGACAGTCCCAGGCTGGGCACACCAGCAGGAAGTGCACCTTGTTTCACAAAGCCTAGGAAATGTGCTCTGTACTCTGCTGGCACCCGTTGCTAGCATATTTACCTTTTTGGCTTAAAATTGTATGCGTTTAATCTCTGTGGTGGGCTGGGCTCTGACTCGTGAGGTTGGAATATTTGGGGCTGGTGGTCATGCAGCTATCCTCTCCCTTCTATAGCTGTCTGTGGTTCCCCCCACCCTCCGCAGGCGATGCAGGGCGGAAATCAATGTCGCCAAGTGATTTTTAACACATTTCTAATACCTGGCCTCTGATAGCCTTTGGCCTGAAAGGCTCCCTGACTGTCCTCAGTCTTCCCTCCCCTGATCACATGATGTTTTTGCACAGGGGTTTCAGCAGAGCTTCACTTAGCTTCTCCTTGGCGCTTGCTCTCATTTTTGCTCTCACCTTTTCCCGGCTGCTGGGCACTGCCAGCTCTGTGGTTTCATCCCAGGGCTGACTAGCAGCAGGACAGTGAAGTGGAAAACATGGTGACTTCTAGCACAGACCTTATCGACCAGCAGTGAGAAATGACCAGAAAAAGCAATTTCAGGTTGTGCAAATGGAACCACTTTGAAGTTTCCCCCTGTTATTTACATCCTGCTGCCTCTTCAACTCGAGGAGGCTGTAAAAATAAATCAGCCACCAGGATTGCGCTGAGGTCACAGGCAGCCTGTCTTCCAGAGACGTTCTGTGGAGCACCTATCCAGCTGGATGAAGATGCTTATTAATAGGGTGAGTTATGATTTCTGGAGAAAAATTAAACTATTCCTTCCAAGTACTGGCTAGCCACTAAGAAGAAATTCTTGCTACAAAGCAGTACTCCAGGCGGCAAGGCTCCGCCTTGTGCAGGATGATGACAACAAAGCAGGGGTGGTAGCAGCTGATGATATGAGCGGAAGTCTCCATCAATTAGCCCATCTACTAATTGCACCCAACTTGCTTACCACTATCTATGAGTCTGCTATTAAGACAGGGCAATAATTGTGGAAATTATAGATTAGCTCAGAGCAGTGACTGCTCCTAATTGAGGAAAGGGATGGATAAATCCAAAGCAAATTGGATTGTTTTTGTTTTTGTTTGGGGGGGGTTCTATCAAATAACTGATTCTCTCTCAAACACAAATAATCTTTTTTATGTAAAGCACTAAATACATCTTGCTTTATCCAGTCCCAAGGGTTCCACCTTCATGGGGCTCACGAATGGGCAAGGAGATGAAATATCTATTCTCTTATAGATGATGCCAGGGGTTGGTAACAGTGACTCGAAGGGCTTTTTATGGCAGCGCTGGGATTTGTTTGGCTGGTTGAAAACAACAGGATACACTCCTGTTGGCTAACGGGTGTCCTTTAACAGTCCTGTCAGCAGATCTCTAATCAACATGCAGTCACCAGTCGCACACTAGATGAGAGAGTGCACCGCAGCCCCTGTCCACAGTAAGAACTTTTCTGCATGAAGTCAGCTATGCAAACAGCGGTTTTGGCTGGGGGTAGTTGATTTTCCACTGATTCTCAATTAGGAGTGGATGCCTTTTTAAAAGCTTTCCTCCAGCTCAGCCAGAAGCAAGGGGCATGAGAGACATTATCAGGTTAAATTCTGTGACCTGTGTTTATAGCAGAGGTCAGGCCAGGTGGTCATCATGATCTCCTTGGCTTTAAAAGGCTTTGAATCTTGCAATATCTTGTAGCCTGCAGGTTATATCTACACTGAACCTCCCACTGCAGACAGCTATGGGCCAGAAAGACACACAAACTGCCTAGTGCACGTTCACCTTTATGCCTGGCCTACATAACACTTTTCCTTTAAAATTATCTTCCTCTGGTGCAATCCTAGGTCTTAGTTCCCCCTAGGATTTTAACGCCTCTCTCCCATACCACCTTTTCTTCCTCTACATATATAGTACATAAACAAGGGACAGAAATCCTCCAGTTTCCAGGGTGAAGCCAACTTATAACAAATGCAGATTAGTTGGAAACTTTCCAGGAAAGAGGTAGGGTCATCCTATCAATGCCTTATAAGAGTCCCTTATTTTTCCTTCCATATCATCTGGTGTTGACCTTTGATGGAAGTGATACTAGATTAGAGATGGCAGTGTTTTGATCTGGCTTTGAGAGTTATGCCTCTAATATCAATATAGCATTTATACATGATCAGTGTGCATGTGAGGTTCTGCCTATATCTGAAGGCCTCGTTAAAAATAGAGCTGTTTAAATATTTGTGTTTTATTAAGGCTCTGTTTTTCTATGGCTGAGGACCTGCATTGTTTGCTCTGCTGCTATCTTGTAGGGCAGCACTGATCTCTGATAAACATGCAAGGTATAGATAAATACAAGCTATGCCATGGTCTATCCAGCGATAAATTTAAAGGAGTGAATAATGTTCATTGATGCAATGCATTGTGCAGGCACTAGCCTGCACATTAGCAGAAATAGGAAAATTACATTAGATGCAACTACATTTAGTCATGGATGACATCCTTTTGACAAAAAGGGAACAGTCACAGCAAAATAGGCAGGTAGGAGCTTATAATATAATAGTTTCATATTAGTAATTAGTCATCACAATAATTCTTTTATAGGTGACTAATGGTAGTGGGGAGATGGCACAAGCTCTTTCAAGCTTTAAAGCTTTTGAGGCAGATCTTGAAGCCCCAAATCAATGGGAATGTGCTGGAGCAAGAATTGGAACAGATTTTGCAAGGCTTGTCTTGTTAACATTTCACGTCTCCTGCCTTGCTGCTCCTGTCTGTACTATCCAAACCCAGATGTGCGTTTTACAGGCACTGAAGACCCAGCTCGGGCACATGCCGCTCCAGAGCAAAATGTCCCACTGCACAGCCCTGTAGCTGTGGCTCTGGACACAGTAGTTCCTGGAGATGAGTCCAGCTAACGCAGTCCCCAGCGTGATTGGGAATGCCCTCGTTTACCCTCGTAACTTTTTGGTGGTGGAAACCCCATAGGTTGAAGCTGCATCTCTCGGCAAAACAGCTTCTCACTTTAAACGGCTTCTCTGGATAGGCTGACAGCAAGTCCAGCCTCTCTCTCTGCTAATGGCCTTCTGCATTACCCAGGCTTGCCTGAAACCCCTTTCACTGTACCGACCTGCATCATCGTTGCAGCAGTCGGTCTTCATTGTAAATGTTGTGTTAAGTTCCTTTTAACTTACCAGGCCAGTTAGACACCAAATAGTAATAACTTGCTCTTTCTCCTGCTTTCTGCTCGGTGTGCACTGTATACCAGAAGGGGAAAGCTTGACTTTCTACACAGTAAAGTTTGTCTCAGCTCTGTAGAGTCTCATACATCCTTCTCACTTGTCCCTGGTAGCCTCAACTGAGGATTGGCAGTGCTGAGTATTTACAACGACTTGCAGCAGCATATTATTGGAGTGTCATGATGGAGAGATCAGGGTCCCTCCGTTTTGCACACTTATTATAAATGTTGCCATTCCAAGAGAATTCAGCCTGGTTAATTCTTTAACCTTAAAGGTCCTTTTAATTCAGTTAAATAATTAATGGATTTTTTGGAAGAGGTGGATGTATGCCCCAAGTACAGACAGAATTTGGTAACAATCCAAAGAAATGAGAAGCTGACTCATAGGGCCACAAAGATTTCCTCAACCAGTTAGCCATGATGCGAAAACCACTCTATGCTTTGTTCCCCTGCCTTACATGGGGCAGGGTTCATTCATTGTAATCTTATTTTTCACTTGCACCATACATCTGAATTTGTTATTCTTGCTGCTCTTTGGAGCTGATGCCAGGCAGAAGTCAGGAGGGCAGCCATAATCTCATGGCACCAGCTGGACCTGGTTTTATTTTGTATGTATTTATACTGGAGATGGCTGTGTATCTCTTGACAGCAGCTTTTTGAGCCTGTAAGTCAGAGGTTCTGGTCCTGTAAGGAGTTGGGTCCTAGTCGTGGTGCACGAATATAAACCTGTGCGCCAGTCTTTCCAACTTCTGGCCATAACCTTTTAGCCCTTTTAAAGGCAGGAATCAGTTGACTGGGCCAAGTGGAAGAGAAGTTCCTAATATGTGTCGTCTTTAGACATGACTGGCCATAAATTCAGTGATTTTTAATGAGACTGATCCTTAGTAAGACTGGAAACCAGATGCTTTTGATTGAATCTCCTAAAAGGTCTGCCAGTTGGTGGCATTCAGTTATGTGATAGCTACTATGATTGTTCCTACAGGCTCTGATAGTGCCCACAGTATGCCTATGCAGCAAAGGTGTCATTGCAGCCTGTGAAGATGTGTCCAAAACAGCTTTAAACCAAATAATTCAGGTACTTGTAACAGTGGTGTCACTGGGGCAGCAGGGGAGCTCAACACACATTGCAAAACCCACCCAGTACCCGTATAAAATACTTGGGCAGTAGCTTGTGCTCTGGGGACTGTGCTGCCACAGCTACCCTGATAGCAGCGCCCAAACTCACTAGTTTACAGCTCTATGGCAAGCTTGGGCACTGCTAGCAGCATAGTTTAGTAGGCCTCTCACTATCTGCTCTGTTACGCTCCTGGGAAACCCAGACTCACTCCTTTGACTTCCATGGCATAAGTCTTAGTCCTATGTATTAAATATTTTATCAGGGTTAAAATAAGGTGGATGGGAGGCGGGGTTGAGGAATCCAGCTTTGCTTTCTGGCCAGTACTGCTAAAAAATAATTCCCTTCCTTCTTAGTCAGCGCATCAAAAACACTCCTGCCCATGTCGGTCTACTCCGAGCTGCTCTGCGTAGCGCAGCTTGAAGATGATCCAGCTGAGAGGTGGAGTGGGCTGTGCATGTGTGATGCCAGCAACATAAGCTTAAATGCTAAAATAAGTAAGGGTTGGGTTTTGTAGGCATTCCTGTCACTCACTCTTTGCAGGGCATCTGTGAAGTCTTTCTTTCTCTCTTATTTGAAGTAGTTGATGGCCTAGTGCAGTCAGTGCATTTGAATTATTAATGCTATATTTATCTTGTCAGGTTTGTATCTGTCTTATCTGTTGTATGTTTTATGGTTTTCCTGTTGTTTACAAGCTCCCTAGAATAGCACGGAGCCATCTGCCCAGCCAGCATTTATCATGCTTGTTCTTTCTTGAAAAGGGCAGAAGAGTCGAATATGGGTGCTTAACTCATGCAGATCGGGACGAAACCTGGTATGGGAAACGGATCATCCCGCAGCTGCCTGCTGCAGAGTTCTCGCATCTGCCCTGGCAGCCTCTGGTCCTGGCTGTTGTCAGAGATGTGGTACTGGTCTCAGTAGATGTTGGCTCTGATCCAGTGTGGCAGTTCCTGTGAAACCAGGGTGCTTGCAGTTACACCTGTGGATAGGTGTAAGAGAACCTATAATGTGAGCAAGTTAAGGCAGACAGATTGTTTGACTTGAATCAGGGAAGAGGGATTTGGGGGGAGAACGTATGTCAGGGAGATGCAGGGGTGTAGGTTGTAGCCATGTTGGTCTTGGGACATAGGCAGACAAGGTTCTTTTATTAGACCAACTTAAATAGTTGGGGGAAAATAAATTTTGGCAAGCTTTTAAGTTTAAAAACCCTTTGTCAGGCTGAAGAAGTCTCTGCAGTTGGTGTGTGCTCTTCCTGGATGGAATGAATAGGGTAAAAGACTTCCTCAGCCTGACGAAGGGTTTTTAAACTCAAAATCGTGGCAAACATTTTTTTTTCCGGCTATTTAAGTTGGTCTAATAAAAGATATCATATTCACCCAAAGAACCTTGTCTGCCTTTCAGGGAGATAGACATATAATTGGAATAGTTCTGTATCCATCTTTAATAACCAGCTCACAACATATAAGCTAATGCAGTGGTTCTCTTTTGGACTCAAGAAACACCCTCTTTTTGGATTCAAGGCACCCCTCCATGGCTTTTGTGAATTGAGTGGCACCCAATTAAAAACAAAATCCTTATAGATTACAGTAAGGATGGAAGATGGCCCAGGCAGGGAAAAGCCTGAGCCTGCCTGTGCTTATCTGTTTAGTTTGTCTGCTTATCTCCTAACACTTGGCTTATCTTTTCACACCTGGCATTACTCTTCAAAAGATCTGGTGGCTTGCCAGGCTTTCCTGGCACCCTGGTTGAGAATCACTGGGCTAATGTCTCATCCAAATCACCCTGAACAGATGGCGAGATTCCCTCATCTTGTTACAGTGCCTGTGGTCTGTGCTTCAGAAGCACTCTGGTCCACAGTGTGACTGTAGCTGATCAACAAAGCACACTTATTAATAAAAGTTGTCCTTTTATCATATGTCGCAAAAGTTATTTCCAAGCCTAAATTAAGCTTCGCTATACCTCTGTGAGCGTTCAGCCCATCTTATTGATGGAAAATAAGAACAAAGCAATTTAAAGGTCTGGTTTTTGTGAGGACATGTAGGTGCTCAGTCTGTGACAGCTCATGCTTTAAATTTTAACCATAGGTATAAGCTTTTGCTGGATCAGGGGCAAACAATCTGACCAAGGTCCTGAAGCATGTCTTTATGAAAGCAGGCAATGGAACCCTCACTCTTGCGTCTTCGCACTGTTCTGTTGTTGCATTGCCCCTCAAAAGCCATTGAAATGCCTAGGCAGGCCAGGTTCTTTGGGTAAATCTGATACCTTTTATAAGACCAACTAAAATACATATAGTTGGAAAAAATTCTTCTTTGCAAGCTTCCATGTATACTCATTTTCAGGCAGAGGGAGGGTCAACAGTTTGGTTTGGTTTTTTTAGCTCTTCCTGGATGGGATTGAAGCCAGACGCCAGCATGCAAGAACACAGGTCAGTGAAAATGCAAATGTGGGGCAGTGAGGGTTTGAGTGCCCAGCCTGAGCTGTTCAAAAGTAGCTTGATCTTTTTCATGACGTGCCAGGTCCCCACCTTCTGAAAATCAGGCCCCTTTAAGGTGCATCAAAATCCACTAGTCATTTGGGGAATCTTGGTTACTCCTTTGGAGTGAAATGGTTTGTGCTGTTGATAGGCAAGACCCCAATGTGCTAACATACATAAGGGTTAACTGCTAAAATATTATGTTTAGCTGTGGGGCTGTTTTTATGCATTGATTTCATGCTGACTTATCTTCCCAGCAGATTTTTTTTCCCCTTTTGCACAAAGTTAATTACATTTGAAAGAGAAGATCTAATTAGGAACTTTTGACTGTATGATTCTGAAGCTTGTGTTCTGGTTTTCCTCCTTTGGGGACCCTAAATTGTAACAATTATCAGAGTCACCAAACTTTAGCATTGCCAACTACAGGCATTCAAAAATCATGAGTCAGTCCTTCCTGAAAATCATAAGATTGACTTTAAAATTCATTAAATTAAAAAAAAAAAAAATTGAGTTGCCGTCTAGGTTTTTATTTTTCAATGTTCAGACTTTCAGCCACAAGGGATAGAAACTTTGTTTTTTCTGTAAGTAAAAAGTGAAACTTCCACTCAGTTATGTGAGAAGATGCTGATGCTGCCAGGAAAAATGTCCCAAGTATTGCAAGACACATGTTAAGATCACCTGAGCTGGGAACACAAAAACTTCCTTTTCGTTTGATCTATTTAAAATGACACATTAAAAAATAATGGGCTGTGCCTAGCTAGCCCCTTTCTGTTTTTTCCAGTCGAAAATGTGTTCACAAACTTTAAATCAAGGTCACCAAACAGCACAGAAGGCTTTTACTTTTGGTTACTTTGCACCTTCTTTGCAAAAATCCTGATCACCTGTGGCTTGCATCAGGTTCAACTGAAGTTGAAAGCATTCAGCACCCTTGAAAACTAGGCCCTTATGAATAGGAGGCGGGTGGGGGTGTGTGTGTGTGTGTGTGTACATGCGCGCATCTGTCTGTTAAATGACTGCCTAGAGATTTATAAATGGCACTGTTAGTCCTATGGCCTGCTGAAAAAGAATAGTGACCTCTATTCAATTTCTTTCTAAGCCTAAGAAAAGGGAACTGACACACTACAGTTGAAGACTGATGTAAATAACCATTGTCTAGCAAGACCTTGCATTATTATTATTTTAAACTTGGCTTTCCAACCTCCGCACTTACGAATGCTCACTTAAAATCACCCCATGGGTTCGTCATGAAAGGGCTTGGTTCCTCACAGATATGAGAGCAACTCTGTTGTTCCCTTGTTCTGAAAACACAGTAAAGCATTTTGGAGGATGGATGGTGTCTCTGCAACATCTGATTTACTTTCACACAGATTTGGACCCAGAGCCAAGTGTCAGAGATCGTCACACTTAGACAGAAGCAGATATTTATGCAGTGCAAAGCTGTTGCAACCCTCTCGCATCTCAGTAATGAGTGATGGATTTCCTATGGAGGTGCTGTTGGTAGAACTGTGCCTTCTGTTTTTTAATGGAAATGGAAACCCCTTCTCTCACTACTGTGGCGTGCAAAACTGGAGCTTTTTAACTGAATAGAACAACAGGTTTTGGACATGAAGTGAGCCATGCTTTCACACTTTTTTTTTTTTTTTAAGGAACACTTTCCCAGTAGTTCCTACTTTCGCCTCAGGCCATCAAAGTACGTGAGACTGATTTATCGGAAGAAACATCCATCATTTTAGAGTTACTCTTAATAGCTTTTAATTGAAATATCCCTAACATTTGAAGAAGAAGGAGGTCATATGCTTGGGGCTTCTCAACTGTAGAACTAATGAGTCTAAAGGAGTTAGGTAATCAGATTAGTGGGTTTTGGGGTGCCTAATTCCTTCTGGGGCCTTTTAAAAATGTCAGGCTCATGGCATAAGGCGCAAATTCAGCCCAAGAAGCACTCCTGCATACACTGACCACACAGCCAGCCAGTTGAGGCAGCAGATTCATGCTCTTTGTGTGTGTTGTGATGACACCTAAGAGCCTGCAAAACAGCCCAGGGCAACAAGATTCCTGGTGGTGTACAACTGCCCAAGATAGCCATTGCCTCAGTATAAGCAGTACTACCTCCCTGAGGAAATATGAGAAGTCATCCCCAGGTTCCTCTGCTTCCCGGTGCAGTCCCAACCATGAAGTACCCTTAAATCCATTGCCTTGCTCCATCATCTGGCAACAGCGGTCAGTGGAGCCGGTGCAGGCCTGTCAAGAACTGCAGCCCCTTTCCCTCTCTGAAGAACATTTTGTTTTCATGCTAGAGTTTGGCTCCTTTATTAGGTTTTTCCAAGTGGCCAATTACTTCATCATAATGGATTTGTATTGCTTAGCAGCAGTTGTCTCTGGGCTCTGTTTGGTGGCCACATGCAGGCAGGTCGAATACATTAACAAGATCATTTCCATCTCATGCACTGTACTGCTGCTTAAGTGTTAATTATCATGCAACAGGCTTTAGAGGCAGCTTCCAAATGACAAATGCAAATGTTATTATCCAGAATCAGTCTCAGAATAACCAGTTCACTGTGGGTTCTATGAAATGGCCAAAGTAAAGAGAAAAGATGATTAAGATGTGATCAGAATTGGACCCCAGGATTCAGGACTGGAAGGAGTTTTGTTCTTGAATGAACCATGGCATTTCTTCTTCCCCACATCCTCCAAATACATTGTTCATCAGCAGGAATCAAACCTGGGGACTTCAGAGCCAAAATAAAACCTAGTTTCTATGACTAAAGGCTGAAGTCATAGGCTGTTCTAGCTGCTAGGTTCTCCCTGAAGTAGCAAAACATTCCTCTCTGTGGAGTTGGCTATTAGAGCACTGGGACTGGGGAGTCTTGGGTTCAATTGCTTGCTCTGACACAGACACTGTGTGGACTTGGCCACCTTACTTAGCATCCCTATGCATCATCTCCCCCGCTGCAAAATGCAGATCATAGCGCTTACCCGCTTCGCAGGTTTGCCATGATGGGGCACTATGGTAAAAGGGGCCAAAGAAGTACCAGAAAGAGAAAGATGCTTTCACAAACTCGGCATCTGCAGTGAACTTTTTGAGGGACTCTTAGTTTCCAGGTTTGATTTGCTTTTCCGGGTACCCTGACTTTGATAACTGGACAAACTCTGCTTCCCTATGGGTGGGTAAGCACAGCACTGGCATGGCAGGCCTTCAATTGCTGGGATGAGGGCGAATCTCAGAGGGGCCATGGGCTTGTCTGTGCTCATGCTTATTGTCCAGCAACATGCTTGCAGGGTTGGGAGTAGAAGCTGGTGGTGAGGGCCCTGGCTGGGCCTCTAGAAGACGTGGCTTCTATCCCTGGCTGTGTCACTGAATTACAGCATGGACTTGGGCATGCTCCTTCAGCTCCCCCATGCCTTTCTCCTCCCAAGTCTGATCTATCTTGTTTGTAGAGTGCTAGAATTTCTCTTTTGCTATGCAGGGAGGAATGAAGTAGCAGAAGTGTTGCAGGAGGGTTAATGTCTTGCCATGGCCCTG
Organism: Alligator mississippiensis; assembly: GCF_030867095.1. Lineage (NCBI taxonomy): Eukaryota > Metazoa > Chordata > Crocodylia > Alligatoridae > Alligator > Alligator mississippiensis. The sequence continues at coordinate 7,448,468 of NC_081837.1, forward strand.
GAGGCATGATGGCAAGTGCTGCTTGTGCCAAAGACTCCCCCAATGGATCCAGGTGTATTTGGGCACCTGGGTGGGAGAGGGGGATCAAAGTTGGCCAGAGATGATGCTCCCTTGTGTGTTGTTGCCTGAACTGGTGCGGGCACTGGTAGGCAGGGGCGGGCCAAGCCTGCTCTCAGTACAAGCCTTCAGCGATGTTTCAGTGCCATGCACATGTCCTGAAGTCCATGTAGTTGTCTGATGTGTCATCGTGGCTTTCGTAGCTCAGCGTTTCATCTGCAGTACGTTTTGTAATGTGAGGGGCTCAGGGGAGCAAAGCATGACAGAGGGCAGGCATCAGATCTGGCTTGTCTGTGTGTAAAAGGGCTGTAATAATACTTGTCTACCTCCCTGGGGTGCCAGGAGGCCTAATTAATGTCTGCAAAGCACTTTGGAGAGTCTCGGGTGAAAGGCACCTCTTAAAGTGCAAAGTATTGGGATCATTAAATTACTGCTTTCTGCAGAAAGTCGTGCCCTTAATGCGAATACAGTACGAGGGTCTGTGTTAGGTGACAAGGCCGTTTCATTGTCTCTTATTGATGCTGAGTTTTCTAAAGGTCTAATAAAAGGATTTACTTTGGATGGAATAAAAATGAGGGCTAGATCCACCACTGTGTTACTCCAACATGAGATGCATAAAACTCCATTGATTTCAGTGGAGGCATTGGCTTCCCTGGGCTTTAAAAAGAGCTGACAGAGATGAATCAGGAACTGTGGGGTAAAGGTTTTTTATTGGCCAAAATCATAAAATAACAGGATACATTTCACACATGGGGGATATTCTGTGATGATTATCATGTTCCTTTTAAATGCAAAATCTCTGCAGGGATAGATAAATAGCCCACAACGTCCTTTTGTTTCGAAGCCTGTGTGCTAAATGCAGGCTAATGATAACCTGTTGTTATTCTCACCATCATTTGCTGTTCTCAGGCCAGCGGGATTCTAGTAGTACCACAAAGGCTCATCAAGCAGGAAACCAGGATAAAAAATCCTAGCATTTTTATCAGAATTCTGAGAGTTTAAGACAAGATGTTAGATGCCATATTTTTTTTCCCCTTCCTTTTCCATACTCTATTTTTCTTCCTTTTTTTTTCCTCACTAACAGCTGCTCCCTTGCTGGTGAACCTTTCAGACAACCAAGCTGAATAGTCCTGTTGATTCTTCTCTGGTCAGCCCAAGGTACCATACCTGCCACTGCCCTCCTGTGAGCACAGCTGGAGCAGCTGTGCCTGTCTGCTGGTCCAAATCTACTTAAATCTCATTCAGCGCACTGGGAGCAGCAGCGATCTGACAGCTGCTGGTACAGAGGCCAGAGCCAAAACATCCTGTTTGCTGAAGTGCTTGTGTAATCATGACTGTTAACAAGCTGGACCACCTTGCCAGTTTGCTTTGTATCAGTTCCCTGGAAGGTCTGTGGTAGGGTGGACCATTTGCCGGAATGGATTTTAGACAGTGGCATAAATATTCTCATTGCTCAGCAAGATAGATTTGCAAAATGGAAAATACTCAAATCTTTGCATTTGTCTTCCTCACTCTCCAAGTGCAAGGCAGGTAATGTGCTGTGATGAAAAGTTGGCAGTAGAGATTGTGAACATATTAAACTTATACTCCTCCACCTTTGGAAAACCCCTCCAAGCCCCCCTGGCATGCCTGGGAGGCAGTGTTCAGAAAAGGAAGTTCTTGTGTTTGCACAAGGTTGGGGAATGCATTTAGGTTCCCTTTCCCCATGATCAAATTCTCATTTAATGTTCTACAGAGCAAACTTTCTATGTGCCATGAAAAGCCCTCCTTGGTTTTCCCCCTGCTCTCTGTGGCACTTCTGTTCTTCACTCTTTCCTAGGCCCTTTTATTTCTTCTTTTATCATTTATATTGTAGCAGTACTCGGGAGCCCTAGACATGTGCCCTCCAGTCCGGGGAGAGAACGTTATGGTTCTGTAGTGAACTATGGGCTCAATGTGGGAGCAGGACTGCAAGTCTTAACTGTGAGGATGCATTAATTGCTTATGAAAAGCAGTATTTAATAGAATGAACTGGAGAAATGGACACTAATTGGGAAGGTATCTTTGCTGCCTGTCTTGCCCAGCATCACAACACAAATGAAGTATGCACAGCACTTTGTGACTTCAGTAACAGGCCCAAGACAGGGTGAGGAGCTTAGCTCGGATGGTACCATAACCTTAGCAATTAGTTCTGTATATCCTTGCAGGCCAGCTTTTGTGACGGGTGTGCCACACATTAAGCCCAGCACTGTCCCTGAGTGCCACTTCAGTCTTCTTCCTCTGCTGATCTGCTCTGCTTTCTGCCCCCAACCCAGTGCTTCTTCCAATCTGCTGCTTTCCCTTGTGCTTCCTGCCTTAACCTGCTCCTGTGCTGCCTTCCACCTCCCCAGTCGGCTGTGTGCCCCCCTGCACAGGGTGCCCCGGCAACTCGTGGCACATATGCTGCAGGATGACCACCCCTGCCGTAGCTGATCCTTAAAAAAAAAAATAGTAGTCCGGGAACTAATAAAACCTAGGCTCCTAGGTAAGTTGATGGGGATTGGCTAGTCATAGGTAAGGACCTAGGACTGCTTCCTTTGTTTTAGTGTTCAATTTTTCTGGGCTTGGCAGCTGCTTTCATCGAAGTCCATAGTGGTTCTAGCCCCTGGTTTCTACAGGACCGTGATCCAGGGCCATGAATTCACAGCTAGGTTGTGTCTCTATTTGGAGAACTGTCCTGCCTATAGCTGAATTGCTCGGACAAAACCAGTTAAATGGTTCAGCGCATTGATGTTCCCAGCAGATTCAAACCAAGAATAGCAGGAAACGTTTGGCTTAGCAACATAACACTTGTCTTGCCAGATTAGATCTTGCAGCACTCTGGTTCTCACCTGTGGGAAGGTATTTTCTTAATACGATTTCAATAACAGTCTCTGCTCAGAGCAGGAAAACCCCCTTGCAGACAAATGGGACTTGAAAGATGCTGATCTGTATCCTGTCTTGTGTTGCTTCCCCAAGTGGGGTAAACCCATTTCCATGCTCCTTGCTGAATGTGCTGCAATTGCTTTATGTAAGAAATGGGCCTTTTCCCTTCTTTTGCATGTCAACAGATAAAGACCTCTCTGTTTTTGCAATTAAGCTAGTTTCAGGGAGTTTTTTGTAACTAACCCTAGGAGTTAAATTTGCAGCTAATGCAAGGCTCACAAGACATGGTGTTCAGTGTGGTCCTGTTGCTTGGAACCAGCAGAATAAAGTTGTCCCAGCACCTGGGACATGCTATATGGGACTGCTGGAAAGATCACATGAACATTGTGACATGCTGCGATTTTAGGCTCTTGATGTTAGTAGCTGCTACTTTTGTTTTAACACCAATTCAGAAACCAAATTCTCTTCCAGTTGCTAAGTTTCCCTTGTTGATGGCATGTTAGAGTGGTGGCAGCAGCTCCCTTCCCTTGGGCACCATGGGAACTGGCTTAGATGGCATCTTAGAAGGTCTGGGTTTTGAGGAGTGCTTCACACATGGAAGGCAGGGCCCTGAGCCCTCTTAAAAACCTGCCACTTGTTTTACGCCTGAGAAACTTGACAGCTCTGGAAATCTTGCTCTGAGCCTGTGCAGCACAATGAAGCCCAGGTCTTGGATGGGGCTTCTTTATCTAACACAGTGTTCCTATAGCACCTATTGCCATGGCATTTTCCTCTGCACCTCATACATGGATTGCTGCACTAATGCTTAGCAAACAGTAATAAAAGTGTAGTAGTTTTAAAGATCTTCCTTTAGCAGCTGAAATGAAAACAAAATTAAATGTAAAATGCATTTGCTTTCCCAGCTGATTTAACATTGGCATCTTGATTATTCATCTGACTGTCCGAATTAAACGTTGCAGAGGAAGTATGGTACCCTTTAGTTCTCTTTATTAAGAGAGCAAATCTTAATATCTCGGTTGTGCTGCAGATGCTCTGGTAGGATGAAGGAAACCCCTATAAATAACAGTAAAAATGCAGTAAATATATAGGGCTTGTGATTAAAGTCCCAGTCCTCAGACCTCCACAGGCTTTTGCTGAAACAATACATAAACACATCCTAAAAGAAACTAATGAAATCGTACATCAGCACAGATAATGGCTGCACACATCAAAAGCAGAGAGGTACACAGTTATAAAACACGGACTATATTAGACTCAATCAGATTTGCCTATAAGCTTTAGCTCTGGGTGGTAATTATGGAAAAGAGCTTTAATTGGACTTGTCGTATTGCAGTCCTGCTGCACTCTCCCATCCATTCTCTGAAGCAATTTATTCATGCCTTTTTATCAAAAGGGAGCTCCATCTGTCTGGATGATCTACGAACTCTTCAATTCCATAGGTTTATGTACTTAGGTTGGCAATTGGATCTGTGCTATTCGAACTCCTTACCCATGGAAGGAAGCAACAGGGAGTAGAAGATGTGGGTTTGGAAATGTTGAAGACCAGAGCTAGGCCTGTGATTCTTCTTTTTCAAAAATGGGAGGCATCTGTACAGTCTTTCTCATCGTATTCACAGACTGGGGATCACATGCACACTTTTGTCTCCCCGCTTCATAATCTACAGCAGCTCTCAGTACTGCTGTAGTTCTGCTTTTATTAGGTTACTTGAAGCTTGCACGGAGGTGGAGGGCCCAGTGAAGTGCACCCCTCTCCAGAGGCAAGGCAGCCTCTGCTCCAGCATTCAGAAGGGTTTTGCAGGTGTAGCACCATGTGGCTCCAGCCAACACCCAGAAGAGAGGCACTGCAGCTGCTGTTCCTCCCAGTTAGTCCAGGCACCGCGCACCAGAGACGAGACCGCTCTGCTGTGCGCCTGCCTGGAGTGTAGCGAGGTAGGGTGGCAACAGCTGGAGATTCTGTGCGGCTAATTGCTAGCCTTTTATCTTCCCCCTCTTTCACTCCCATTTTATTTTCTGCACTTCAGCCTTATGAATCTTATTCCCTATGCACAGTTTCCATGAAAACAAGGTATTTAGCTGCAGCAGTTTTTCATGTCTAAAGAAAAATCCATCTGCTAAATGAATCCCATAAATAACCCTTATGTGGTTCCTCTTTTCTTGCCTCACACCATTCTGGCCCAGTCTCCAGAGCTGTCTTAGTCAACAGTCCAACCACCGTGAAACCGCATCAAGCTTTCAATAAAAGCAAAAGCAGTGGCAGCCAGAGCTGCTCCAGCCCTGAAAGATCTCGCTGGATTTAAATCATAAAAATGTGACATTTTTCTAAGCTTACTGGGGAAGTGATGATTTGGGCTACAGATCAATAATGCTCTCTGCAGCCAGTTAAATACTGCAGGGGATGTTCCTCAAAATTGAGTGGAGCTAATGATTTCTCAGACAGCTGCTGTCAGCGGAGTGGTGCGTAAAAGGGAATGGAGCAGGAAGCCCTGCAGCATTTCCTTGTGCTTGGGAAGTCCCAGGTCTGACTGAACCTAATGGTTTCATTAATGGCGTTGGCCCATCCCTGTCATAGTACTGCTCCTCCACTCCGAGCACTCTGGAGGGCTGTGCCCTTTGGGGATGGGTTTTGCATCTGTCAGGTTGTTTCATTGCTTGGCGTCTCCAGGCATCGCCATAATCAGCATCAGGCCCCTGTTGTGCAATGTGCTGTGTGTACAGTCAGTGGAAATGAGCTTCCAGTCCCGGTAGTGTGTGTGTCCCCAGCTGTGCCTAGTGATGCTGCAGTGATATCGCAGGAGGAAGTGATGGTTACCACTCTCTACTGAAATGCTTATCTAGGGGATCCTCTTTTTATGGCTTCCAGGATCCAGTGCATGCACAGTGCTGCTCACAACTTGTAAGCATCAATGAATGCAACACAGCTTTCTGCAGTTCCCCAGCAGCTCTGTTACCACTACTTAGGAAAGATTTGACCTTTTTAACTTTGCTGTGGTCTGGGCCCTCTCTCCAGTCTGTACATCAGTGATGATCACCGAAGTGAGAGGTGGTTGGTTCTTTAGGGCTTAGTTCCCTTTCTAAGCAAGTGTCTTTGTTCATTCAGATCTCAGGTACCTGAGCCCTCTATAATGCTGAGACTGGAGCTTCATTTCAGCCCTACTCTGCCAAGGATACTCAAAGCTATCTCTGCCTTGTTTGTTTGGCGTGGGTTTGATGTATGTTGTTGTTGCTTATAAATGAGCAAAAAGTGGCTGGTACAGATGGTTAAAGCTTAGTGGGATGAGCTGAAAGCCTAAGTGTGAAAGTCATGTCCTTTCGTTTGTTCAGTCAAGATTTCTCGTCCTTGCTGACACCGGCCAGCAGAAGAATAGAAGGGTACATTACGTCCAAAGTAAATGAGTTTGTTCCATCTCTCGCGACCCATTCCCTCAAATCAGAGTGTGCATGCCAAAAACTTGCCTAAGAGAGCTCATGGAAATACAAATACCAGCCAACAAATGATGCCAATCTTGGAAACTAAGGCTTTGTTTTAACTGGAGAAAATGAGCATAGACTGCCTAACAGCATTCTCCAGGGCTTTCGTGCATGAGTTGGGGAGTGGCTCTTCTGTTGGGTAGTGGGGCAGCATTTGCAGTGTTTTTCTGCTGGCAAGTATGAGCTTTTATTCTTTAGCTCAGTTGCATCTGTTATAGGAGTCTTGATCGCTCGTTTAAAACGGAGAAAAATCCTTGGTGTTGGTGTCAGAAAGGTCTTTGGGAGCCACTTAGTGGAACAGCTGAGAACCTTGCAATCACAAATGTATTTATCCATACAGCGCTCTTGTGCAGAAGAGAAGTGCTGTTATCCCCATTGAATCAATGATAAACAGAGGCACAGGGAGACCAGGAGACTTGTCCAAGATCATACAGGGAATCTCACACAGGGCTGTCACAGCCCCAGCTGGTGTCCTAACCATTGGCCCATTCTCTTTTTTCTCTATAAAAAGATGCTGTATAGAACAAATCCAACTTTAGAGAAAGCCTAGGTATTCTGTAAGGGCCTTCATTCAAGGCCTGTTTAAATCGGTGCAAAGCTTCCTATTGACTTCAGCCGGCTTTAGGTTGAGTCCGATAGGATCTGAGAGCCAGTTGTTAGGCTTTTTGGTTGACCTGCCTTAAAATGGAAATTTCCATAACCAGTAACAGAGCACACCAATAAACTCGACATTGAACATTCAAAACACATGAGCCTGTGGGGAGCCTAATGTAATTTGGGATTACATTAGATTCTTGGGGAAAAAATCAGACTGTAATTGAAGTACATTCATAACCATGTGGCTCTATTACATTTGGAAGTAACTTAGGTTTTGTCAGAAGGAGAGTGTCACAAGAAGCCACCTACTAACTTTATGATAGAGCCCAGTTCCCTGGGATCCAGCTCAGTAACAGCTTCTCAAGGTTGGGGGCCTTGGTACCAACTGGAAAAAATCAAACCAGCTTTGCCAAAAGGTTTTTACAAATTTCTTGGCTTGACTCACAAACAGCCGAGCTTGGCTGGGGATGGATTTTGAATGGGGACAGTTGTAAGGCTCACATGCAGTTCTCCATTACATTTTGCAGTGAGGCTCAGACTGGCTCTGGACTGTGCCTTGGCGCAACTCCATCTACAGAAGAAACTGTCCAGCGCTCCATTGTATCAGAGTTGCAGCCAGGCTCAGCAGGGCAGTTTGCCTTAGTTTTACCCTCATTTTGAACCTCCATGAAAAGGCAGGGGGATTAAAATGAAACTCTGGAGCTGGCATCCCATCTTCCCTAAATCTAGCAAGAGCCTTGTCCTGTGAAGTGAATCAGCACACATGCCTTACTTCTCCCGCCTTCACACCCATATGGAGTTGCTGTAAGCTCTCCTCCTTGCGCGTAACGGCTTGGCACACTTTTTTCTGTTGATAGCCTTTGTCAGAATTAGTCTGCTGTATGGGGCAGCAGCCACCAAAATTACTCCAGGCCTTCCTGAATGCCAGGGTAAAGCAGTGCCCGTGCTAGGGGTTTTTCTGGCACAGCCATGTTAGCTATTTGGGTTTGATCTGTTCGCTGTCCTAACTGACAGCTGTGCCAGCAAAACTTGGTAATGGCAAGGCCAAGGTTTCCAACTTGTAGTGGAAATCTGTAGCAAATAACCCCGTGAGCAGCATGAAATCTGCTAATTATGTTTAGAGGGAGAAATGGTCAACATGGGCTGTTCTCTCTACATCCTATGACACCCTGACCTGGTAAACTGCTGTAATGCAAGACACTGTTAAACAGATGGCATGGTCCATCTCGGAAATGGTTGCCTTCTCGTGCAGAATGAAGGGATCCTTGCATACACTTCTAAAACAAAAGTTTTGTTAGTTATTTTAGTCCTATGTATCACAGGCCAGAAAGTTTTACCTGGTTACCTGCATGTTAAGGCCAGTAACATGCACATAGCTAAAGCTAATCTTCAGTCTTGAAGATGCCAAGAGATGAAGATAGATAATTTGCCACTTCTCCTTGTCAATTAATCACCTTCAGTGTTTGGGTTTTTTTTAAATATGGCTCATTTCTGATTTGAATTTGGCTGGTTTCCATTCCCAGCCATTGATTTTTCATTCTGCCTTTTTCCGGTGGATCAAAAATACCACTGTATGGGTGTTCCTCCCCGATGAAAGTACTTATAAGCCACGGCAAAGTCACGGCCTGATCTTCTTTTTAAAGATCCTAATGTATGTCGCCTTTTGCTGTCCAGCATCAAGTGGCCTTTTTGCATGCTCATTAAATCCATTTTAAATGTCCTGTTTGGCCCTGTGTGGTTCGGAGAGAAACTATTTTCCATGGGTGTGGGTGGGCAAAGACAAATCTGCACAGTGTTGACAAGATGCAATGAGATTCATGCATCTGCCTCCCCTCCAGCCACACAAAAGGTGGTTTTGAATCTCTTTTACGGCTGCTGCTGACCTGTTTAACTAATGTGCTGTGAAGCTCCATGCAGTTGCGGGGGGGACATGGCAGTTCGACTCTAATCAAGTGTGCTTTACATCTGTCATTGCCCATGCAGCCAGATCGGGAATGCTTCCATGTACTGAGAGGCAGCCCCTTCCCTGCAGAGCTTGCAATCTAAATAGATAATACTCTGTTTGTACTTGAGTAGCAATTTGAATTAAGGGGTGGTGTGAATTTGAAGCACGTTGGTTATTCTAGAATAAATCCGTGCAATGATATAAGCCCTAAAACTGACCACAGGGAGGTGAAGGGAAGTATTATTGGCCTCATTGTTTAAATGGTGAACAGAGGAGTTAAGTGATTTGCCAAAGTCATGCGGGTACTAGAAGCCAAATCCCCATTTTGTGAGTCCCAATCCAGAGCCTTAACCTCCAGGCTGCCCATTTTGCTGTTGAGATCTGGCAGATGTTTCCAAGCCCTGGCATTGCAATGGCTAAATCAAATGCCTTTCCCCTCCAAACACACGCTCCGTATGTAATGCATTCGGTTACGTGTGCTGTTCCGGCAAGCTCTTCTGATGAGAAATGTCACAATGGAATAATTATATATCGGGGCTTTAGGGACAGTCAGCGTGGAAATTGCCCTCAATGGCAGCTACAGGGTTTATTAATAATTAAAGCAGTGGCTGCTGCGCCTTCCCCTGGATTTGTTTCATTAATATTATATTGTTTTATAAAAACAAAACAAAAGGTTCCTAAGCAACAGCGATGTGCCTCTCGCCGGCTCTTTTTAAAGACAAGTCCCTTCATTAGGGGTTTGAAGCCAATTATGCCTCTGTTACTCTAAGCATCAGATGCGCTCTTTTTCTGACACGCAGATGGCAGAGCCGAAGTTGCTCCTAAGCAAGGCGTCTTTGTTGCCAGGCTCCGCAGCTGTGATGTGTGGCACATCTTTGTACTTCCCTGCCCCTGTCACAGCTCTTCTGCTGCTCAGCTTGCCCCGAGGAAGCCCCAAGAGCCGTCCTACCCTGCTCCTGTTCTGCGTTTGCAGGCACAGTAGCTTTTTCTCTGAGCAGAGACAGCTTTGCCTGCAGAGCTGCCGTCAGCTCTGGGCGTGCCCTAAGATTGCAAGTCAGGAAAGCAGTCGCAGCCTGTCCCATACTAGAGATGGTCTTGAGCAAAGTGGATTGCTGTACGGTCCAGGCCAGGGGCTCAGGATTGTGCTCTGGTCTGCCTTTTGGCATCCAACATGACACGCTTGGGAGCACCATATGGCCGGGAGCAGAATGGTTGCTGTCTTATGAATCATGAGGTGTTATCCAGTAGCCCGGTACTGGAGCTAGGACGTCAGGCACTCTAGACCCAGGGTCTCTTGGGGAGCAGCTGAGCCTGTTTCCCAAGTACTCTTGCACCCCACCTTATGCATCTTATGTATGCAGAGGAGCGATGTTGAACCTCCTTCCTGCAAGTGATTCTCATCCTGGCACCTTTTGCTATTCATTCTGCAGAGGGATGGAGCTGGGTCCCTGCTCCAGTGGTTTGGTTTCATCTCTTGGTCTGTGACTTTGGAAGACAAACGTAGCAACAGAATCATTAGTCTCTTGGGGTTGGTAAGGAGGTGAATCGTAGGCTAATCTTGTTGCTGATGAACAGCTTCCTTGCACCAAGCTTCCTGGAAAGTCTTTGAGGTGTCAAATCCAGGCCTTGTGTAGGCTGCAAACCTGGGGCTGGTTTGAGCCTTACCAAATTCTGGTAATCAGCTCTTGGAAGCCAGCTGTCACTCAGCATTTCCATTTTGCCCAGGTCCGCAAGGCCTTGGTGCAGCATCTGTGTCCATTGCCACAGCTGGGAACTCCAGCCCGCTGCTGGGGCTTTCTCTTTGAAGCAGATCTCTCCTGAGGTCCTTGCATCCAGGTCCTTGCCGATTCTTTCTGCGCAACTTCTCTTGGAGTCAGCACCTTGTGCAGCACGGTCCTGCTCTGCAGCTGGGGCTCCTCCTGGCTCTACCTAAATACAGATGCTACTACACAACTGGGTCTTGCCCTCTCCCCAGCTGCTGGTGGCACAGGCAGGGTGTAGGGAGTCAGGAGGTCTGGGCTCTATTCCAGGCTCTGGTGCTGACCAGCTCCTCAGTGATTTAGCAATTGGGGTGCAGTGGGTTGGGGCTCAGGTGAGGGGAGCATGTCAGCCCCCTGGCTGGCTTACAAAGGACAAGGGACATGTGTTTATCCCCAGATCGAAAAGGTAAAGTGACTCTCCCACCTGGCCAGGAGCTGAAGCCTCCAAGCTGCCCAGCCTAGCTTTCCACTCAGTTTTGCTCAGCCCATGCCCTGTGTGATACAGCCGACAGAGCAGCCCAGTTGTTTTCTGTAGGGTTTGCATTTGCCAGAATGCATCTTGCCCCCTACAAATTCTGGTCTTTGCATTTCTTCCTCAGCACATTTGTCCTTTGGGGGGACTGTGAGGAAAAGACCAGACAGGTCAGGAAGGTCTCTTTACTGCCTTCCCGGGGGAGAGGAGTATGGGCTTAGGCATTGGACTGGTACCAAGGAGAGAGCTGGGCTCATTTCCTGGCTCTTCCTCAGACTGCGTCATGGGCAAGTCAGTTCACTTCTCATTTCCCTGCCCGTAAAATGGAATAATGCTACGCCCCACATAGACACAAGCTGTCAGGGGAGAGGAGGGGAAAGGGAGCTCTTTTGAGCAAGCCCTATGTCTTCCTGCACATCTGCAGTGCTCAGCACGTAGGGGCTTGATCTTGCCTGCACCCTGCAAGCACCACCGTCATGTAAACAGCAAGAAGAACCCTCTACATTTGCTATTGTTGCTGCTCGATTTGATGTTGAGATCTGCCCTTGGGAGCTGTTGTGAGACCAAGGAGCGGTAAGTGGCAACTAACTGTGCATTAATAGAACCGGGTGAATTGCAGCAAGTCGCCTCTTTCAACCAGGAAGAGTAATTGGCAATGACTTCTGAATACCACTTTACACTAACAATATCCTCATCAGATAGCTAAAACAGCATCAAAGTGCCATTCAAACCCCAGCAGTTCCTTTTGTGGGGAGATGTGGTTGGAAACCAAATGGATGGATTGCTATTTTATCTGTCTAGTTCCTTGCATCATAACTGCTGTAGTCTTTTGGCTTATTTTAAGCCCAGAATGGGCATGGACTGCATTGTCTCAGGAGTCTCTGGTTAGGTAGCTGATTTGAATCATAAACCTCTTTCATGGAAAGTGAAAACGCCCCATGCCTTTCGTTGTTGAAGAAGAGTGGAGGATGTGGTGCTTCTGCAAGGAGCTGCGATGAACATTGGTGGGTTCAGGCTATCCATGTGGGCAAGATTTGTGTTTGCAGTTTTTATGTACATGAGCTTTTTTTCTGCAGCATCTCTATAACCTGAGTGTTTATGAAGCTGACCTGGCCTGGGGGACCCATGCAGAGGTAGGGTAAACTTCATGCTCACCCAACAGCCTTGATTTAAACAAAGACTTTTTTTTTACAAAAATCTAGTTGGTCTAATAAAAATTATCACCTCTACTATGAATTCTGATTCTTTTTGATTAAAACAAGTATCCTCAGATGAGGCAGCCCAAGGAAGTGTTGTCTGTGTATTCTTGAACAAAGTTAGATCAGGGCCCCCTGGGTTGGGGCTACAGGCAAGTAGTAAGAGGCTGTGAACTTTCCAGGGCTCTTGGTTCCCAACCCCTGCTCTAAACAGACAAGACTGTACAGGGTCGGAGAAAGGAAGCATCTTTCCCACTTTCCAGGGAGGGAACTGAGGTACAGAGTTGTTTTGGCTTTGTCTTTGCTATGAGAAAGGTATGCTCTTAACCTGTTGATTAAATCAGAATTGATTAGCTACTTGAGGGGAAAACTGTTTTTTACTGGAGTGATACAGCATGTAATTGAAGAGCACATGTTTTTGCAGTGAAAGTCTAGAAGATGCTGGTGGTGTTTTAATGCAGCACCATTCCAAGTACTTTTCTTTTCTTTGTGCTATTCTTTTTCGATCCTTAAGAGCAAATGCTTCTGAATTCTGAACAGGTGTTAGAACAATGTCTGTTGATTACACAAATAGGCACAGGTATGTGTGAAGCCATTCACAGTTTGCTTGCTTTTTTCCCCCAGCTGTATCAAGAGACACGAGGTGTGGAGTTATTAGCGACTCACACACATGCTTCACCTCCTCTTCATTCATTTAGCAGGTGGGTCTTCTAATGCCCAGCAGCACAAAGAAACACTCCTATGCTGAATAGAAAGAAGATCTTTTATGGAGGCTGTTGGATATAGATGGGTCCTGTTGTTCCCTTGTTCCCCCCATAGCCCCCAGAAGGTGCTGCCTAGGTATCTTTGAGACCTGGTCACAGAAGTGGGCTAAGTGCTGCCTGAATTACAGGTTATGGGCCCAGAGAAGAAGTGTATTGTTAAGTGAGTTTTTGCCTTTGGGAGGGTGGTGGCTGGTGAAATGAAACCAAGCAGACGATGATGTTACCTCAGATGGGGAGGAAGGAAACTCAATGAAAGAAGGTACTATTTGGGTTCGGCCTGCCAGCAAGCTGACAATGTATTTTACCCTCCCTAGTTCAGCTTGAAAGGAATCCTTGTGCCAGTCACAGAGGGTGCTCGTGGTACAATGCAGGTGTCAACAGCAGTGCCCTCGGCTAACAAAATACTGCAGTACCTGCCTGAGCTTCCCTTAGGGCTTGCCCAGGGTTTGTGGCCGAGCAGAGGAGTTCAATATCTGAAAAGTACACAGCTTTCTCCTGCTCCCTGCCTATGTAACCAGTTTGCACGGCTCCTCGTGCTGAAGACTCTTGACTATGATGCACAGGCTCTGTTCTCTTATTGTCTCAGAGTCGGGATCCCAATCTGCCGTACGGAAAATGACACATTGCTTCACCCACCATCTGCCAGGTAAAAAAAGAAAAAAAAGCAGGGTTGGGAAAGTAAAGTGACCAATTGTAATACAAAGCCCACCATCACTTCACCCTCAATTACAAGGAGGCTGGGAGAGGAAAGAACAAATCTGTCACCAGCCACTCCACAGCTCAAAGGCTTCAGAAGCAAAATCTTCAAAGGTTCAAGGAGTCTGATCTACCTCCCACTGAAGCGAAGGATCTTTCTGTTGACTCGAGTGGAAGCTGGGTTTGATGAAGGGCCTTATACATGGGAGTCCTTGCTGATCCATCATGCAGCCTGCAATACCATCTTTTTAAATAGCACGTTGCATTGGAAACCCATCGGATATGGTGCACATTTCCAAAACAGGCTTTCCCAGTGGCAACAAAAGAGGCAGTTGGGTTTTGGCCAAATTGTTTTGCTTAAAATTGCAAACCAGAAACTGGCCCTTGGGGACAATGTTGGAGAAACTGGAGAGATCTAGAAGGCAAACTCTGAGGGTGGTGGGCAGTATGTCTGTGTGACCCAGAAATTATTGAGAGGAAAAAATGACCCTTTGTAAGAGTAGTCTGTGCATCAAACGGGCTGCGGTAGGAGGAGAAGGATGGTTCAGAGGTAATAGCTCTAGTCTGTGATTTGAGAGATCTGGGTTAGGCATAAAATCACCACGTTTCTCCAACACCTCTCTCCTTGCAGTCTTTGGTTTTTAACTTGACTGGTGTAAAGTATCTTTGAAACATTATGTCAAAGACATTTCCTTTTCTCTTATTACAGGCTGAGGTTTATTTTCTAATTTAGAGCCTATTCCTCTGGGATAATGTGTCAGTCTAAATCCTCTTCCACTGTGTCATATGTGGACATTTTAGATGATAACTTTCCCAACAAAGAACAGACTGATTGCAAACAGGGCTTTTTCTTCTTAATTGGCTGGAAGCCATCACTTCTTTTAAATTAATCTTCTGGAATAAAATAACTTTTTCTAAAAAATTGAGGAACTTAAAGCCTGGCTTGAAGACGCTGGGAGCAGGGGCCAGTGGGCCAATTAGTGTTTTATTTTATGAGAATTTAATCTCTTTGCAATTCTGAAAAATCCCACAAATGCCCAGCTTCTCCATTGAGTGTCTAGATACCTTTCAACCTCTGCCCCTTAATGTGGCTGTTTCATTTCCCTATCTCCAAAGAAAGTATAATAGCACTTCTCTACTTCACAGGGTTGTTGTGGGGATATAAAGACTACCTAAAGATCAGGAGCTGCTGGGATGGGATGTCAATGGAGACCATACATATACAGTAGAAAATGCGCACCCCCTGGCAGAACTAGACTCTGAGAATGCCTCCAAAATATGGTTTTCTTCACTTTTAGCTGCCAAATCCTAATGCGTATTGGAGCAGATGGACCGCAGCATGTTTCTTGTGATGAAAATGTCATGTGGCAATGTTAACAGAAGACAGCCATGGTTAGTTGCAGTCAGAAAACACAGGAAAATGTTGCTCAGAGGCTGGAAGTCCAACTCGAGAGGGGTGTGTTTCTGTGTACGAGAGAGGGAAAGCTCGCTGCGGAGGTTGGGGTCTTGCCTTGTCTGTGAGCGGGCGATGTTGTCCTCCATTTCTACTATTTATGGACATCACCGACTGGATGAGTCACCTGCACCCTACATTTAAACACTGATGTGGGCACTTTTTTCCTGTTATTCCCTGGTACTGTCCTGCCTGCATTAGCTTACATGAAAAGGCTGAGGGCAGATCTACTGAGAAGCTAACTCCCTGGTGTAACCTTAGCAAGGCCCTCCCTCCTCCAACCAGGATGTCTCTGCAGGTGCATCATCTCCCCCAAACTTCTCAAATCTGAACCGGCGATGAAAGATGTTTGAGGATCTTAAAGCAAGGAAACATGGGAACTGCTGGACTGAATGAAACCTGTAGTCCAGCTATCCCACTAGTCTGACAGCAGCCTGCACCAGATGCTGCTTTGGAAGGTAGTGCAAGACACCCTGTTGTATATAGATGTGATGAGATTAAGATTTCATTGTAATTCCTAGTGGTCAAAGATTGTCTTATGTGGTCTGAAGTTATGGAGGGAACAGTTCCTTTTTCTGAGTTGAGGGCAGCTGTTGCAGAGGTGAGTCATAAGAGCGCCCAAAGCAATGGCCCAGAGAAGGGTGAACTTCTCCATTCATTCCAGTGAAGGGGCAACTCCGAGGGCAACCATGATAGTTTAAGCGTTACCATTGTTGCGTTCCAGCTCCCGTGGGAGAAACGACTGGGTGTGATGGCTTTTGGGGGTGCCACAAGCAGGTGGTAATTTCAGGAGATGCCCCATTCTTTCACAATCGAGAAGAAGTTGCCAAACCCAGGCTGCGCAGTAGAGCTGACCAGATGCATTTGTGCGCTGCTAACTGTCTGCACAGTCTACAGTGAGTGCTGCCTCACTGTTTGCTTTGGTGAACCAAGTACTTCCATCTTTTTCTCCCTCCTGCCACACACCCACGTGGAACCAAATTCTTGCATTGCTTATCCAGAAGCTTGGATTCTCTGTGCTCACAAAAAGTCATGTAAGAGTGGCTCAGGTACCTCCACAATGGAAATTTCCCCTTGCAGATTTCTAGGAGAGTTGAACAAATCCCATGCTTCCCATGCCAGGAGAGGTAAGAAGGAAAGACAATATTTTTCCACTGTCTAGTGATGTATATTTGCGTCTGCCATCCAGTTGCTGTGGCTGATGTACATCATCTCCCCTCAAAAACCACAACCAAGCCAGCCCACACCCTCAATGAAGCCTGTAAAAATTGTAGAAAGACAGTTCTTTTCCCCAAATTCTCCTGTTGTAATTGACCCAGCTGGATCCAGACACCTATGGTTACATCTCTTCCAAAAAAGATGTAGCCCTTCTGGCTTTCACACTTACTCTCCTCCACTTCCTTCCCTTCCCTTTTCATTTTCCTTTAAGCATTGTGTTAGTCGTCAATAAAGCAGGGCAGCTCATTAAAAAGTGCTCTGTGGGGGTAAGTGCTGTGGCAGCACTGCTGCCCCGTTGTGCATGTTTAGGTACAGGATCTGCCTTTAGAAGAAGCAGGGAACTGTATCTTTAAAGCCGGCCCAGTGCTCTCTTGATCTACATCGCATCTGTTCTGTTGTCCCCATGTTTTTATACGACCCATAGATCTGAGCACCTTCCAGCAGCACAGTAAGCAATATGCCCAATTCACGTCGTGTGTGGTCTATTCTTTTCTCCTCTCCGCAGCGGGAGAGCAGCACTTGGACAGTGCCGTGCTTTCTGTTTTGTTTGGGTGGTTTAGTGGGTCGATACGTACAAGAGGATAAATGGGTGGTTTGTCCTACCTTGCTTCCAACAAATCAAGTGACTGTGGTGATGGGAGCATGTGGAGTCCCTCGGTGAGATTTCGCACAGCGATTGATTCCCTACCACCGACTGTGGTACACATAGAGATGTTGAATGTGATGAGGTCCCTCGGTGAGATTTTGCACAGCGATTGATTCCCTACCACCGACTGTGGTACACATAGAGATGTTGAATGTGATGAACTAGGAAGTTTGTCCAAGTCTGAGCCTGGGCTTGTGACTGTTAGGCAGAGACCCAGCCTGGTGAGTTGTGTTCTGCATAAAGGTGGGATGAAATATTGTGGCAGTATCAGCACGTGTAACAGCTGCAGACTAGGGAAAGGGGGACCCTAGTAGTTTTCCATATTGCAGTGACCTGATCTGTCCAGACTGGGAGAACTGCTTGATTACTCAGGACATCACTTTTCCCTAAGATCACTGGGAGCTCCCCCTGGGCATGAATGGTCACCAGTAAAGCTGTATCCCATGCACATAAGGCACAAATCTGCTCAGTAGGGTCAAGGGGAGTTTTGCTGGGGACTTTTATAGGAGCAGCGTCAAGGATTTCCTCATGCTGTGATGTGTGCTGATAGTGGTGATGTGTGCTTTCAGTGAGATCCTTTAGCCTCTCACTAACTCATTTAAAGAACTGAAATGCGATCTGTAGTGTGTCAGGGCACCTGCCACTGCATCTATCTCTGGTGCCTGGCCATGACTTTATCTGAGAAATCTGGTCATCCTTCTGTTTTTCCATTCCTGGATGCTGCAAAGACTAAAAAGCAACATCCTCTCATAGCTAATCCCCAGGAACAGCCTGGTGAAGAAGAGCAGCTTCTGCTATTCCCAGGATAGCAGAACACAAGCCCAGGTAGCAGATGCTGTTTTTAGATGATATAAGTTTATACTGGTTCCTGCAGAACGTAGTTGCATGGGTTTTAATTTCAGCTGTCAGTGCAATTAGCAGACCTCATTATACCCCAGCATTAGATAAGGGTACTGCTATTATTATCCCTGCTGCATCAATGGGCAAGTGGTACAGTGAGTCCACATCAGTGGTAGGAATAGAGTCCAGGTCCCACCCTCCCTCTCTGTTATGTGGTTAGGGTCAGTAAGTAACAATCTTCTCTCTGTCTGTCAGGAAGAACAGACTTGGAGGAGCAAAGCGCTCATAATGTCTTACTCCTTTTTCCAGGTGTGGTAGAAGCATGTCTTCTGCACATGCTCAAACGCAGAGCCGCCGGCTTCCTACGGACCGATAAGGTGGCTGCCCTCTTCACCAAAGTTGGCAAGACTTATGCGATAGCTGGCGACATATGCAAGAAGGTCCAGGAGCTGCAGCAGCAGGTGGAAAGCAGGTAAGGCCAAAGGGCTGGCAGTAGCACGAGGGCGATGCGCTGAGTAGATAGCAGGAAGGTTGAGCTGTTCGGAAAATAAGGCATATTTTGGTGAGATTCTTTTGAAATTTCAGCTACTCTGAGCTGGTTACAAAACTATGGAGAAAAAATCCAGGTTTTTTTGTCCATTTTTGAGAGTTTTTAATGAGTTTGAGGTAGAGGGGTAGAGGCTGAGAATGGAGTTTGTGCTTGTTTCTGTTCGTTGTGTCTGTTGCAGAAGTACCATAGGGATCCCAGGCAAATACTACAGCCCCCACTTTGTACCAGGTGCTATAGAAACAAAGGACAAGAAGCCTAGCCCTGCCCTGCCCTGCCCTGCCCTGCCCTGCCCTGCCCAAGGAGACTCAGTCTAGGTGCTGGAACAAGATGTGACAGATTGGTGGGGGAGGAACAGATAACAAAAGGAACAGAGGCTCAGCACAAGAGCAGAAACCTGACCTTGTTTGTTGCCAAACCAGTATTGGGTGGGATTGATGTGGAGGTACTGTAGAAAATATTTTTAAAAGGTGAAGAAAGCTCCTGTTTTGTCTTGGTTTTGTTTCACTTCCTTTGTATTCTAAGGGTTTTTTTTCTTGATCTTAGAAATTAAAGCTTTCTTGACTAGTCTTCCCTCCCTCCCCTCCTCTCTGATAACTCTATTCCTGGTGGGAAAACTGGTAGGATTACGACCTCATGGAAAGGATGGAGGGAGACCTGATGCAATGCATCATACCTGGGAGGAGGGAGTAATGTGCTAGACCTTGTCTGGACACACTGGGGAAGCTGGTACATCCCCATTGGTACTTAAGGCCTGTGGTTACAGTCCTGCCATTACCTCCCTGCTGGTGTCATCTCAGCAGAGGTGTCTGCTTGCATGGAGCTCGTTCTAGGATCATGTCTGGTGTGAAAATTAGACTGACCAATGAACATGATGGAGAGTAATGGGGAAGAGCTGAAGATAAGTCAGGAGGAGCATTGAAGAACCTGACTAGTTAAGCATGGGCTGAAAGAGGAATCTCCTTGAGACCTACAGACTGAAGCCCGAGTCTTTATGGACACATGTGGTTGTGTCTGCTGTGAGCAGCTCCAACCAAAAGAACCAACCACTGTGTATGGAGGGAAGCCTGGGCATAGGATTCTGCTGGGTCCAGGCCCTGGGGTTATAAAGACAGTAGGGAAAAGAAAGGGCCTTCTCAGGGGATGGTAGAGCCCTGCGCCTGGTGAGGCGGTCAGGTCTAAAGAGATTCTTTGCATCTCCTAAGGACTGTAGGTCTCTTGATTTAACAAGATGAATCACTGACTAGAGCTCTGCTCTTCCTTAGGCTCCCAGCAGGCCTGACTTGATGGTTTTGAATCATTGTAATGTATATTTTTATGTTAGCAATTTTATCCCAGCTCCTCTTCCTTTTTTCTCTAACACTTGCCTTTTTTTTTCATTATCAAATGCTTCCTCCTTTGTATTCTTAATAAACCCTTCCCCTTTTCAGTCATGTTTGTTCATTTGTTGCCTGTTCAGTTAGTTCAACAGCCTGCCTGGTCCCATTCATTTTGTCCCAGTTGAATATTTGCAAGGTAGGTGCTTTTGTTAAGCTCATGCCCCTTCAGTTAAAGGCTGGAAAAGCTCTCGGGCCACAACTCTGGCCACACCAGAAGAGCAGATGAGACTTGAATTTTGTAATTTCTCTCTGGATAAAAATGAGCAGAAAGGACAGCAGTAGGGCTGTATAAAGTACTGGCTGCAAAGGCAGTCTGTTAATAAATACCCTTGGGTATGGATCCAGTTCTCTGACTATATAAAATCAAACAAATTTGGCCCTCCTATTATTATTCCTGAGGTCCAGATTCAGGAAAATGTCCTTATTTAGGGACAGTGCCTAAGTCCCACTGATGTCAGCAAGGGTCATGTATCTACACGTTGTCTTGATGTGGCATTATTGGTACTTATTAACATATTTTCTTGCATACAGCACACCCCAGATTATAACACGCATCTTTTTTTTCTTCATTCTTCCTTTTAAAAACAATTTTCCAGAATTATGGCTGCATAAAGCAGGGGCAGAACCTAATCTTTAGTTGACTCATCTTCCTTTTATTGCTTGACTAAAGCTGAAACCCTAGCTGCTGCTAAAGTCTGATCTTCATAGGTAGATCTATGATTTTGAAAAGAGCTAAAAGACCCAGGGCTGTGAACTAGGAGGAGACAGGAGCAGCTAGGAGATAGGAAAATTGCCCTAAGAAAGTTTAACTTGATTTGTGGAACATCAAAGACAGTTAAAAAGGAGATGTGCTCTTTAACACCCGTGGAGTGAAAAACAGTGAGCCATTAAGTCAATTGACTCTCTCAACTGCCTGAATAGTAATGCCACAGTTGCTGCACTGTGGAGCAAGAATCAAAGCAGGGTGCTTCTGTCTCGAGCAGAAAATCAGCTTCTCTAAGTAACACATAGACCTCAATTTTGGGGAAGAGGTGAGTATGTCTGTGAGAAAATATGGTATTATTGTGGTTATACCTTGAAGGCCCATCACAGCCCTAGGACCCTGTAGTGCTAAGGACTGTGCGAGCGTAAAACAGAATGATGCTCCCTGCCCTAGAGACCTTACTACAGTCTCATGGATTTAGGCTCTATATTTAAATGATTTCCAGACTCAGGCCTGGGTCTCATACCCCATGCAGGTGTGACCAGGCAGGAGCATGGCACAATAAACCAGTTGAGCTTTTTTGTCTCTCTTTAGCCCTCCCATGACTCAGGCAGGTGAATCATTTAGGGTTGCTAGTCTGACTCTACCTGCCTTTTCAGTGGATGCACAGAATGGAGTGGGGGTAGGATACTGCTGTGAAGGAAATTCTTGCTGCCAGCTGCAAGTGTAACCCTCCCCGGGCATTGCAGCTGCCACTGAACTATGGCTTTGCATCATTGCTCACTGTATAAATCTGGCCCCTGGTTGTGGGGCCAGGGGAAGCCTAGCCGAGCTATAGGCAGCAACACGTCCCCCCACAGCAGCATCCTGCCCCCGCTTTGAAGGATCGGCGTAAAACTAGGTGGGGAGGTCAAGGACAAATAGCTTATTTTGGGTCACCTCTCTGCATGGCAGAGCCTCAAGGCAGGACACAAAACCACTTTCTTTTCCCCTCTGCAGGTCTCCTTTAAGAAACTGGGAAGCTATAGGCAGCAAGCTCAGCTCCAAAGAACAGGCTGTGATTCCAACACTGTTCAGGTCACTAATTACATTGACAAGCAAGTATTTGGCTTGTAACTTGTGAGAAATCAGGTTTTTCCTTGGACCAGTGGTTCTTGGGGCAAAGGAAAGGTTTCAAATGATTTTATATGAGTTAAGGTCGCTTGCTACTGATCCAGGAGATGCTGCTGGCAAGGCTCCTGGTGTAGGAATGCGTGTGTTAATGAGGATAATCAATATTTGGCTGCCAGGCAGCGGATGCTGTAGTAGCAAGGTAATAAAATCATAGAACAGTAGAGCTGGAGCTGGTCCCTTTTAGTCCAGCCTTTGCTTAAGGCAGAATCATCCCTGTCTGAATCATCCTAGACGTGTTTGTCTAACCTCATCTTAAAAACTTCAGGAACACCCATCGTACACCAGGCATAACACCCAAAGCATCAAAACCAGCCTTTGACTTACCATAAATAAGAAAGGGGGACAAGGGCACTGTCAGTGTCCTGCCACTGCAGGGACAGGAAGTAGTTTGTTAATGTGCTGAAGCAACCATGCTCCCCGGCCTGTGAAAAGCTTGTTATCGCTGCGCAGGGGTACTGCGCAGAGCAATACATGTTGTGGGAGATGCTCAGTGTGGTAGGAGAGGCTCCTGTGGGCAGCTGGCATGTTATCTGGAAAACATGACGCAAAGCCTTGTAAAACTATTGTGGCATTAACCTGCGTCTGTGCAGCGCACCAAAGTGCTGCACTTGGTGACCTGCCTGGCATTCTCTGTACCAGGATGCCAAGAAATGGCATGATGGGAGGGTGGAGGGAGGGTAGAAGGTCAGGGCTGAGCTGCATAGGTATGGCCCAGTGCCTGCCCACACTGCGGCATGCTGTTGCTTGTCTCTCACCTGTCAGATTCACCAACAGTTTGTTTATACGAGAGCCAGGAACTCTGGCCAGAAAGTCTGCACAAGGTCATTGATCGAGTGAGTGCTGCTACGGGTAAGAATAACCATACAAATCAATACAGAAAACCAGAGCAGTTTTCCACCTGGGTATTCCAGCATACTGGTTTTGAATGTCTGTGTGGTGTTGTCCTCCAGGGGTTTATGCAGAGGGCGACTGAGCATGTCATCAGATTTAGGTGCCTGACTGCCAAAATAAGCCAGGGACCAAGTTTGTATGAAATCCCAGGGCGTTTATACACATGCTGTAGGAGTGGAGGGGGTAGGGAGGAGGGACTCTTTAATTAGAGTGGCTCTCAGAGCTGCTCTAATTAAAGCGTGCGAAGCGTCTTGTGTATCAGTGTCCCCGCATTGAAAAATGGCAGCGGGGGTGCTTTAACTAAAGCTTGTCGAATGAGCCATTTTTCAGCGTGGGGACGCTGATACACGAGATGCTGGAGTCTGCTGGAGCACGGTAAATCAAGTCAGAGCAGATTCGATTAATCGAGTCTGCTCTGACGTGTTGTAATTACAGTGCATCGGAGCAGCCTTGCTGTATAGGCACCCTCAAAGACCAGGGTGTTTTCACTATTGCAGATATTTTCATGGCTCTTTGCAGGCCTGCATGGTGCAGTGCTGGTGCAGTGGGATATGCAGTACATTAGCAGCTGTCGTGTCCAGAAAGCCAAGAGTACTGACCGGTTCCTAGTTGAAATGATGCTACTTGCTTCTTGCATGACTGCTAAGTAACTGACTAGTGCTGAAACTCCTGTCATGTTCTTCAACCCTTATCAGCCACTTAAGTATGTTCCCCAGAATCTATCCAAAGGCAAGAGCCTTCTGGTTTACAGCCTGCCTCTTCAGGGACATGTGGTCAGTGTAATATATGATGCGTGCAGACTTCACACAGGATTGTACAACACCATTGCTCTTTACTTGGTGTAGTGTTTTTCCACTCCATTTTTACCAACTCCCTACAGACTGGCTACAGGAAATATATTCTCCCAGATCCATCCAGCCTTCATAGCCTACTTATTGCTTCATCTGTTGTACCTAGTCTGGGGAGCCATCCGTACAATCTTGTCAACAAGTGGAGGATGTCATATATATAGTGGCATTCAGTGATATGGCAATACCAACTTTACAGCTTTCACCAGACTCTGTACAGTGTCACTAGATCCCCAAAACCATCACAGTACTTAGCTCCATTTCTCAGTTGTGTTCTTGAGATATCAGAATATCCCCATTTCTCAATCCCTGTCCAAGAATGAATTGGGAAACTATTGGAGTGCAGGAACTTAGTGTTTGTCTTGTGCCCAGGGTCAGCTTGGGCCAACTGACGTTAAAAGACAAGGACAGACAGAAAGTATGAAAGAGAGAAATTGGCCAGATGTATGAAGGCTTTGTTATTTGGTAATTGGATGGGGGCGAAACTTTAAATAGATACAGGGTTCATTTAAAAAATAAAGCTCCACTGACTTTGAGTCAGTGTTTTGACAGATTCCAAGCTTATGAGCACCCACAACTCCCACAAATGGTGCACAGCTCCGTGTCATATCCGGCCCCTTGTTTGGTAAGAAGTAGTTCTCACCAGGCTTGGTGTAAGGGATTGACATGCAAAGAAAAAATCATTGGGGCACACGTTCTTCTGTAGGATGCATAGCTAAGGCCAGAATTGTTTTTGAGAGTGGGGAGAATAGGTGTTAATTGTGGACTTGTTTCTAATTAGAAACTTCAGTTATCCCTTGCCACTGGAGCTTTTTTGGCATTTGATGAAGAAGCAATGCCCAGGCAGTGCACTTTGTCCAGTCCCTGGGGTTTGCAGTTCACTTCAGGGCATAGTGATAAGATGATAGCTTGAAAGCTAAGGAGAAGGCAGTTTGCAACTGCAAGTGCTCCGCGTGGCTCTGAGCATGTTGGAGCTGGTGACAAGCACTGTGCCTCGTGTGGTAACAGCCTCTTGTTGTCTGTGCTCACAAGGAAAGTTCTTTGAATAAAACCAGCTGTGGCCTTGTTCATCTGAATCCTTCTGAGACTGCCTGACCTGGCAAGCATTCAAGAAGCAATTTGGACCACTGAGAAGCACAAGCTGGGCAAGCGCTCCCTTTTTTCATTTGGCAGTCGTAAAGGGTGGGATGGGGGTTAAACATTTATGAGCAGATTTTGTGGACCTCATCAGAGCTGAGCAGAGCCACAGGGCAGCAAGCAAAGTCCACAGAAGGGAACTACAGACTTCTACATGGCTGCAGTTCCTTACGCAGACACTGCCTTTTGCTTAGCAATTCCTGCCTTGGCTGATATTTGGGGAGGCCTCCCTTGGCATCCAACCCTTCATGTGGAAGCTGGCCCCGCTCCTGGCACCAAACAGCCGTAAGTTCCCTGTTTCATTAAGTGAGAGCTGTGACTGCCTTACATGGTAGGGAACAGGCAGGGGGTCTTGGCTGTGAACAAGCCCCCAGCTGGGAGTAGTTGTTCAATTACTGCATTCCTAGCACCGCAGCCCGATACAGTCTGTCTCTTCGTCATCTTGTTGTCGTCTTGGGAGGGCGAGGGATGGGATGTCATTGCCAAATGTTAGTGCAGAGCTCCATGGATATGCAGGGTGCTTCGGAGAGAGAATCAACCCACCCAAGAGGTGTCAGATTTAGGAGCAGGGCTCATCCTAGGATGCAGGAGGAGAGACGTCAGGCTGAAGCTCCTTGGCTGCATAACTTATCCGAGTGACGTGCATCCAGCTCTGTGCCTATCTCCACCACTGCTGGTGTTCAGCATCTGAGAGAGAGGTAGTTGGCTGTGGTAGTCTGAGGTCAGGCAGGGTAGATTTGCACCTTTATAGGAGCAGGAGACCAAGGACCCTCACAGATAGGCACTTTTTGTGCCCCTCTTGTCGCCCCACAAGGGTCAGCCACAATCTAGCCTTGCGTTCTTAGCCCGTGTGAAAGATCAGGGACAACAGGTTTGCACGGGCCATTTTTCTTCGTTCTGCTGGAGGCTGTATTCAAAAAGAACCCAAGGAAAATTAGGGTCGAGTCAAGCCACTGCAACAGGACTGCTGCTAGGAAAGGAGCTCGTAGATGCCTACGGAGACAAGCACCCTCAGCATTGGCCATCTGCATTTGGGCTTTGCTCTCCCAACAAAGCCAGGCACATGCTATGATTCAAGAGCTGGAGGGTTGATCATGAGATGGAATCATTTCTGGCGTAGTTCACTAATGCCCTCCAGGGACAAATCTGGTCCAGCTCATCTAATCAGTTTAATGACCTGCTTTCCTGAGATGAATCCCACTTTTCATCCTGTCCTGAATGGTCTGTGCCTTCGACAACCCCTGGAACTCAGCTCTTCATCCTTTTCCCTATAGCTCTGCCCAAAAGGGCACTCTGACCTCTGCATTGCTTTGCTGCCATGTTGTTGCCAGCCAAAGCCCACATGCCTGCTACCTCCCACCATTGCCCTTATTTCAGCTGGGCAGCTCGGTGTGTCTCCTGAGTTTTGATCAATGGTGGCTGCGCTGCCAGAGCCATTTGGGAACACGTACCATCCACCTTGGCCTGAATTTATGGTTAAAGATGTAGGTTGAACCCACTGGTTCTCCCCACAAGTCACTGGGATGTAACCCTAAATAACAAAAGAACCCCTGACACTTCCTTCAGGGACACCAAAGGTTTGAGGAAACTTTCACAAGACTCAAGCTCAACTACCTTCCTTTCTTTCCACTGCTATACAGGAGGCATGAGTATATTGCAGATCTTCCTGTAGCTCGTGCCTACCTGACTCATGGAGGGTTTGAATCTGTTACAGCATCCACTAGAGAGCTTTAACTCCTTTACTCCTTTGCTCAAGCAGCAGCAGCTCCTGCTTTCAACTGGAGGTCCGTGTTTCAGTGCCTGGTGCGTCAGCCAAGATACACTGTTAACAAAGCCCTTTGGGAGCCTTGACAATGAAGGATGCTGTTGAAATGTAACTGATGAGGCTCCAAATGTTAATATCTGAGTGTCTGCTTGGTATCCTGTCTCTAGCCTTCCCTGCAGCTCTCCAGTGATGGAGAGGGGCATGCAGCTATGTTTAGTTAGGAATAAACATTTTTTTTTTCTTTTTGCATGTGGGACACTTGCTTCTCTGGCACACCTTGAGCTTTGCTGCTTTCTGCTCTCTGATGCTGTCGGAAATGGGCTGGAATAACTCTTCCGGATTAGATGGGCCTGCTGGGCGTTCTCTTCCTGCGAGAGCGGGCAGGAGGGGTTGTCTCCATAGAGCCTTGGATTTCGCGGGGGAGTTAAAGAATTGAGTGTGCATCGGGGTGTTTTCTTTTTAGCAAATCTGCTAAGACTGTAAGAAGTGACTTGTCATTGTGGGGGCCATGGTACGTGACTGTTCCCCTTGAGAAGCCTCAGAGGAGCTGGATTTATATAGCATACAGCTTCTGAACATCAGACCCCTTTTGATGCATCAGCCTGGTCACACCAGATTATTAAGCTACATGGTTCTGACTTTACACTGGGCTGACTAAAACTCTGGATCCCAACCCCACAAATCTTTGATGCAACATAAGAATGGAGCGAGTCATGCTTGGACCTGCGTCTGTCTGATGCGCGTGTTGTAGCCCAGCCCCAGTGCTTACCCTTCCATCAAAGAGTGGGGAATCTCCTTTTGAAAACGCAGCTGCTTAATTTCTGTCATTTCCCCTCTGTCCCTTTGTAGGAAAAATCAGCCAACTGGCCAGGAGTCCCTCAAGAGGCAGAATTCAACCACAAGCAAATCGCCTGTCCTGACACCTCAGGCCATCAAACACATCTGGGTCCGGACGGCGCTGATCGAGAAAGTGCTGGACAAAATTGTGCAGTACATAGTGGACAACTGCAGGTAACGACGGGACCAGACAGCCGGAGCGGTATGGATTTGTCCATCTAGCCAATGTGGTATGTGTTTGCCCCTGGAACTTCATCAGCCTGCTGCCCGTGGGCCTAAGCACTGTCAAATTGGGTTGCAAAAAGCAGTTCCACAACAGGTTTGGTTTTGAAAACACTGATGACTTCTCAAATGTTTGACAGAATTTCAGTCTGTGACTGAGTTCATGAAGGAAGGGGAAAAAAAGCTTTATAAGCCATGCAGATAACGAGGGAATTTATTGGAGACACTTCTATGGCTTCAGACAAAGGATATGGTGAACATCCTGAGGCTTGATTTAGATTAGTCACAAACAGATGGTATGCCTCCACTCAGTAATGATGCAGCTTGCTCTAAAGCTGTTCAAACAAGTGGTTACATCCCAGGTGAGATGTCTTTGGCTGTGCAAGGTGCATGGTACGTGGGAGCGTATATTCCCAAAGTTTGGATTATGTTCTCCTTGGCAGCAGGCAAGTAGGAGAATTTTCCTGGAAAGTAAAAGCGTGGTGGTCAAAGGATATTATTCTTTTGGTGGCATCTAATCCTAGTTTGTTTGGAGAGGGAAGTTGGGTGTGTTTTGGAGACAGCCTGGAGTGTCTGGCAAAATGTCCCAAATGAAGATACTTTGGTCCAAGACCTGCTTTCTTGCTCTGCTGTACAATTTTGCCAGTGATTTCTGCAGGTGCAAGTGGTAAAGGAAGCTCTCACAGTCTTCCCTCCCAGCTTACTAGAAGGCATGAAGCACACCACACTTCTGGAATTATAATGGTTACTCCTGCAGCCTCTGGGGCTGCACTTGGCTAGGTATGTAACTAGTCCCTAATGTACCAAGAAGTACGTTTTGGCGATAATGACCCAGGAATTATGCAAGAGGCAAGAATTTTTGTAGGAGGTATCTTTGATTGGACCAAGCGCATGATTCGGATAAAATCACACAAGCTTTCCGATGCAAGGCACAGATGAAGCAGGCCACTAATGAAGACCTAATGAAGAATGGTTTTCGTTGGAAAGCTTGTCTGACTTTACCCCAACCATGCACTTGGTCTAGTAAAAGATACCACCCATCAAAATCCATGTCTCTTCCAAGAAATATGCACGCTGGCCAAAGCAGCACATGTAGTTGTCTGGGCCTGGCTTCCTGGGAGCAAAATGTTTTTCTCTGGTTTCCAGTCATGTTTGCAGCCTGGTGTCCTGTCTGGGGTGAGGCATGCCTTGTGTCTTCACTCTCTGAGCTTCAACGTCGTTTGCTGACTTGTTTTGGTGTTTGAGTTTTTTTTCTTTTGTTCTCCTTTTCTCCCTGACTGTATTTGAGTCCACATGGATTATACTGAAACACTTTCTTTGAAGCAAGACAATATGCCTGAGCTCTGTGATGGTCTCACTGTTGGACTCTGGTGTTTGAGTAGCTCATCCGTGCTCTTTAGGAGGAGAAAACAGCTTAGAGTTTCAGCTCCATCTAGTGGGAGGATGGTTACAGCTGAAGAAATTCTGTTTAGCATTTGGCTCTTTTTGTACCAACTCAGTCTTTTCTTCAGCTGTATCAAGTCTTTTGGGTCATTGCAAGAGCTGCTGTTGTTAATATTTTAAGAAACAGCTTTCCATATACCATACTTCAGCTCCAGTGGTAGCTACTTAAGGCTGCTTGAGACCAGCAGAGAACATTTATTCTTCTTGGTCACAGCGGAAGATCTTGGCAGAAATTACTTGCTAAAATGTATTGTTTCTAGTTCTATTACATCAGTGCCTTGAGTCCCAAACTGAAATCAGAGGTGGTCTTATGTCAGGAGTTATAAAACACTGAAAGGCAAATCCATCCCACCTACGATTCACCTATTCCACCTTGTCAAGAGTCCTTGAAAAACTGTTAGCACTTCTGTTTTTGTCACTTGCTGTCCTCTTAAAACAAAGTCGCAGAGAAGCAGTGCATAAGAGCAGAACCTGCCCACCTGTGGTACGAACAGCTTTTTAGGGACTGTAACAGTAGAAAATGGTCACACTTAGGCGCTTAGCTGCGGGATCAAGTCTTAAGAGTTTGTCTCACTACACAAAGCAGAGCATGTGTCTTCCCTCCTTCCACTTACCTACCCACACAATCAAATAATGGTTAATTTATGGTAGTTTCAGAAGCACCTAAGTGACTTGGATGTAGAAGTACCTTTGAAAATCAGAGAGACTCATGCTCCTAAGTCATTTGGCAGCATTTGAAAATACCAATGAGTGATGCTGACCCATTTCTATTTTTTTTATTCCCAGCAAATATTACGAGAGAGAAGCTCTATTGGCAGATCCTGTTTGTGGTCCAATCCTTGCTTCTCTTCTAGGTACGTTCCTCAAGTATTATCCCAAGGGGCCTTAGAGTAAGAATGCTTGGGGGGCAATTTGTGGCTTTAGTAAGACAGTGAGACGAACGCTAGTCATGCTGCTGTGTAGTTTACTGTGTAGTTATAAGCAGGGATCCCAGGTTTCTCTGATTCAAAAAAATCCCCAATTTTTGGTTTAAAAAAACAGTACTGTATCCCCAAATCCACATTTTTCCATGATTTCCGTGTGTGTGTGTGCGCGCGCGCGTGTGCATATAGAAAATGCAGAGTTGGGGTTACTTTTTTTTAACCGAAAATAGGGGATCTTTTAGAACCAGAGAAAACCAGGATCCCTGGTTATAAGAGCTCCAAGGGAACGCTGCTGGCATTTTTGTTGCTGACTACATTTTCCGAAGTGGAGACACGTAAGACACAATAAGAGCTTCACCCTCCTCTATACACAATACGGGAGAGGATGTGAAACTGTTTAATTATTTGGTCTGATGAGAGCAGGGTGGAGTCTGGTTTCATAGAGTGCTTGCTGGGTGCGGTTTCCCTCAGCTGGGAGTTGGAGGTAACAGCATTGCAATGCCGGTCTGTTATACGCTTAGCAAGATTTTCTTGCAGCCATAGTTAATAGGACCTGATTTATTATAAGAGGGAATTTGGCCAAGGTTACATGCTAGGGGAGAGAACGTTTCCTTCCATGTCACATGAGGAAAAAGGGCCGCAGTTCAATATCTGATCTGGAGGGATGAGTGAGTAAGTGAGTTTCTGTGTCAGTAGACTGTCATGGATCCTCTCTCATTGCTGTTCTCCTAGTTGGACCCTGCGCTCTCGAATATACCAAGCTGAAAACAGCCGACCACTACTGGACTGACCCCTCGGCCGATGAGCTGGTGCAGAGGCACCGCATTCATGGAGTACACGGCCGTCAGGACTCTCCCTCCAAACGCCCGGCGCTGGGAGTAGGTATTTGCTGTGTGCCCGCTTCTTGGTAACTGGCAAAGCCTGGTGTTGTTGGGGAGGCTTTTTGTCCATGCCATTGTCCCAGAAGAAAGTCCATGTGGGTCCCCATATGCCCCTGCCCCTCCCAAGTGTAGACGGGTTTGCAATCCAGCCCTGAAATTCAGGACTGGGGGTGCCTGAGATTTTGCCCACAGTGCCTGTCCCTGTCTCAAGGAAGCTGCAAGCTCCTTTGGCTGGCACGTAGAAGAACCCATGCCACATAAGAGAGAGCTTTTCTTAGTGAAGAGGCACTGTGCTCAGGAGCCTCTGTGTGCAGCTGGCTCCCAGTGCTGTGCCACCTGCCCCCAGAATGGCACCTCTCTCCTGTACCAGATCCGGAAGCGGCAGTCCAGCGGTAGCACGTCTGAGGACCGGTTTGCTGCTTCGGCAAGGGAGTATGTGGAGTCTTTGCACCAGAACTCGAGGACACACCTGCTGTATGGGAAAAATAACGTCCTCGTTCAGCCAGTAAGTAGCAAGGCATCAGGCATGCTGTGGTCATGTCTTGGGGGAAGGTTAGTTTCTTCTGGTCACTGGCACAGGGAGTCAGTGGTGCTGCAAAGAACAGTGAAACTCTGAAACAGTGCCAGGACATTTGGCTTTCCCCATGCGATCCAGGGGGACAAAACACAGTTCCTCCCATCTCATCCTGGAGGCTGGATGGAGCTTGGGCCCCGTTTATCGGTGGTGCTCCTCTCCCCTCACCTCCAAAACGGCAAAGAGTAGAGGGAAAACGGATCAGGGTAGGTTCTGCCTGTACAGGCATTACCTCTGTCTGTTGTCAAACTCCCTGCTTTCCTCCCCGTTTGTCCCTCTCAGCTTCTCAGTTCTATAAGAGAGGGGCAGTGTGATCTAGCAGGTGGGGCACTGAATGGGAATCAGTTCTGTTGGCTCTGCCACTGGCTCTTTGTCACCTTTGGAAGATCCCTTTCCCTCTCAGTGCCTCAGTTTCCTCTTCCACCCTTTGTCTTTCTTGTCCATTTAGACTGTATGTTCCTTAGGGCAGGGCCTACCTCTTGCCGTGGATACATGCAGTACCCATTTATTTGAGGACTTTATTTCATGGACGGCTTCTTAATCCTACAGCCACACAAATAATCAGTTTACATTTAGATCATATAGGGTCCCCAGTGTACTCAAGCAGATGTGCAGCCCTGCCCCTGTGTAAGGTACTAGAATATGGTGTAGTCATCTCTATAAAAACCAGAGGTGAAGTTATTCTCTCTCTGCTTAATGCAAGTGATTGCAACTGGCTCCTGCCACCCAGTGACAAAGTACTGGAATAGCACCTAGGGAGGCAACTACCTGGGAAGATCTGGTCACTGCCCACCTTAGACACCAGTGTAACTTGCGCTGGTGTACAAAACTGATGGAAACTACACCAGGGTTTGTGCTGTCTTTCTAGGTCCCAAGTAGTTTTTAAGCTGTATATTAGGGGCCACTTGTTTCAAAGCTCGCAGACCATTCCATCAGAAGGGCTCCATAAAGGATGGGACTTGTATACATACGTACACAAAACACACAGTAGGCATAGTTTGTTCCTTGACTGTGCTCCTGTCAGGTAAATTTGTTCAGCAAGCTCAACAGGCCACCTCATTTATCTGGATTGGGTTTGGAGGCACTAGGTCTGTGCAAGCATCGTTGCTGTAAAGTAGTAACATCAGTTGCTCAGAAGAATTTGCTCCAAGAGCTTATCTGCATTCTCAGGTCCAAAAAGCAAGTCAAGCCGCTGGCAAGACATTTGTGAGTTTATAAAAGACTCTTGGCTCTTTAAGGGCGTGTTAATTTATTACAGTTTTTGCAGCATGCGTTGTTGCTCAGAGCTGTAATTCCCTGACGACTAGCAAAGGAAACATCAGACGCTTGCAATGTGGTTGTTAATTAGTTGTGTTGTCATAAAATTATAGAAAATGAGGGTTGGAAAGGACCTCAGGAGGTCACATCTAGTGCAACCCCCTGCTCAAAGCAGGGCCATCCCCAACTAGATCATCCCAGCCACAGCTTTGTCTAGCTGGGTCTTAAAAACCTCCAAGGATGGAGTTTCCACCACCTCTCTAGGTAACCTGTTCCAGTGCTTTACTACCCTCCCAGTGAGAAAGTTCTTCCTAATATCACCTAAACTTCTTTTGCTACAACTTGAGCCCATTGCTCCTTGTTTTGTCATCTGCCACCACTGAGAACAGCCCAGCTCCATCCTCTTTGGAGCCACCCTTCACATAGTTGAGGGCTGCTATTAATTCTGTTATGACAGTACCTAGAGGCCCCTGTCCAGACTAGAGTCGTAATGTGCTAGGTGCTGTCCAGATGCCATGAGAGATGGTTCCTGCCTCAAATAATAAGAGTCTAAATGAACAAGGGAGACAAAGGTGGCAGGCATCAAAGAGGGAAGCCCTTGGCCAAGGTCACAAAGAAGTCAGTGCTAGAGCCAGGAATATCACCCATATCTGTGCATCTTTTCTACTGAACCAGGAGTGGAGAGCAATGTGGATCTGAAAATACTCCCACTCTCCTGATGTTGCTTTTAAACCTCATCCCTGGCTGCTTTTCAAACTAAGCACTGAGATTTGTGCCTGGTTGGAAGCATGGAGGGTCTGCTGGGCCCCCAAGTGGCATGAGCTGGAAGAGTGTGTGCCCAGTTTTGCTGAAAGGCAAATACCCCAGAGGATGAAGGGGTAGTGGAAGGGAGATGTGACTGGGAGCAGCATGGGCTTCCATCTGGGCTCAGATTGAGAACTTTTTTTTTTTTAAAGCTAATGGCTGGCAGGGAGGCGGTCCATCGGGACAACATGGAGCAACAGATAATTAGAGTCTGATATTGCAGTATAACCACCCAGAATCTGCTTGATCCTTCTCCCCTTTCTGCCAGCGCTGTTGTACTGCAATTCTCCCTTTGGGGAAGTTACTCTAACAGCTGACGAGAAAGATTAAAACTACCCCGTTTCACTGCTGGATCCAGCTTAGCTCCTCTGATCATCTTCTTTTTCATGTCCTTGTGTCAAGGTATTCAGCAGAATTTGCAGATTCGTTGGCATCCGACAGGGCCGCGCTGCAAGCAATTCTGTTATGTCCTCGAACGTGCAACTTCTGGGCTGTCAACTGTGCCCTTGCACCTGCCCCCCAGCCCCCATGATTATTTGAATAAAGGGAGCCCAGATCCCTCAGTCTTAGTCCATTCTGCCACTCACATAAATCACACCTGAGCTACTATCTTCAAGCTAGCTAGCAGTGCAGCTGGGGTAGCAGGGACCTTGGGACAGGTTTTGCAACCCCTGCTAGGCTTGCTGCTGCACCAAGCTAGCAGCATCTGTCCGTGCGAGCATCCAAGGTCTCGGCAAATATAGTTTTGAGAGCAGACTTTTTCCTCCTTCCTGTAAGGGTCGGAAAGATGCAGGTTCTGAAAGAACAGCAAGTTCTTAGAAAGGAGGATGTAGGAAGACAGACACAAGCTGTCTGTGGAATGGAGTATGTATTGGATGCGATGGACCCTGTGTCCGGCCCGCCTATCCCTGCATTGCGCTCTTACTGCTGTACAGTGCACACTTGAACCCACCGTCAGCAAAGCAACAATTCTGTGCTGCTTTGAAGGCTCTTGTGGGCTTGATTTCATCAGCTGGTGAGTCTGGAAGTCATCTGTTTTGCCCGCTCCAGTAATCTGGTGAGGAAGTGCAGTAAATATGGAGAGTTTCTGAGGACACCAGGTCCATGTGGGACAAGAATGGCCTCTTGCCTGTCTTAGTTTTTGTGGAAGTTGCCATTTCCTGCTGGGGAAAAAAATCATAGTTCTGACCGACCAACCCTGTAATTGCAGCTAGAGCGCAGAGACTCAGCTCAGTTGGGGTTTGGGTGTGTGTTTAAGTGAATTCACAGTTGATGATTGGGGTTTTAAGGTGTCATAAAAGTCTGAATATTGCAATGCCCAAGTGAGCGCCACAGGTCTGAAGTGCTCGCGTCTGGGTCTCTGTGACCCAGGCTGCTTCGCACATTAAGCTGTTCTGTTCAACTGATACGAGTCAATAACTGATCCTGTTTCTGACTTGTCTACTCACAGGAACTAGTTGGTTAGAAACTGGGAGGTGAGGTAATTCAGCCTGAGTAGGGCAGAAACGAAGGTCACCTACAGCATGATGGTTTATTTTGCAGGATTGGGGACATGGCATTGGGTAGTAAAATGTTTTTCAGTCTGAAAAATGCAGCTTGACCCCTGTGGCAAGCAGAGCTTTACTTACCATGCCCTGCTTATGGGCCTGCTATTGGAAATGAACCCAAGTCCTTTCCTTCATGGAGTTGTGCAAGAAGTGAGGATTTCTTAGGGTGATGTCCTTTCATTGGACCAACTGTGTAGCTGGTTTAAAGTAAGACAGACTTTCATATGCAAGACATTCTTCATTAGGCCTCCCATTCTTAGTCGGAGGTCACCCTCTACCCACAAATCGGGGTCCATCTCCCTCCAGGTAAGATTGATGCTTTTACTCCACTAGGATTGTACGTTAAAACAGGCCACTTGTGTTAGCTATGTGTTATAACAGCTCACTGGCAATGCACGCAGAGCTTGAGTATCTTTATATGTATATTCTTTGTTAAACAGAGAGATGATATGGAGGCAATTCCTGGGTATCTCTCCCTGCATCAGTCAGCAGATAACTTGACTTTGAAATGGACCCCGAACCAGCTCATGAATGGGACCCTTGGGGATTCAGAACTTGAGAAAAGGTAACATTGATTTTGCAGAGGAGACTGGAAGCACATACTTCTGGTGTATTGATGATGCACTTGAATAAGCAAGTGGCTGTGTTGATTTAATAAGAGGGGCATGATCCGTCATATGGGCAAGGGGCTGGGAGGCAGAGGACGTGAATTTTATCTTTGCTCCAGTTCGCTGCATCACTTGGGCAAGGCACTATGGTATGCTGTGCCTCCATTTTCCTTCCTCGTGTGTTTTGTTGGACAATAAGATCCACTCAAGGACGGTTTCTCACCGTGCATTTGCTCAGTAGCCAGAAAACGGGATGCCTGTGATCTTTGGGAAACCTCCCAGTGCAGTGGTGATACTAATAACAGGCAGAAATTGGGGGAAACTGTCCAAAATTGCTTATGAACAAACTCTGGCCAGGGAGGAAAACAGTATTTGCCGTGTGGCAATTCTGACATTTTGTTACTTTAAAATTGTTGGTCACTGGGATAGCATCACTGGATTTTGCAGACACAGTGCTGCCCCAACATACTTCAGGTGATCTGATCTTGCATGCACTGTTACCCAGTTTTAGGATCCATTAAAAAAATAAGTTTTATTCAGGGCCTCTGGGTCTGAAGTTCCCTCTCATCATCCCTTCACAGCATCTCAGAACACTAAGCAATCATTTATTAATTCAACCTCAAGAAACCAGTGTGATACTACTGCCCTTTACCAGAACACAGGTCCATCACCTCTAGCGTCCAGTCTAAGTACCCCAGCCCCCGCTGCATCCAGTGGAGATGAAAGAAACCCTGCAGGTGCAAACCAGGCCCTAGGAAACCTTTCTCCCAATCCCTAGCTGCTTGGTGCTGGGTATGCCCTAATCTGAATCTGAGACTTTCTATCCCCACAGATGGTGTTTAATCCTTACTTTTATGAACTGGGCAGTTCTTGTCACATACAAATGTCCAGGCTTTTTTTCTTAAAAATAACCAAACCAAACCAAACCAAGTCCCTCAGCTCTTGGTTTCAACAACAAAACAGGGGAAATGAGTTTTGCCAACTGGAAATCCAAGGGAGGACTCCTGTTTCCATGAAATTTCAGTGGTGGGTCCTTGGGACCCAATTGATTTAACTACTGTATGCAGGAATTATGTCAAAAATCAATCGCAGGTGTCCTGACTCCCAGCCCAGATTGAGTCCTGAGAATGAGGCATTTGCTTGAAGCAAGGAGCTAAGAGGATTGACTGTAAATCAGCTGGTTGCAGAGACACACACCACATCCATCCAGTTCCTTCACTTTTTAACTTTCCCAGAAGTTCCGCTTTTTTTGGCCAAGTTTAGAGAGCAGCGCTCAGTTTGGTGATGGGCTTATCCTTGTACTGGGCACTCGGATGCAGCTCTGGCACAGCACCTGAAAAACAAGGTGTCCTGCGTTCTCTTCCTTTCAGTGTTTACTGGGACTACGCCTTAATCGTGCCATTCAGTCAGATCGTCTGCATACACTGCCATCAGCAACGTAAGCATAAGCCTTCTCATCACAGAGGTGCCTCATTTCTGCATGCGGCATGGTAATGCTGGGAGCAGGGTATATTGCTGCCTGTTAGGTATTTAGCGCAATGGGGCAGGCAGTGTTTTTCTCCTTTGGCTTCCTTTGCTGAAGGAGCTAGTGAGAATTTCTCTGCCTAAAGCCTTTCCAAGCATCCCTTGCTCACTATGTTCAGTACAGTCTTGGGGCCTTATTTTTTTTTTCCTCTGACAAGTGTCAGCTTGGCATGATACACCTGAGAGTTTGTCATCAAATCTGAAACCTAATGCACAAGTGTCAGCTGCTTAAGCTCAAAGACCCCATCTCTGCCCACTGTCCCCCCAAAAGCTTAAGCCACAGCTCCAAATTAACTGCAGTTAGCATTTTGATTGGAGCCAAATCTGAACTCTAGGATATGGAAAGTGAAATTTAAAATACTTACTGGAATTTGGAAACACATCCTACAGATGCTTTCCTGGATGATTTCTCTCTCTGAATTGTCATTACCTCCCTTCACTGTGACTATCAGACCATGCTGATAGATATTAATGCTTGTACCCACTGAGCTGGTTCATAGATCAGTAAGGGATGAGTATTTGTAATGCTGGTATTGCTTTGCTTGTCTTATTCCCTTCAATTTTCCCAGGTCACTCAGCCTGTGCGGCACTGAGATGTCTGGATAGTAATCCTGCCAGCAACATCACTGCAACACCCTTTAGAAAGAAAAAAAAATAGATGAGAAATTATGGGAAGGATGGCTTGGCCATGCCTGGTGTTGTTCTCCAGCCACTGGTGCAAGTCTGCCTGCATGGTTGGTGGACTAAGCTTATTCCATAGAGATTAACAGGTGTGGAGTCTTTCAGGGATTTACACCCAGGACCTAGGCTTCAGGGCCAAAAGTCTTCCTTGATCCGTGGCCTCACAGTCATCAGTAACCATTCTTCACAAGCACCCTCCATAACTTAAGTCATTTCTCTGTATTTGAATGGCCCGACCAATGGATGCAGCTAGACATACGAATTGCACTAGTGTACTACCCTTGACTGCATCCCATATTAGCAGTATGTGGAGTTTGTTTTAGATTGCATGCATCTGTGCTAACCTATTTAATATACAAGAAAGTTACTTTTACTCCCATTTCTCTGTTTTATACATAATGAATACTGTTTACAACTGGCTGTTCAGGGACTATCAGAGGTTACTTGTAGCCATGGTACCCCTGGAAATTTCACGCCTGCAGGCAGGGAATCTAGTTTGTAATGTTTTTGCTGTAATTTAACAGGACTTTTTGAGAGAGCCCCAAATAGAATCCCCTCTGAAAGCAAGGGCTGGAAGATGATGATTTTAACAGGGTGAAAGGAAGCATGAACTCACTCCTGTTTCCCTTTCAGCAGAAAGTGGAGGGACATTAGTGTTGGTGAGTCAGGATGGGATTCAGAGACCTCCGCTCCATTTCCCGCAGGGAGGCCACCTCCTTGCTTTCCTCTCTTGCCTCGAAAATGGCCTTCTGCCCCGAGGGCAACTAGAGCCACCGCTTTGGTCCCAACAGGGCAAGGTACTGTCATTTCCTGCAAACTCATCGGGGTCGAGGGGATCTTAATATTTCTGTCCCATGCAACAGCACCACCATAATACAAATACACGCACAGTATGGGAGAGGAAATCAAGCAAAAACCACCCCACAACCATCTGACTTGATATCATTGGGGACATACGCCAGTGGGGATATTGCCTAACTGATGGATTGCTTCCAGCCACTGAGAGAGGGAAGACCATGTTTTTGCACCCCTTGTTATAGGCTGACCACTCCTTACTCCATTCCTTTGAATGAGCACCTTCCCACTAATGCACTGGTCATGCGTCTTGGTCAAGCCTTGGATTTTCAAAGGATCCCCAGGGCCTCAGATGCCCAGTTCCTGTTGAATCCTGTTGCAAGCTGCATACGTAGCAAATAGCTGATACTGCTTGCTTCTCACATGGCTGCAGTCCTTCCTGGCCTACTCCTCAAGAGGCTGCGCTTATCCTCAGACTCTCTTAGTTGAAAGCCCTTTGGAGTCTGTTCCTGCTACACCAGCGTGCCTCTCGATAGCTGAATCTCTTGGGTTGTTTTCACCACAGGGTAAAGTGTTTCCAAAGCTCCGGAAAAGAAATATTAACAAGTCAGTGGATCTAGATGAAATGCCAGAGGAGACCGCTACAGACTACGTCTTCAGAATCATCTACCCAGGTCACAAGCATGAGAACAGTAAGTCCCTTCATTGTTTTTTCAGTCTAAACATTTAGCATCTGACAAAGGAGGTTGTCGCCTACATATGAAAGTTTGTGCCTCTCTAAACCAGTTAGTCTCTAAGGTGCCATCCCACCCCACCTTCTGTCTGAAATTTTAATATACCAGAAGAGCTGGAAGAAATAGGATAGAAGTTTCTCTTTTAACAGAGGATTTTGCCATAGAGGCTTTTGGGCTTGTTAGTTAATTGCTAATGGTCCAGTTTAATATGGGCTTTTTTAAAGCTGCTAAACCTTAAACCTTCATTATCCCAAACAGAAATAGAGTAGATTTGAGAGCAGAGTTTTCTACGCGCTGCAGGGGAACCTTCTATGAGCAAGGTCAAACTTTAGTTGGTGCAGCAGGACTTTCAGACAGAAACCAAGGGAAAGATTGTCATGGCTAGTCAAAGAGCAGTTCTGCTCCAGAAAGGAAGTACTTTTATTGGCCAGACTGCTTGCTAGCAAAGGGGTTGTCAGACCAAACTACTAACTATCATCTTAAATGGCCAAAAAAGACCAAACCCCATGCAAGCCAAGCTTGTTCTGGTTTTGTGTCCAAAAGCTTCACAGTAATGAAATAAAGGCTCTCTTACCCCCCAAAAAAACAAACCACCACCACCCCCTTCTTTTTAGTGAATTTGAATTCTCTGCACCCAAGATGCAGTTCACTTTGGTTTTCTGCCGCTGTGCTCATTCTTGAGGCCACTGACACAGAAGCTGGAAAGTAATGATTTCCTCAAGTGTGGCTCAGGGTCCCGCATTTCAGGCGATTTCTGCATGCGACATTCCCATTACAGCTAAAGTGTTCAGTTAAACCTCTCCCCTTCCCCATGCCGCCCACCCCCCGGCCCTGCAACGTAGACTAGATTTTCAACCTGG
Organism: Alligator mississippiensis; assembly: GCF_030867095.1. Lineage (NCBI taxonomy): Eukaryota > Metazoa > Chordata > Crocodylia > Alligatoridae > Alligator > Alligator mississippiensis. The sequence goes on from NC_081837.1 coordinate 7,488,596, forward strand.
TATGCACCCACAGCTGAGGTCGTGACCACCTGGAGCATGCTTCCTGCATGCTGTCTAGTTGGGTGAAGCAAAATCTGTGGGTGCCTTCACTATAATGCACACATTCAGGCCTGACATTGGCCAGGTGGAAATTTTTGCCCAATGGAGAATATGCCCTTGAGAAATGCTCCTCCCCTCCCATCCCCAAAAGGAGGGGGGAAGACCCCAACTCCTTTTCATCTCTGTTGAACATGTCCTTTTAAGACTTCCCATAGAACAAAATCCTCTCTTCTTATGCTCCTCTTTCACTATTTTCTTTGAGCAGTAACTATTAACTACCACCACTTAGCTGCCAGCCGCTCTGCCTCTGTCGACGATGACGAGGAGGAGGAAGATAAGCTACACGCAATGCTATCAATGATCTGCTCTCGGAACCTCACAGCTCCTAATAGGATGAAAGGTTTTTATCTTCCTCTCTCCTGTGCCCCAGAGCCCCGTGGCAGTACGCTCCACTGATGCATACAACAGTGTTGGCATTATTGCAGGACAGACGTTTTGTTTGCTTCCACCCTGAGGTCAGAGGAGCCAATCTGACGTGACGTGGCCATTGTGTAGCCGGTTGAGAGGGCAGGTGCAACCTGTGGGTACAGGGTTAATAGCACCTCTTTTTCAAGGTCATTCTGAAGCCAGTGAACAAGTCATCATCATCATCTCTCTTACAGACTCGAACCCCATCACCATCATCGTAAGATCCAAGTCTTGTCCCTTGCTCACAAAGAAATGGAGCGTAATGCGTCTTTGTGCTCTCCTGCTTAGGCTACTCAATTTTATGGCCACTTCATATGCTGATGGATTTCAGAGGATCAGCTGCTACCCTTTCCCTTCAAAAGTGCTTCGTTGATAATGATGCAGAGTGGCATCCTACCTGAGACAGCCTAATTAGCGGATGGTCAGGACCTGACTGCATTCTTCTGGAGACTCAGGATTCTTCCTGTCCTAAGGAGCAAACAGACTGGTGTTCAGCAGAGGTCCCCTGCGCAAGGCGGAGCAGCCTGCATTGGGACAGCAGGAGTTCTAAGACTCCAGGAAGGGGCTCAAGAGTACAGCCGGTCAGTAAAGAGGGAGGAAGAAGTGTCTGCAGGAGTGTTTGTACCAGTTTCACTCTGGTCTTCCCTCGTGGAACTCTTCAGGCTTGTCCTGCCCAAGCACAAGCTCCCCTGTGCCCGTGGCTTCTCGGGACTCAACCGATTCAGGAGCAAACCCATCTCTGTCTGCTGCCAGCCTACCAGTCAGTGCCCTGTTTCCATGCCAGACCTCTTATGTGCATGTTCTACAAGTTTAATGTGCTCTTCCTTTACCAAGAAAACAGGCTCCATTGATTTACTGATAACAGGCAGTAGCTAGGAGGTTAGAATCGCATCTCTAGTCCTGCGTATGATTGAGTCTGCAGGTCCTGCACAGAGTGGATGTTAGGGATGGATCCCTTTTAAATGCTAGATGTTCTCTCTGTATCCCAGCAGCATAGATTTAAGGCTTTGGTTTTTATATCGCTGTTTCTCCTTCAATGCTCTGCATGCACCAGCGTGGTTTTCTCACTACCCTGTATTGCAGATAAAGCAAGATTCAGAAGAATAACAACAAACACCATACCACACACCCTGAAGCAGGACAGGGACATGGGAGAAGGTGAAAAGACCCATCTCCTATCCCATAAGCTGACAGAACAGTGGCCCTAGTGCTGAGTGTACCTCATCCGCATCCTGGCTGTGGCTATCCAAGGATGAATCGGCATAGGGCTTTTAAGTTTTTTCTCTTCAGCAACTGTTATAGTGCTGTCCAGTTGACGTGGATGCTTATCCACAAAGATTTTCCTTGCTTCAAATAGGTCCCTCAAACAACCATCAAAGCAAAAGGCTGACCACAGCAAACCTAGGCTGGACTTCCACGTTCAGTCAAAGGGACAGAGAAGAACCACCACCAAAGAGCACTCCTCTTTCGGTAGAAAGCTACCGCTTGCAGGAATATTGAAGTGAGGAGTGTGTTGTACAGATGAGAACAAAGAGAGTTTAGGGCAAGAGCGGGCTAGTGTTGCATGCCAGCAAAAGTTAGACTGAAAAAGCAACCTACACCTCAAATCTACTTAGTTTTGTTTTGGAGACACAGTCACTTTAAAAAAACATGGAATGATTTTAAATGGCCATTAATGCTGACAGCAGAGCTAGGACTACCGGACTGTTCAGCGGCAATTCATGCCAGCAAACTAGACTTGATTGGCTTTTGTCAGCCCATCAGCGCTCCTTTGAAATAATGACAACACTGTTGTATCGGGTTGGCTAGCCATTTGCTTTTGATTTTTTTCAACATGCTTGACTCTTGCATGTGGCCAGAGTTGCAGATTAAAACCGCCAGCACCACAATTGAATAAAATGAAGATGCTGTTCACTCTAATTCTTCACTAATTCAGGTACCTTTCATCTGAATCCTTAGGTTCTGTGGGGTTCTCTCATTTTTAAAGTCTATTGTTCCTTTAAAAAAACCAACCAACCAACCCACTTTTTTCTTGTCTGTGGAGGGGGAGGTAAAAAAAAAAAAAAATTCTAAAAAGATTTGTTTTGTCCAATGGTTTTTATTCGAACCAAATGAGAAGCTGCAATAAATACTTGGTCATTCAGCTCCTTCCTGAAGAATTAAGGTGAAGAGCATTTTTTCATTACCGTTGTTCTGTGAAGTGTAATATATATGTGACTGCTTCCGCATGAGCCTGTGCTTTTTTGTGTTCACGGACATTTATTATTCCCCTCGAGAGCTGCCGTTAAAATGCTTTATGTTGCATTGATGGCGAAATCCAGATTTAAAAGAGAGCCCGTTTAAAGCAAACAAAAAAGTGAAAGCAAAAGCCTGTCTTGTTGCCTGCAAAGCAGAATGCATGAGATGGTTTGGAATCCCCCCTCACTCCCCACCGAGACATTTTAAAAGCGCAGCCCAAGGGATGGAAATTTGCTTGCACATGTGAATGCGATGGCATCCAATGCTGTGTCTTCTGCCTTAATTTAAATCATGGGTGAGCTGAAAGGCCAGTTATTTATGAAAAGCAACAGCTGGGAAAGGTTAAGAACTCGAGCCACGATTGGCAAAAGCAACAAGTGATCTCTCTTTCTTGGCTGTCTCTCTAGAGACACCTGAAAGAAGCCCAGTTTTCAGGCCCATATAAAGGTGCATCAAGCCGGGGACTCCAAATTACTGACTACTTTCGAGCATCTTTGCCTTGAGGCTTTGAGTCCTGATCCCGACACTCGTTCCATTTGCACAACCCCCCTAAGAGTCCAGGCACCTGGGTGCACCTACGTGGAACAGCCGCTGCGTTCAGAGCCATGAACTCAATAATCATTAAAATGATGCCTTTGAATAACAGGGGCACAGAAGGGGTTGCTGTTGATACCGAACAGATGAGGGGCGGCATCCCAGATTTCCAGGCACACGGAATACATTTTTGCTATTGATGTTTAGCCTCGTTCCTTTGTGAACTAGGATTTTGCCGAGGCAAATTGGGAACAGCAAGAAGCTTGGGGTAGGGCTGAGGTTGAGTAGTTGAGTCACTTTCTCCAGTTCCACCTCCGAAGTACCGTGACTTCTGTAATACTGCTATGGAAGTCAGTGGAACTCAGTGCGGGACTATCTCTTGCCCCGTGAGTAACTGTTTTTGGCTCATGCCCTGGGTATTAAGAGGAAAAAATTCTCCTCATATTATAAAAGGACCCTGAGTGTGACCCTGGAAGGTGTGGATTTTTTAATTCTAACTCAGCTGGAAGCCGTGGAGCCATTGCAGAAATCACCGAGTGAAATTCGGTGTTTGAGCAGGAATGGTCGAACTCCGTGAACTTGTGATCGCTTCTTGCAGTAAAATGTTCCTCCAGTGCAGGGGTGGGCAAAATGGCAGATCTGGCCACTGGCTAGACTCCATATCTCAGCAGCTCCTGGCTGGCCTCCATGGAGAGACTCCAGGAGTGTAGGGGCACGACAGCTCAGGGCCAGGGCAGCATGGAGCTGAAAGCTGGTCCCTGCAAAGCAGCAGTGCAGCCTCTCTCAAGCTGTTGTTTGAAAACGCAGAGTCAGCTGTGCACTGGGGTTACTAAACATGATTTTAGTGGTCTTAGCAGCACTAGTGAGCAGTGTTTATGGGGCAGTAGGGCTATGTTCTCCCCTTCCTGGCATGGAAGCTACAGCCTGCAGCAAAGCGAAGCACAAAGCCATCAGGGCACACCAGGGGGAAAAGTTTATGCCCAGATGTTTTTCTTTCCTCAGACCCCAGCGACATGATAGAGATGCAGGGATTTAGTGCAAGCTTGTTGTCATGGCAGCTGGAGCACTGTAGCCAAGGTTCCTCGTGTCTCTCCTGTTCAACGGGCAGCTCTCCTTATGACCTCCCCACCTGCTGCAACTGCATACACGACAGGTAAGCAGGGTGTGCTCAGAGAGCCAGCTTGGCCCCAACTGCAGAAGGCAGATAGTGGTGGGAAAGCGTTGGCTGCATGGCCTGTGGAGCATTTTGCAGGCACGTGATGTGAGAGTGCCCTTGGTCTCCTGCACGGGGAGATCCAGGGTGGACTTGTTGGTTGCAATATCAGACACAAAGGGATCAAGAGTTAAAAAAAAAATGCGGAAGTCATGTTTCAGAACTGTTAGCTGTGAGGGTCCAGCTCAAAGATCGATGCTTGAGACTGGGGCGGGGGGAACACACGAACATGGGAGCCTAAGTCCTGCTGGCACTTCTAAGGCAGGCCTTCAGTAACTTCCTTTCTGCGCAGGTAAGTCAAGGCTGTTGCAGTTGCACCAGTCTAGCTAGAGACTCTCAGGTCCATCTGGGATTGCAAGGCAATGCCCTTGGCAGAAACCCCCAAGCCCAAGTGGCACTTCAGGGTTGTGGTAACAAGCCAGCCAGCAACTAATCTGGCAGAGGACAGCTAGGAATATGATTGATCAGTGACCTCAACAATGTCACTAGAGTATCCAGTTGCTGCAAGGTACCTGCTAAACATGGTCTGAGGCAGCACGACAAGTTTTAATATTTTGTGACCCTAAAGTTTTGTGCTGGATAGGCCTCAGGGGTGGCAGCTTGCTTCAGAGAAGCAGGACGTTTATCAGCCAAGTGGGAATGTTAATTTGTGTAACCCAACTTCGTTCCTGTCAAAAATGTCTCTCTCCAGAACCCCGTTAAAGATGCTGTGTGAAAGCATGAAGAGACAAATTGTATCCAGAGCCTTCTATGGATGTAAGTGAAGCTTTTCACCAAGGGGGATGTTAGCATAGTGCACTCAGCTCCTGCTGCAGCCACACGCTTGCTTGTAGGAGGACTCCACTGTTAGGGACCTGAGCATATGTAGGTGAGAGGGTGGAGTTGTCCCTTATCTTTATAAGGAGTTAGAGCAACTCAGAACATTAAGAGGATCAAACCCTTGGCCCAAATATCCAGGCTTCTGTAATCAGCAGCGGAGAACAGAGGCTTACAGCTCTGTTCCTTCCCTCTTTCCTTTCTTAATCCACCTTGCAGTTTCACTTTCCTCTTTAAACTGAATGAGCCATCAGCTTTGCAGACCTTCGTTCTTCCCAGTGCACGTGCAGACTTGCTTTGTTTTAGGGTGTTTGCTGTAAGCTTCAACTGTCCACTTGGGTCTTTTAAAAGGGCCTGCTGTACGGGTTCCTTCTCGCTTACGTGATCTTGCCACTCTCCCCCACCAAATGCAGGGCTTGCCTACTGCCGTCATTTGTCTACAGTGCGAACACATCTGTCTGCTCTAGTGAACCACACCATCGTCCCACCCGACAAACCGACCAGCGCCACAGGAGGCCTGACAAAAGAGGTCTGGAGCAAATACCAGAAGGACAAGAAGGTAAAGGGGACCTTGGTGAGCTCTGCACCAGCCTCCAGTTCTTCAAAGGGAAATTCAGCTCTTCCATCCACACTCGGTGCTCAGTGAAATGGCATCTGAGCATTATTTGGCTGGAAATGCTTCTCATGTTGTCCTCTAGGAACTGTTCCTGAATTCACACCTTGTGCCAGAATTCCTCTATCAACATCTGGTGCAGACCCAGTTCCCACATTGCTCTGCCAGTGGGGTGGGAGTCAGGGGCTCTCCAGGGTATGCGTGATGTAAATGATGTGACCAGTTTCAAGTCTGGTTGCCTTCTGCACAAGCTCCGAGTGTCCCAGCAGGCAACTTTTACAGGGGAGTACATTCAAATGGTCAGACCTGAAATTCTTTGTTAAAAGCCAGAACGAGTTTTAAAGGCAGCTTCCTGAAGCCAGGTTAGAACTGTTTATCACCCACCCCTTTCTGGCTGCTCTGCAGTCTTCAGTCCATTTGAACACTTCTAGCACAGACAGTGCCAGTGCAAACTGCTCATTGCTTTTCAAGCTGTTTGCCTTGCTCCCAGGCACAAGCCCCGTAAGTGAGAGTCATAAATACATAAATCAGGGGCTCTTAAAAGGGATCACATCCTAGAAGTAAGAAAGAGTTAGCTCTCTGAAATCTGTAATTGTGTAGCATTACGGGCTGTGTTTCTGGATGGATGTCTGTTCATTAGGAACAGAGGCATTTTTGGGGATGCTGCAGTCAGATGGTAACAGCCTTGTCATCAGCACAACGGGCCAAATTTGAACTGGTACCCTAAAAACAAAGGTCTCTGTATTTGTTGTTTTGAGGCCCATTATGTTTGCAGGTGTAAGTGCTTTTCTCGATGTCACACAAGCTCAGAATACAGCTGTATTAACTCCCTTATCCCATCTCTTCCCTGCCTCCTTTAGAATTACAAGGAGTTGGAATTGCTGAGAAGAGTGTACTATGGTGGGGTGCAGCATGAGATCCGAAAGGAAGTGTGGCCCTTCTTACTAGGTCACTACAAATTTGGCATGACCAAGAAGGATATGGATCGGGTGAGTTCCAGTTTCTGGAATTTGAAATTGGATGCAGAGTTAAGAAAGGAAAACCAAGCGACACCAAGAGCATTCAGTTGGTGGAACACTTATGTTAGGAAAAATGCTTCAAAAGCACGAAGAATGCAGCTGTTCAGAGGCATCTGAAACCTGTGATTTTGTGGGCTTCTTTGTTGAGAACATCCTTCTAGTAGATATGGAAGCCAGGACTTTGTTTTGAGCCCTGCTGTGACAGCCTGATCACATAGCCTCACTGTATCTCAGCAGTTTCCGTATTTGTAAAATGGGTGTCAGTTAGCTGTGTAGGGTCCACTCTTAGATGAGTGCAGGGAATGTGCTTCCTGATCCTGGGAGGGAAAGGGGCTATCCCAGGACAATGCATTCCTCAGTTACTGTGAGCAGTGTGCCAGGCTGCACAGCAGGCATTCAAATCCCCCATCTTGAAACACTAATGCAACTACTTTTTAACTGTGCATATCAAGCTTTTGTGACCTGCAAAGCTTGAGGCATACCTTGCTAACAGTCCCTTTTTAGATGACAAGATACCTGCAAAATGTACCACTTCTGTCTTTGTGACACAATGCAAGATGTATTTTTTTTTTAAATGAAAACACCTCCGTTTTCCTTTGAAACACTAGTGTAATTGCAAAAGTGTTTGGGACTTGCATATAGTAACTTCTTGTCCATATTAAAAGCACCCAGGAAACCCCCAGACCCATGGCCTTTCCCCAGTTAGCAGCATTTGCTACATATTGGTACAGTTAAACATGGTTAAGGGCCCGAGTCCTGTCAGAACGTCCATCACATAAGCTGTTGTGCCCTGTTAACACATGGGACCTTCAGCACAGAAGCATTACAGGGTCACAGGCAAACCATTCAAGTAGGAAGAGGCTGCAGCGTGTCCTAGCCTCTGTCTATGCCTGGAGGAAAACAGCATCCTGGCTGCAGACCCACCCAAATTGAGTGGGTGACCCTGCTGGGGCCTGCCAGCCCAAGCAGTGTATTCCTGTCTTGTGGCAGCACTGGGTGTCTGTCTCTTTTGAGTTGGAGATCTATTTTTACCCCATTTCCCAGCTGTAATTCAGATTTACACACTTTTTCCCCTATTCATCTTAGATTTCCTGATGGGCCGTAAGCCTGCCGCAGGCTGCTTGTACAGTTTTGGAAAGGACGCTTCCCCACATTATACCTTCCGGCATTGGCCGACCAGCCCATAAACCCTTCCTTTCTTGCCTTCTGGGTAGAGTTTGGCTTAGCCCTGTCTTGAAAGCCAAGAAAGTTGGGTGCAAAGTGTTAAGTGTAAGTGGACACATTTTTCAGCTTCGTTAAACCACATCTTTCTGCCTGTTTAAATTATATATTAGCTGCTTTTGCTCATCCACTTGGAACACTTCTGCTTTGCCCTTCTTAGCCATGCCCTTTCACCAACTGATCTCAAAGCACTTGACAGAAAATAATTAGCTCTGAGAGGCCCGAGCATTACTGCTTGTAACAAATGGCTAACGGGAGGCAGAGACATTAGTGAACTGTCAGAGAGAAGCAAACAGGCTCGTGCCAGTGTTAACAATGAAATCCTAGGACTGACGGCAGGAGTCAGGGTGCTGTGCTCCAGCTACGCACACGAAGCCAGCATCAGCCAGCACATCCATCTCACACCACTGTGCGGTTCCCCGGTGACTTGCCCTTTTGCAAAGGCCACAAGGCTACGCTAGGACTTGGTCTTTAAGCTGTACTTCTTTCTGGGCAGACAAAGCCTGGTATGGGCTTACGCTACAAGCCCACCCGATGCTTACATACTGTGCGAAAGGAGAGCGGGCTCTGGAACGCAGCATGCTGACTCCTTAATCTCACTGCCCACGTGTATCCTCACCAGCGAGAGAATGTACGTGGTGCGGCTCTGGAACAGATTACAAGGGATAAGTAGCAGTTTTTGTATAAACAGGATATTTGGCACTTGCTAGCTTCCAATTAGTTTATATCCCAAGGGTATTGCAAGCAGCTGCAGATCACAAGGGCGGCTTGACCTAGAGCCTTCCACGCTGAACAGTTAGTCATCATCTCAACTGCTGGTGTTGTGTAAGCAGCCTTCATCCCACCAATGCGCTGTGACTTGGCTTTTCCATCCCAGTAATCCGGTCATTTGGAGCAAAGCTGGAGGCAGGCAGCCCAGAGCTTTGGCATGTTCAGAAGAGCTCAGGATCCAAATTTTGTGCCTTGAATCAATCTTGCCTTAACCTCAGAAGCATTCAGCGTGCAGTGATTCGCACAGCCCACCCTGCTCAGAAGGTCTTCGTGTTGGGAGGGAGCTGGGGACAAATCCTTCCTGAAACTAGGCAGGGCACTCTCCCAGAGAGAAATAAATTGCCTCATCCCTTCAGGGTTAAACTTTGCCCGGCAGGAAATGATGGGCCAAATCTTCAGGCACGTCCCCTCTGCTGGCTGGCCTGTTGCTCAGAAGTTGTTAACGGAGTTATCTCGTCTGTGTGCAACATAGGCCCGTACTTGAGTAGAGGCGAGTGCTGCAGGAGTCGCAGTCCAAACCTTAACCCTTGTTCCGTTCAGTAGCGCAATTTCCACGTGCTGGCCTGTGTCGGGATTGTCCCTGTGGCCTTGGTAGTGGTAGTGCCCCACTCCATTAACAGCTGAGCTAAGAGGAGAATCTCTTCACTTCAACTTCTCCTCCCACCTCCTTATCCCACCGCTGGCCTGCCCATGAGGCCTGCTCTGTTCCCAGCCCATCTCACGGCATCACAGGACCGGCCATGAAAATGGTCAGAACACAGCAAGGAGAGCCCCATCGGGTACACGCGTGGGCAGGAGGAGCAGGAGGCAGGGAGAAGGATTGTGTGCATACGTACCAGCCTGAGCTCTGACGGGACCAGCGCTGTGGCGGAGCTTACTTGGTTTCTGGCACCAAGGCACCTTCCTTGCGAAGCTCATTTTGAGCATTAGCAGGAGCAGTTTGGAGGCTGTGCAGTAGCTCCCAGAAGGTGCCAATATGGCATGTCAGCACTGCTATTGCCAGTCATCACCCTCTCCCTTTAGACACTAATGACTGGAGTTAACTGCCTCCTGTTTCCAGTCATTCTTCCACTACATGATGCGTGTTGGCTCCTGCCTCCTCCGTGATCTGATTGCTGTGGGTTGTATTTTACTTCTGTCTTTCACTTCTGCCTATAGGACTGGACTGTAACACTGAGGAGGGGCTTCAGTGTGCAGCCAAGCAAAAAAATTAGACCTCAGAAAATCAGGTCTCAGAGAGCTGCCTTGGTTGAGGAAGGGGATGTGCTCCTAGGACTTGAGGAAGGGGACGTGGAACCAGAACCCAGGAAGACTAGTCCCAAGCATCTGAAGGACGGGCCTGGTGAGGAGGAAGGCTGACCTTCATTCCCATGTTGACCGATCTTCCCAGGCTGTAAGCTAGGAATGATGCTAAGCTCAGGTGCAGCAAGTCATAAATCAGGGCAGGCTGGGTGCTTTGTTATTCTGTTAGAGGGCACTAGAGAAGTGCTACCCACTTGTCAGCTCCTTGGAGCCAGCTTTTCTCCAGCACCCTGCACAGACAGGCCCAGTCCATGCTGCAGGTCCTTGAGGGGACTGCAGTGCCAATAATGAATAGCAGTACTAAATGGTGTTTGTCTGAGGAGTCCAGTCCTAAACAAAGGCCGCAGTGAATGGAAGGGATTCATAAGCAAGTGAGATCAGAGCAGTCGTAATTTCAGCATATTGAACTCAACTCTCCATGTTCTCAGCTGGGCCTGTCCTGGATGATGTATCATCTTTGCTATCTGGCAGTATCTTGCAGCCATCCATCAGTGCTAGGCAGCCAGGCCTGGGGCACTCTCCAGCCTGGCTCTCCTCCAGCCTCCCGCCAAAGGTTGTGCCTGGTGATTTATGACTCCACTACCTCAAGTGACAAATATCCCTCAGCTTTGGTGAGAGCATTTCAGTAGCACGACTGGCCGGCAAAGCCCAGAGCCTGCAGCCACTCACAGCAATGATTTCTGTCCAGCTCTTGACAAGTGACAGAGCAGCAAAATTGTTGCATGTCCTTATTTCGCCCTAGGGCTTTTCCAATCTGACTTTGTGCAGAAGAAGCCAGCCGTGGCAGCGGATAGTTTACTGCTGCAAGGAGCAGAGGGGCGCCATCTGGCCACATGCAGTGCAGCTGTGACGGAGCCCGTCTCCAAGCTGGAATTTCCAGCCTGGCAGGATCACTTTCTGGTCCTGAGTCTTCCTGTGGACTTGGAGGTGGACCCCAGGGCACACTGAGGGAGCTCAAGCAGCACAATGTGATGACAGGAGTTGCTTTGTTGCAGCCAGCCACTGGCACACCACGTCCTGTCCGGCATCTAGAGCGTATGGCAGACTGAAGCCAGTGGCTCCTTTGCTCTTCTGAAGACAACTAGGAGCATCTTCACCACAGGTTTAAAAAATATCCTGCCTGCAGTGATGAGTTTACTCCCGGTGGTTTCTCAGGTGCTTCAGGTTTGCTAATGTGGGCAGGCAGTCATTACATTTCCCAGCCCTGCTGCTTTATCTTTGGCTTGCTGCTGCAGCAAGCTCCGTGGCTTTGCTGTCTCTTTCCACTTCCTTCTTTATTGACGTGCCCTTAAAACTCCATCGCAGCCCTCAGGCTTCTCCTATCAGATAGCCTTGTGGAAAGCATCCAGATCTGTGGCACCCCTTTCTACAGCTTGGTGTTTGCATCTCTTCTCACAACACCCTGCTGAGATGGGTGGGTGCGTAACACTTCCCTCTGAGGCCCAGAAAGGCTAAAGCAATTTGCATCAGCTCGGACAGTATCCCAAGTCCCAGCCCAGAGACTGTGAGACTTTCTCTCCCTTTCGCAGACAGGGATTTAATTCATGTTGGTGAAATGGGCCTTCACCTGGAGTTTGGGTGTGGAACGCACAACTCGGAGCCTCAATTCTCGTTGGCTCTTTTCATGAATTTTTCACTCTCTCCTTATGTGCATCACTCTGGTTCTCTCACATGCTGCCTGGCAGGGGGAATCCAGCCTTTCTGACCCCTCTGCTTTGCAGGTGGATGAAGACATTGCTCTCCAGTATCAGAAGGTCATGGCGGAGTGGAAAGCCTGCGAGGTGATAGTGAAGCAGCGAGAGAAGGAGTCACACTATGCCACCTTGGCTAAGTTTTCATCGGGCAGCAGCATCGACAGCCACGTCCAGCGACTGATCCACAGGGACTCCACCATCAGCAATGACGTGAGTAGCCTGTTGCATCTTCAGGGAGAAGTATTTGCCTGTCAAGTGATGGCAGAGGCTTGGTGCACAAGGCACAGCCTGCGTGGTCGGGAGCAGCATAATTCAGGCAGTCAAGGTTTCAGCTACATTGGTTGGTTGAGGGGCTGTTTGGGGGGAAGGTAGAGAGAGAAGAGGTGCGCTAACCCTGATCCAAGCTGCACACACACACTTACCCGCATGTGGTAGTAAATGGATGGTTTACTAGCCAGCGATTGTATATATTGCACTGACATACCCGCATGCCCCTCTGATTTGCCAGACTAACGGCTCTATTTTGTTTTCTTCCTACTACCAATCATCAGGTCTTCATCTCTGTAGATGAAATGGACTCAGCAGAGCGAGACTTAAAGGGCCAGGACGACCCTTCTTTGACTGTGGTGAACATGGACACACCAACAGCAGTTGCTGCAGTAGAGCAGCAGTCGGTAGAATTTGATTCTCCTGACTCTGGGCTGCCTTCTTCTCGGAACTACTCGGTAGCTTCAGGCATCCTCTCCAGCATCGATGACGGGCAGAGCATCTGCTTTGAAGATGGGGTAGAGGAAGAAACGAGCATGGACTTGGAAAGAACAGATGTGGACACAATCCATGCTCAGAAAGCCGGGTTGGTGGCTGTAGAGGCGCAGGATTCCATACCGGAGGAACAGCTGTGCTCCCAGCTGGATTATTTAACATCTGGAGTGGATCTTGCTGCTGTTTGTGCTGCGTCCTATACAGTAGGTCTCATTCCCTTGAAGTTTGTAGAGCGCTCTTCTTTGAGTGATCCCTAGTGTGTCTCAGCTATTCTTCTAGACAGGATTTAATGAGGATAAGCCACAACCACAACCTTAAACCCAGGTCGCAGGAGGGTAAATTAGAGTCGCTGCCTCCAGATCTGTCCTGCTCGTCTCGTTTCTGGATTGAAGCCAAAACTCAGAGCATTTTCTCCAGGCCCAGTTTTAGCATAGCCAGAACCTCAAGGGAACAGCTTGAATTCCCAAACCATCTGATGCAAATCCTAACCCTAGTATTGCACCATCCTGGCTCCTGGGTATTATTATTGCTCTCAGTGAATTAGGCTTCAGGCTCTGAGGCTTCCCCTGGTCACCCATTAATAGACTCGCTGCTAGGATGGGGCGTGTTTGGTAGGTTCACCAGTGCCAACAGGTGTGTTACAGCTGGGACTTAGCAGCAGGCAGGTATATGGATGCTCTGATCATGCCTACAAGGTACTTATACATATGAAAGATGCCCAGAACTGTAATAGCTGTTATAGGCTTTGTTGTCAAGTGTGACCCACATCAAATCTCAGCTTGCTGCAAGATCTCTGCTTTGCTAAAATCCCTTCATCCCTGCTGAACTGGGCAAAGCCAGGAAGCCCACCCTGGTGCCAGTGTTGTGGGCTGATCTCTGCCAGCTGGGCCTTGCAGCAGTTTGGGACTCCTAGGAGCTGCTCTAAACTCTGCCAGTTGGCTCCCAAGTCACTCCACACACCACCAGCATGCTCAAGCCTGTGTCCCCAGGCTGGTCCCCACTGCAGTGGTGGGGAGAGGATAGGAACCAGGGAAGCCAGATCTACTCCAGCTTCAAGCTCAGTAGTGGTATCAGTGGCACTACCACACAGCTCCTGTGTAGCACTTCTCTAGATCTCAGAGAAGGTTTATAGGAACTCTTGGTTGGCAGGATCTGAGAGTTTTTGTGCTGCTTAATTCAGGTTAATCTCTGGAAGCATTGTTTGTTTTTTTTTAACTGCAAGTCTAACACATGCATCTCTCTTCTAGATAGAATTACTGGACACAGTTGCCTTAAATTTGCATAGAATTGATAAAGACGTCCAGAGGTGTGATCGGAACTACTGGTATTTTACTGCTGATAACCTGGAGAAGCTCCGAAATGTCATGTGCAGGTAACACCATTTGCAAATGAGACTCTTCTTTCATCGACTTCCAATTAGATTGGGTCAATAATAGTTATAGAAATGTTTTTCTTTCCTCTCCCTTGGGAGTGACAAAAGTCTACTAGAAGAGGAGAAGGTAAGGGTAGGGCAAATGGTTTAGGTACTAGACTCTGGGGAGTCCAATTCTGAACTCCAGCAAAGACTCCATCTCACCTTAAGTCACTTAAATTCACGCAGTCTTAGTTTCCCCACCTGTATGATGGAGAGAGAAAGAGCCCTGCTTTACAGGCCTTATATCAGGATTGTGAGGGGCACGAATGTTAGAGCGGTAGTATCTGTTTTCAGATGAAAACCCCTCAAATATCTTCACCCAGTAGGAAGAATTGAAATCAATGGGAGCAAAGCATCCTAGGTGCTTTTGAAAGTCTGACTAGGCTCGTATCGGCAGGTGACATATACACGTCCCATGAAAAATGTGACATTTTGGTTTCAAAACATAAAGCCGGCACCAGTTAAGGCCCAGTAAATATCTGTGCCATGGCTTCCAGGTAGCATTTTTTCTACCCTCAGATGTTAGACTCTCAGGCGCTACAAGCTCCATTCTTCCCAGGGCAAGCAGCAGTTACAGTCTGGCCAGGGCTCCAAGTCTGCCTGTGCCCCTGGTTCGGGTAGGCTGGAGGCCAAACACTGCAATTGTCTGAGGTTGCTGCTGTCTTATTTTGGTCAATTTGTATTTTTAGTCCATGGCAAAAGGGGAGGAGAAAAATGTTCAAAAGCTGCCTGCAGCCCAGGAGCACAAGCCCCAGTAGAAGCTGGTGATTCTGCTTTTGGAAAACAGGGCAGCGTTTGGGGAAAAAAGCTCCTTCTGTAGGAGTCCAAATGCATTATGTGCTTTCAGCAGTCCCCTCACCCAGTGGCCAGAGGCACTGGCCCTCTGTACACCAACGTCCAGGCCAGTATCAAGCCAGGCAGAGATGCTGGTGTCCGGTGACTTGCATGTGGCTCTTCCCTCATGCAGAACTCCCAGAGAATGTCTCTGTGGGTTTGGGGGGATATCCTGTAATACAGAGAGGGAAAAACACGTGCTCCTTGCTTGGGAATTCCTGAAATGGATTCACAGTCTCTGTTAAGTTCTCTAAGGTTTTCCAAGGGATTTTTAGAGACTCCCACTTGTTTTGTCCTTGGGAAATTTTGGCCCCAGGTTTATATTCTTTAGAGACCGTGTCTTCTGAAGCCTTCCAGTGGGAGCTGGCCTTCTGGTAGCCCGGCTGACTTATGAATAGCCCCCCAGCAAAATGATTTGCACGAGGTCTCCTAGCATCTCTCGTTTCTTTCCTCTGCAGTTATGTTTGGGAGCACCTCGAGGTTGGCTACGTTCAAGGCATGTGCGATCTCCTGGCTCCTCTCATGGTCATACTTGACAGCGGTAAGAAAGCAGAGCTGCCTCGTCAGGCTTGGTCACTGGTACGGATTAGGCAGATGAGCCCTTTAAACCCTGAGCTGGGAACTGCAGGATAGTCTATGTAAATGCTACCTCACCAGCAGAAAGCCTGCAGGGATTGAGTTGTCTGCTCATGCACAATCACTGATGTGACTAACTGCTGCGACTTAAGGATTCCCTGGTTAGTTTTTCCGTGGCTTCCAGACCAAAGTTCAACCCAGATTGCAAGCCAACAGTATTTCTGCAGACTCAGCAGGTGATCTAATTAACCCAGTGGCTAGACTCTTTGCTTCAAGCAAGAGGGGTTTTGCAATCAGCACACAGACTACGGTGCCCTAGATAATATTTTAACCCAGCACCAGATGCAGAGGAAATAACTGAGGTGGAAGGAGAAAGCTACCCCTTCCCCAGCTCCATCATGTTTCCTTTCAAGTTACTGCCTTGTCCAGCTCAAAACATGAGATCCCCAGCACTGCAACGTACTAAACCATACCATTTCTTTGCCTCCATAGATCAGCTGGCATACAGCTGCTTCAGCCACCTGATGAAGAGAATGAGCCAGAACTTCCCCAATGGTGGTGCTATGGACACACACTTTGCCAACATGCGATCCCTAATCCAGGTGAGGATTCATGATGGCCCCTGTTTGAGGTGGGAGAGGGAAGCATGCCTTAGTCCCCACCATCCCAATCCTGGTCTCATGCCAAAGGGAGGGGCAGAAGCATCACAGGACAGCAGGAGTGCCTGGTCACCTGCCCGTGTGCTGAGAGTTGTTGGGTTTACACAACACAACAGGTACTGCACACCTGTCAGTCACATGCATAAAGTCAGTCGACCAATCCTTACCATAACTTGACAGGTGGACACCCCCCTACACACATCTCTGTGCCAGCTTATGAAAAGGAACAGTGAAGTTCACATGCCTTAGGCCCAGCCAGCAGAAAGTGGGAGTAGGGGCAGCCTAAAGAGCAGTTGAAGAGAAGGCACTGGTTTAGCTTCCTTTGGACTTGCAGAGAGCATGGAGAGATGGCACTGATGTCCTTGGGAGGTCCATCCCATTGCAAGACAGGCTAGGGATAGGGGAGGCTAGAAACTTGGCTGGGCCCAGCTTCCTTGTGTGATCTCAAGAAAATCACCTGGCAGGGAGCAAGCGAGTGCAAGAGAGAGAGACTAACACCCCTCCACCCCACAGCTGGAGCAATAAAATGAGAACCTTTTGAAGAAAAGGCCACCCACACTACATCCGTGCTCGGTTTCCAGGGTAACTCGATTACAAAATGTTTTGGTCTTCTCAGATATGCTGAATTATTTTGAACAATGAACTCCATTTACTCTCTAACCATTTATTAGATGTAGTTAGTGACCCCTGCAGTGGAGTGACAATAAAATAAATGGTCACACACTTCTATTAAGGTTATTTGTATAAATGGTATACAGCGGGGTATAACGTAATTGCTGAGATAAGCACGTGTTGTACTCCAAAGGGTTGTATGAACATCAGCGATTGATGCTACAAAGGATAAAAGGTGTGGTGTGAAGGAATATAGATAGTTTTCAATAAATTTCACAGCAGCTGCAGTGTACTTGCTGTGTGGACAAAGTCTGGGGGGCAGTATTTCTGCACAGTTGTTCAAGAACTTGAGCACTACATTTTTCATGAACTTAATTTCACCATGTTTGGCAAACCCCAGGTTCCTCTCCTACACTTCCATCTATAAGGGTGGGTTGCTCTGTCCTAAGAGCCCTGTCAGCATAAGCACGCCCATTGTCTGTGCATTCACCACAGATTTCCCTTGTTAACTTGTGCCTTTACAGTAGACAAAACTGGTTAGTTTTAGGGCAGAACAGGGGACACCATGCTCCCCACACACTGTTTACACAGTTCTTTAAATTGGATATTTGTTCTTTACACATCAAGGTTTTGCTTTGTGGGAAATTTGAGTCTACTCTTCAACTTCTTTGTCTGAGTTGATGCTAATGACCATTTAGCCTCTTTGCTTGCACAGGCTCAGAAGTCAGAGTATGCCATGATCTGAGCGTAATAGGTATGGAACTGGTGGCCCCCGTTTAAATATAAATACCTTTCCATTAAATATAAAAGCCTCAGGTTAAGCCACAGAAATGCAGCTCACTGTTCCACAAAACAGATGGGTCCCAAACAAATTTTTATGTCGTGCGTAACCTAAGTAAAACAGCATGCAGAGTTTTAGCAGTTTTGCTTTGCTCGGCACAGCACTCTCGATACCCAAGCTGGAGTCTGTCCCGCACACGTTACTGCACGCAGAAGGTAGCACCATTGCTATCGGCAGTCGCAGACAATAAGCTGATGCTGTAAATGCCGTGCTGCTTATTTGTAGTGAGTTGTACCATATGGGGCGCCTCCAGCATTCAGCCCTGGTACGGTGGGGTAATTGCTCAGTCCAAACATACCGCTTTCAGAACAGAGCCTGGCACGTTTGGTCTGACGGGCCAGGTGAGCAGGTCTGTTGGAATAGACCCTGTGCAGCAGGATTTGACACTTGATTTAGATATTTGTCTGGTGTACCGGGGTTTCATGGCAGTGGCTGGATTAGGCAGTGCAGGGTCAGAGGGCAGCCCAGCGGGCTCCCAACAGACTCAAGTCTCAGACACTGGTGCTGCCAGATGGGATGCTGAACTGTAAGTGTTTGTGTTTCAGATTTTGGACTCCGAGCTCTTTGAGCTGATGCACCAGAACGGAGACTACACTCACTTCTACTTCTGCTATCGCTGGTTCCTGCTTGATTTTAAGAGAGGTAATACCCTGAGCCTAAATGCATTTTAGTTAGGACCGGGGTCTCTTATCTGTATTACAGCAGGGGGTAAGAGCCTCAGGCAAAACTGGGCTCCCTTTGTGCTGTGTATTCTGCATATGTACCAGAGATGGCCAAGCCAGAGGGGAGGGGAAACTGAGGCACAGAGTTGGAGGGACTTGCCGAAGGCAGCTGAGGAGCAGAGCTGGGTGTGGCACCCAGATCTCCACAATCCGAGTCCGCTGGACCACACTCCTGTGCATCACACACACGCGCACCTGGTGTTCTCTGAGGACGGGGGATTGCAGGCTTTGGTTTTGCTGTTACATACTGGAGTGATACTGCTTTGCACTAATACTCTTCATACTACAGACTTCTCTCAAATCCTTAGCATGAGTGCACATCTTACCTTTTGCTAGTCACGTTTTGCTTTCTTTTTGCATCCTGAAAGAAAAGCGGTCCTGGAGTTTCACTTGCTCTCCCAGTCAGCTTCTGATCTTCGTGCTAATGCACAGTGCTGTCTGATTGCACGGTATTGCAGGGGGATGTCTAACTCCTTCCCTTAAATGAGTTTTTCTGTGTCGTCGTTATAGGTGGTTGTCTATTCAGAATCTGTAAAATACATTTTGCAGAATTAATAAGTATTACAAAAGGGAGGACTAAAGTAATTGTAAAATTTACATAGTTTGTAAGATGAACAGTTCACCTATATAACCATGAAAAAGCAGATTTTGCTACTGTTTTACAAAGGAGTAAGAGAACCTGACCCTGCAGAACTTCTAGCAATGTAGATTTTTTGTATAAGACTTAAAAAACATTTGGGGAGAGAAAGAAAAGGGTCAGCTTGAATAATCTTGAATAATAAACTCCAGTCGTCTCAAATGATAACAACCTGATGCTCTTGTGATGTTTATTCCCATTCAGAATTGTTGTACGAGGATGTATTTACAGTGTGGGAAGTTATTTGGGCAGCAAAGCACATCTCTTCAGAACATTTTGTCCTTTTCATTGCCTTAGCACTGGTGGAGGTCTATCGAGAGATTATCCGTGATAACAACATGGACTTCACCGATATCATCAAGTTTTTTAATGGTAAGAAACTTTTAAAGTCATTTGGTAAAAGCAGCGTATGCTGTGTTCTGCCCTTTGTGCTTTGCTATTACTGGCTGATAAGATTTTCTACACGTGTACGTATGTGCAGACATGCGTAACTGGGTATCAATATAGATTCACGTACATGGGTGCATCTACACCTATAGATACCAGCATATGCATCTAGGGATATCATGAATACCTGTCTGTACTCGAGATACTTGTGCAACCAGGCCCAGCCTTTAGTAACTGAAAATGCTGGACTGACGCACGCATCTTGCTCCAGGGCTTCCCACGGAGCAGGCAGCATTTATAGCTACATTGAGGCACAGACTGCCAGCAAGAGAAACCAGTGCTTTGCTGAACAAGAGCCCTAGACATGTCCCATTTAAGGCAGTTGGCATCAGTTGTGCAGTGAAAGCTTTGGTGCTGGGATCATGGGCCTTGATTTGGTCATTAACAGGCAATACCTGCAGCTGTGTCCAGCTGTCACCCCCCTGTGGCAGCAGTCCCATAGTTGGTTTCCATTTCACTTGTGCAGCCGTCGTCTCCAGAGCTATGCACTACCTCTTCCCTCCCCTCGAGGGTCAGTTCTTGCCAGCACAAGGAGATGGATAGAGAAACTGTTGTGCAGGGAAGCTGCCCTCGCTCTAGGAGTGCTCTTTTCCTCCCCAGATCAGCTTTTCACTTTGGATTTCAAAACCAGCTGGGCGTGGAGGGTGGGCTCTGCAGACCAGTTACCCCTGCGGACAAGCCTCGGGTGCGGGTGGTGAAATGCTAGCCCTTGCTGGGACGCCTGCCTGCTGAGGTCCTTTGCATCCAAAGGTTCTGCAGGACTCTTAAAGGAGGAGCCATTAGGGGCAGTTCTCTGAGGCTTTAAAAGCTAATGGCTTAGGATATTCCAGGAAGCCAACCTTAAGTGCTGGTGACTTTAAACCTTTCCCAGTCCTGCTCTGTCTTGGCACCTTGTGAGAGTTTGCACGCACTTGGTGGTGGCAAAGACTCCCTGGGTACGGTGCCTGTTGCTCCTTCCATGCCCCTGGCTGTGAGGGTTTTGCCTGGGACAAGCAGGATTAGCAGGTGGGGTCAGGCTCCACGGGCCTTTAGCACCAAGAGATTAGTGTGGGGTTTATGGCATGCAACACCTTTCAAATGCTGCAAGGCCCCTGGTGGGCAATTCTGACCGCTTGCCTGTTCTCCCGTCTAGAAATGGCCGAGCATCACAATGCCCAGGAAATCCTCAAGATCGCGAGAGACCTCGTCTACAAAGTGCAAACGCTGATAGAGAACAAGTGACGGCGGATGTGGAGAGAACGGTCACGGAGCTGCCATGGGCCTGTGCAGACTGTGCGATGAAGCTGTTCTTTGCACACACTTCAAACAACGTTTTAATTGCATCTTCCATGTAATGTATAAGTATTCCAGAGGTCTGTAAGAGAGACATTTAAAGCCGATTTCCCCTGGAGATGAGGTTGGTTTGATCGTCCTTGTTGCTCTCACTTTGTATTTTGAGGCACAAATCTTTTTTCATTGTGCCCTTTCTTAGGCTCTAGAAGTGTCCATCTCTGTGTTTGAGCTATTGAGGGGATTTTGTTTGTGGGAGGCTTTGTATTTATTGACCTCATACCTCTGTAATGCCCTGGGAATCAGTTGCGTTCACCCAAAATCTCCTGCACGTTCGGAGTTAAGGCCCTGTTAGAGCATATTTTGGCTGTAGAAGTACAAAGGCCCATGTATAGATGCAGCAATTAAAGGTGGATCAGGTTAGAAGTCCAAGAGCTGAGATCATGCTCCACGTGCTACGGACCGGAAAGAAAACCCCACCTGAATAACAGGCAGACCCTGATGTCAGCTCAGCCACGACTCTTGGATCAGTGAACGCCTGAACCAGGGTGCAGCCCCCGTACCTGCTAGGGTGAGCTTGAAGACAAAGCCCAGCATCAAGTCAGTCTCTGAAACAACCTTCATGCCATCAGGGACCTCAGTCAAACACTTAACTCTACCAAGGACAAGCTACACGTTGATCCACAGCAGCTCCCGGCAGTATGGAGTTATCCAGGCCTGGGAGTGTTGGGTGATCTTAGACCAGAGACTCTCCTGCACGCCGATGGCATCCCATTAAATTCAGTGGGACAAGGAAAAGTTTAGCAATAGCAGAAGAGGTTTGCAGGGGGTGGGGGTGGTGCTTTAGTGTGTCCAAACTCGCACCCCAGAGGCACTAGCTTCTTTCCCCCATTTCTCAGAGATGAAAGCAGTGGCTGTTAGGGTGTCTTACTTCCTAGGGGGACTAACAAAGGGTCTTGGATTTGATTTTCATCTGGCTATGGGCAGTTTCCAGAGTAGCCAAATCTCTCTTGTGCCAGCCTTCACTTCATTGCACTTGACCCCAAACTTCCCTTAGTTGTTAGCAGGTCTTACAGAGGCTGTGCTCCCCTCGGTTTCCTGGTTGTAGTGGTGACACCACACTTGCTCTTTCAGGAGCAAATACCAGCTGCTGCTAGGGGGTACAGCAGTTTTACCACCAGAGGAGCCGTCCCAGGTCTCCAGTTGGACAGTAGCTGTATTTCAGGCTGTTAAACATCTATGTGATAGCACTGTCACCCTGTACACGAGATGACGTGTAGACCCCAGATAGACTACAAGAAGGATTCAAGTAGGCCGGTTAAAGAATGAATAATGCGGACAGCAGCAGACACAGATACTTTTAGCAAAAGTTCAGGTACCCAAATGATTTAGGCGCACACATCATTCAGGCACTTGTGGAGAGAAAACAAAAAAAAAAATCATGCCCATGCCATTTTGTCCCATTACGGAAGATGGCTGAGGCTTTTAAGTTTGCTTCTGAACCAAAAGTCGTAGCCCAAAAGATCACGTGAAGCTTGGAGCCGAACTTTGTGGCCCAGTTTTTATACCCTTCTGTTACCTTTTCAGAGGA
This sequence comes from Alligator mississippiensis, assembly GCF_030867095.1. Taxonomy (NCBI): domain Eukaryota; kingdom Metazoa; phylum Chordata; order Crocodylia; family Alligatoridae; genus Alligator; species Alligator mississippiensis. Next base: position 7,510,888 of record NC_081837.1, read on the forward strand.
GGATGTTGAAAAGCTCGGTGTGGGCCAGCGGGGGCTGGCCCCGTGCCAGGGCGAACACTGAGCGCTCGGGAAACTCCTCCAGGAAGAACGAATCCAACTTAAATGACCTTTCACAGGCTGTTTCCTAGGAGAGGAGCAACAGTGCGCTCTGACATGCCTGCAAGTGTTTTCAGCTGCGGGATTAATGGGACCAGAGTTTGCTCGCTCGGTAGCGCTACACGGTGGAGTGTATCCGCTCTTCGCTTGCTTTAGCCACACAGTACAAGTCACTTGGGTTTGGCGTCATTCTCAAACAGGCTAAAAATCCACGAGCGATTGAGTGTGAAGCCCGTCACCCCCCGCTAGCTTGTGCAGAGACGGACTGTGTGTTGCCAAAGGATGAACCGGTCCCCGCACTGGTTCCTCCGAGCTATGGTTTTACCATCACAAGGGGGGGGGGGGGAACGACAAAAGCATCACGTGTAGGACAAACTTTTCCCACAAGAAGCGTATCATTCCCTGGTGCTAAGTTATACAGCAAGACAGGCCGAGGCCTTTAGTCCCCATTCTGTTTTGTTTCTGCCTTTTGAAAACTAGGAGAGAGGCTTAGGTACAAAGCCGAAGTTTGGCAAGCCTGCAGCAGGCTCCAGCCTCAGAAGGACTGGAGGACACAGCTTTGAATGCGAGGCATGTTCGGTTCACAGGACCACAGGGCTGGAAGGCTTCTCAAAGGGTCTTTAGCTCTATCCCCCAGAGAGAGGCAGGTCCCCCGTCAGAGCACACACAGTACCAGGAAGTGCTGGCTTTGCAAGTTGGTTTGTCCTTCTTGCCAGTCTTCATCCACCTTTTTAAAGGTGAACCTGTGGTACTTGTATTAGCTACTTGGTCCCCGTAAGGCCCTGTCTGCCAGGGCCAATATGCTCGGGTTCACAGAGCCGGTAACCAGAACAGACTTTGCTGCAATAAGTGAGGAAGGAAATGTGGAAACTGCAAAGCTCTTCTGCATTGCTGAACCACAGGGGAGGGGATGCTCTGTGTGTTTTGAAACGTCTTTGCGGTGCTCTGTGTTTCAGGACGGGCTGCTTCTATCCTTCAGGCCTAACATGCACAGAGATTGCCCCTACCTGGGCTGCTCTGTCACATGCCTGGGGGGAAATCTGACAGCAAGAGTGTCCACCCACTCGAACTGGCCCAGTTTGACACACACCAGTGCAGCCGTCACCCACCACGGTCTCCTTTGCACAGGTGGGTGCGTGTGTTTGGAAAGGCAAGATGTACTCTTACATAGCAGCAGGGTAGCAAGAGACAAGAAAGCCCCTGGCTGGCTCTTTCGGGCCATTCCTCCTTCTCCAAAATGTCTGGAACTAGCACTGAGAGGGGCTGTGTAGAAACGTGTGCGTGGGGCAGATGCAGCATGGCTCACTCCCCCAGTCTTTCCTCCCCCCACCCCATGTGCCAATACTGGTGGGGAAAGTAGAGTTTTATTATTATTATTATTATCATCATCATTATTATTGCTACTGGCAACAGTTGCTGGGAAGAAAGTTCCTTTGCAAGGCCAGTCCCCCTCCCTCCCAGGCGTAGCCTCACTGCCTGCTGTGGGATTACTGACCCAAGTCAGGCGAGCTGGATTTGGGCCTGGAAAGTGTTTAGACTCTGCAGCTGCAGCGCGAGTCTCCGTAGTGCTGGAAGCAGCGAGTTAAGCAGGCCAAAGTCTCAAACCACGAGCTGCCCTGGGAAGATGCAGATGGATGTGGGAAAGGACGTGCAAATCTATGCTCTTGGGGGAAGGCTGCATCCTTGAATTTCAAGGCTGCCTCGTAGCATTACTGTCACATCCGTCCTGCCTGTGTGCGCAGGCTGGGAAGCCTCATTCAGGAATTTGCTAGATCTAGGGAGACATTTATTCCACACTCCTCACGGCGGCAGCCAAATGCCTTCAGAGCTGAGCCTTGCAGGTACAGGACAAAAGCAGCGGTGTTGAAGAGGCACTGGCCAGTTCAGACCTCTGCAGAAAGGGGCGGCGTTGGACTGGGAGGGAGAAAACCCTAAGCCAACAGTTGGCTGCCAAAATCCTGACAGTGAAGGGTGCCCGAGAAGCTCTGCTTCGTAGCCATTTGGGCGCGCTCACACTTCAGACCAAACAAACCCACATGCACATTGCTGGCATGCGAGCAGTTTCAACTCATCATTATTTATAGTCGTGTGTCCAGTTGTTTTCTAGACCAGTGCATGGTGGCTGGAGGGTCTCGTTCAAAAAGCTGCCGTTTGTGTGTCCGTTCGCTCGCTGGAGAGCTGAAACGCTCCCGCCCTCTGCCAGACCCCGACCGAGGAATCCACGTAAAAACCAAAAGCGGTGGCGCGGCGGCACCGTTTTGTTTGGAGTGCGCGATACAGCTCTTTACTATGTAAAAACAACTCTCTGCAAACTTGGTGGTATCTGGTATTATAACATTCTGCATTATCTGTATTTTATGAATATTGTGCATTGCCTTATTTATTTTTGCCAGGAGCAGACTATTTTCTCTTTATTGCTCAGAATTATTTATCTTTCAATGCAACGTATGAATAAACACGTACTGTCACGGCCGTCTGCGAGAGCTGGACGCAGTCTGTTCCCCCCTCCCCATTCATCTTGCAAGCTGAGCAGAGAGCAGCTAACCTTATGCCTCTGTATGAAGAGAGCGCACGAGAGGCAATTAAGTTTCCACGCATAATCTATGCCGGCCATTGTGCTGTGCTGCCGGTTTCAGAATAAGTAGGTCATCGCCAAATTGATTTGGAAGGTTCCCCGAATAGCTGATGGTAAATGCACAGGGGATGAAGCTTCCCGACACAAGGCGCATGCGTCTGCCCCCCAGCCAGGCAGATCTCGGTGCTGAGCAGGGGGGAGCAGCGCGCAGGCTTCTTGCAGTGGGAGAGGGAACAGCTTTAGGGCCAGACTGCAGGAGCTGGCGGTTCAGCAAAATGACTGAGCTCAGGAGACCTGCCCTTTGCCCTGCACCTCTTCCCTTTACTCTCTGGTGTTAGTCCAGTGAGCTGTCAAGTCTCTTACCGGCTCGCTTCTCCCACTATGCGAGGGAGGGGTCGGGGTTCGGGTTTGCTGTCCAGGCTGTCCGTTTGTTTCTGGGTACGGGCTTTGCCGAGGCTGTGCTGCCATGTTTTTGGCAGGATAACTCAGTCGTGCTTGCACACATGGAGCAAGGACTGCAAAAGGGGCCTGAAATGGCTTACAGGCAGCTGCAAGCATCCCCACAGGATAGTTCCCGCTAGTCATTCATTCAGTCTTAATAACAGGGGAAATATAAACTCCATGGCTACGTGCACAGAGGGAGGATTTCAGTTGTCTGGCTGCCGCTGCTGCGGCTCCCGTTTGACTTGATCCCTCTGTCACGAAGTTTCCCTTTTCTCCGCTTCCAAAAAGTTGAAAGCCAGGAGGAACTCCAGGCTCACCCAGCCCGGTACCCTGCCTCGACTGCCATGTTTTGCTCAGTTACCTCTGTCTGAAAGCCAAAGATTTTTGCTAGCCTGGAGAAGCATTTCAGCTCTCAGATTAACCAGGGGCCCAAGGAAAAGAACAGCTACAGCCTCGTTGCTGAAGGCCCTGCAATAGCTGGGAGTTGATTACCTGAGAAGTGATCCATGCCCTTTGCTACAGGGGAAGGGGAAAAGGCTCCTGACCTGGGAGAAAACACTTCCCCAGCGTAACAACCAGCGAGCAGCGTGGCCACAGACACCTGGGCCTGGTCCACCTCGGCCATCCCCAAACCCAGATGCCTTGAGGCAGACAATCAAGAGCTTCCCCATAGCGGGTCGGGTACGAGCACTGGCAGTGCTGCAGTTTGCATGCCTCAGGTCCACGTGAAGCACAGCGTTGTGCAGAACCTGGACTGGGCTGTTGCAGGAGTAAGAGGTTCAAGGTCTTGCCATACCGCTTCTCTGAGCAGCACCGCAGGCTGGTCGAGGCCCGTATTACTGACAAACAGCTCAAGTCACCAGGGTCACTTTTATTAGTGTTTGAGGCCTCTGTTGACCTCATGCCTCCTCCAGACTGGAAGAAGAAACTAATCCTGGTTGTATTTCTAGTTCCCGTTTGCATCTCTACAGATTGTTCTGCAAACTCTGCTGCAAAACAAGCTCATTAGCCTCTAGCAGTTGACCTTGCTCCCACAAGCTAGTCCAGCCTTCACGCGTCATTTATGAATGGCTAGGACAGCACCCCATTGGGCTCCTGTCCCACCACGTTTCAGAAATGTTTCCTACATCAAGGATTTTCCTAGGCAATACTGGACCAACTGCATGGTGCGAGTGAAGTCAGATAATTGTTTGAATGTGAGGCATCCTTCATTAGGTCGAATGGCGTGCATTTGAAAGCTTGGCTAACTTCATCCCAAACATCACCCACAAAAGTCCTGGTGCCTCACATAGTTCCTGAACCATCACAGCTACAACATCACTCCAATACCATCTCCTACAACAAGGTGCTTCTTCATTCCTGGGTACCACAGGTCACCGTGACATGTCTTGTAGGTCCCGGACACCTGCTCTGGGCCGCCCTGTAATGCTCAGTGCGCAGCTCCAGCACAGACAGAAAAGACAAAAATCACCAGGGATTTCCTGACTCTCGCGCAGAAGCTACGCTGTGTCTGACCTGGGTGCTCCCCAGCCCTTGTTTCCCTACCCCTCCAGCAATGTGCTCATGGCACCACTTCAAAGTAAGCCATGAGCTTTCCCAACCATTCTGCAAAGCCCAGTACATTTAACTACCTGTTTTAATGCCATTTAACCCAGGGAAGAGCGAGATTTGCACGGTGAGGCAACTGCTTTTATTAGACCGACTTGCGCAGTCGGGAGGTGAGGTGCTAGGCTCCCATCCATCAGCCACCCTTCCCCAGGGCTGGGAAAGCAGCAGGCTCAGGCCAAGCCAAGCACTGGTTTAAAATCATCCCTTGAGCTTAACCGAGTTTATGTTACCGAATTCCCCGCACACACAGTCGAGGTGGTTTTCACCCGTGGAGCAGAGTGCGCGTGTCCTGCCTGGTACGGTGAAGTGCCCCCTTAGCCAGCCCGACTCTGAACATGCCACCGACTGCACAGGGAGCTGTGGATGGTGCCCTGTTTTCGCTTTCCAAGACCCGATTCACAGCTACTGCCACGGGTGTCATCTTGGACAGCTGTCGTGGTCCGCAGAGATCTGCTACCCCCGCGTACGGTAGCAACCCACAGTAGTTCACCATTTCTCACTTGGCCCTGCCAGCCCACCTCCGAACTGCACGTTGTACATCGATCCCCTGCCGCGTCGCAGCTGGGACTTTGCAAACCTCCACAACGGGAGTAAGAATCGAAGCGAGGCTTCCCCGGTCTCGCCGAAAGTGCTGACCCGGGGCAAGGCTGCAAGGGCTGACTCAGGCCTGGGCTGTACACCCAGCTGTGCCCCCTGCCTGATCTGTGGCTAGTCGCTTCACTGCCCCGTGCCTCAGTTTGCCCTTTGCAAAATGGTGATAATACTTGGAAAGTTCTTGAAGATCTAATGACAGGCACAAGGTAGGAGCTGCGGAGCATTATCCCAGGCTCCACCGCTAGGTGATGCCCTCAAATCAAACAAAGGCTCGGAGAGGAGCTACCAGCAAAAACGATTACCCTTTCCTAGAATGCAAACGATTAGGATTGATTTTTCATCTTTAGGCCAAATAATATTCTGCTGTTCCTCCTGTCTCTGTCTTTACCATAATGCAGCCCTAGGTATCAAAGCGCTTAGGCTGGGGCACTTATTTTTAAGTGAGATCTACCCACCCAATTGCACAAAACCAAGAACTTTAGATACAAAGCCTGGCACAACAGGCCTCAAGTCACACATACGAGCCTTCAAAAGCTTCTCTTTTTCCCCATTTTTTGTTCAGATAAGCTAAAAGGCTGCAGGCAGCGTTAGACTAGATTATGCATCTAGAGACAACCAGTTTTGATGGGGACAGCATCCTTAAAAACAAAAAGAAAAAAAAGAAATAGGAAGGCATCTGTGGCCTAAGAGGTAAAAAGACTGCAGTAGTAATATCGACACGTGTTATTTCTGAAGCATTTGTGCCTTAGCAATCCTGCTTCCACCACTGGGGTGCGGCAGAAATCAGTTTTCCTAGGCAGGCCTAGAAACAAGACTCTCCATCACTCACTCAGGCTTTTAGCCAAACCCCAGCCACCCAGGAATACATTAGGCTTTAGTCTTCCCATACGAGACAATAATTCTACCATCTCACTTAACAAGCCCAAGCCTTTTCGCAGCACCGTCATCAGGATGGCACAAGACTCGCTCCGAACTGCATATCCCCTAAAGCCCGTCCTACAGGAGAGTCCCTGCCTGCCACCGTGGCCTCTTGTAGACTGACCACTACCAGGGCCTGCCGTGCAGCACTTAGAGGTGGGTAAAAGCAAAGGTGTTTTCTAAAAGAAGCTCTCCAAGTGCTCTGCGGTCGGTCACCTGTCATGGCATCGAGATTCCTGCATGATCTTAATGTAATAAGAAAACCAGCGATCACCAGCTCGGCATCCGCACAAGCCACGTGGCTCCTGGCATCCAACACTGTTCAGCTGGCTACATTAGAAGAGGGACAGCATTTAGTCTGCTTGCTTTCCCTCCTACGCATACCACAGAAAGTTCATCTGCGCTCACGGAGCTTGTGCCCACATCGTGCAGTCCAGGGAGGGAAGGCAGCAGTTTGGAGAGGAGAGCGATTAAGCTGCAATTTATTTGATGAGCAACATTATTGGTGTCGAGAGCACTGGGCATAGCTACTGGTGGGAGCATATATTGGCCTACCTTGCTTATTAAACACCATTGCATTAACTAAATCCAGTCCCAGCAACATCCTGGGCTAACAAGGGGGCGGAAAACAGTAAGTATTATCACCATTATCTCCTACCTTGGGGGTCTTCAAGGAGGAGGCTGAATAGATATTTGGCTGGGGTGTTATGACCCCAGCACTCGTTCCTGCTTGGGCCAGGGGCTCGGACCTGATGATCTGTTTAGGTCCCTTCTGACCCTAAGCACCACGATACTATGACAGGGCAACCACGGCTCAGCCAACGGCCTTTGGTTGAGATGGGAAAACACGTGGGGTAGAGGGAACTGCTGCAGCAGCTCAAGTGTCAGGCGCGAAGACAGGGCTGGAAGGGGCGTCCAGGGACGGCCGATGCTGCGGGATCACGGTAAATGCGAAGCTGAGCCGTCTCCCCCGGCCGGGTGAATAACTCGGTGCGCTGGCAGAAACGTAACACCCGGCCACCAGCTCACATGACCCTTCCCCTCCTCCCACGAGAGGGATCTGGGAATGCTGCTCCCGCCTCCGATTCCCACAAACTTGAACAAAATCCAGATGGAAATTGGAGCTGGACGCCTCCCTCTCGAGTCCATCCAGAGAAGACAAAGCAGGCCTCCTCGGGGGAAGCTCAAACATGGATCCGGATGCTACTGCTCCAGCCTCACCCCCCACCTGCTCCCGGAGGGGAAGCCACCAGCTTCGTTGTACTGCAGAAGCGAGTCCCGGGCACTGGGGCTTCACAAGGGCAATATAGAAAACCCCCCGGGGCTGGAGGGCATCTGGCCCCGGCCCCTGCATCAGGCACAGCAAGCGCTGTCGAAGCCACGACCTCCCTCCCTCCCTCAGCCCCCAGCTTCGGGGATGCAGCAGCTGAGCGGCTTCTCCACGGTCAGCACCAGGCGCGAAGCAGCGCTGGGAAAAGAGCCCAGGCCGGTGCTCCAGCCACAAGCCCGGCCTGCTCCTGCACCCCGTGTGAAGGAGAACGGCCAGGATCCAGCCTAGTCCTGCTACTGCTCCATGCAGAGATGTATGCAAGCCAGTCCATTTGCACTTGGCCTTTGCCCATCCCAGTGTTCAGATATGCTTGGTGTGGCCTCATGCATGAGCAGCCCCAGGCTGGCTAGGAGCCCGGGCTCGGATGCCCCCGGGATGCTGGCATTTGAGGGATGCAGATACCCTCTGGAACTGGTTAAAATTCCAGGCTGCTTTTTACAGCGGGATGACGGCGAGGCGGCGGCAGGCAGCCAGCAGCTGCCTCCGGCAAACAAATCCTGCCCCGTTCTTAGCAGAACCCCAGTCAGTCAACGGCGACCTGTTTCCAGCCCAGATGCTGCCTGCGATCGGCCAACCCTCATTACGCGACCCGAAATCTCTACAGTTTACGGTCGAGAGGCGCGAAAGGGGATCGGCGAGACGGTTTGGAAACGGAGCGCGAGAGCAGCCCCATTGCAGGACAACCGAGGGCAGGCCCGGCCTCCCGCCCCTGGGGAAGAAAGAAAACCAGAGGCACACGCCAGGGTGGCAGCTTGGGAGGAAGGTGGCTGGGAAAGCAGACGCGTGCTACCTTAGCCTGAATGGCAGCCGCGCCACTTCTTGCCTCGTCAAGCCAATGCTCGTTCACGTCCATCTCTGGGTGCTCCCATGCAATGTGGGCTCCTTTGAGTGCCGTCTGCGTCCAGCTTTGTGGAGCAAGGCAATGAATGGGAACCTGACCAAGAAGGAGCGGCACAATCCTCTTCCCTTAAATATTCGGAGCTCGCAAACAGCTGATCACGAGCCACCCCAAGGTCCCATCTCTGGGCTTCGATCCCCACTGGGCCTGTAGCTCATCAGTGCGGACCCTGTGCTGCACTACACTTGGGCAGAGACCCGGCCAGAGGCAGGCTCTCGCTCTCAGGCTATGAACAGACTTTTGCATTTCTCTCTGGACAAGCTGTGCCCGTGCTTGTCCTGGGACTGGTGTGCCCACACAGTGCCCTCCTAATCAGGGCTTAATGAGTGGCTGAATGCACTGCTGCTTTTTTGCCATTGATTCAATGGTGCAATCCCAGGATAATGTGTCTCAGTGTCCCCGGATAAGCTGTTAGTACTGTCCTTTTTATCCTGTGAACTTTTTTGTGATTTATCCCAGGACAAAGGACATGGGTGCCTGAACAATCGCACTTTGTCCCAGGATAAACTGGCGTATCCCAGGACAAACGCAATGTCCGTCTGTAGCCTTAGTAGAGAGACTCTCTCCCGAGGGAAGGAGTTTGAACCAGGCCTTTAGAAAGCAAAACGTTGACCTCGGCTGCTTCCAAAGGAAAACTCGAGGGCTTGGACTGCCCAAAGAGCCCAAGCAATTTATTCAGCGGGATTCATGTGCTTAAATCATGGTCTCCCCCCTTTGGCAAATCCCAGCCTCATGGGGACATACCCCCCCCCCCCCGGGTCCAGTTCAAGCATGCACAGATCCAACTCGGAGGCAGCAAACAGCTCGTCACTGCCCTGGCCCATGAGCTTCCTGGTTTTACTCTCATGTGAAACAAGGACTGGTCTGGAGGGAAGTCGGTGCCTCTGCTCTTCCCAGCAGGAGCGATTTTCAGCCCCGTGGTGTGCGCAGGCAGGTGTGTGCAACAGGGGCAACGGGAGTGTTTTGCAGCTGCAGCCAGTCGCACCCATGACTTTGCACTTTCGATTCGTCTCTGCTCTTAGGAAGGAAGCCAAGGGCACGGGACAACTGCACCTGCACAGACTCACCCCCGGCTGAAAGCCAGGCAGCGTCTGAAAAGCACGTGTGGTGGACAGATGTTGTGGAGCCAGAGCTCTTTCCGGCCAAGCCCACGTGGTCAGCGTGTCTTCTGCTCCCGCACGGACTTTCCCTACGAGCATCTGAGTTGAGGACACGTGGGTCGCATAGTGTCACGAGGCTGCTGACTGGCTCTGGGGCTCGGTGTACGGCCAGCTCCTCCCACTGCATCACAAGCCTCTCATGCACGCGTTTCCTTCAAGCTCTAGCTCCAGGAGTCACGTGGCTGAGCAACAGATCTGCTCAATAATGCCTGCTGTAGCTAGCCCGCAAGACAGAGAGGGGCTAAGCCCTTCTCACACTCGGGCCAGCAGGGCAGCAGAGCTGCTCAGTTTAGAGCAGCGTAAGCAGGACCGCATCGGGCCAGGATTTCTAACACTCTCTCCCATCTGCTCCTAGGAACCATGTTCCACCGGGGACAAGGGAAGGGTCAATACAGGGGGGAAATCTGTTCCCAGCTTCTGCAACCTCTCATCCCACGCAGGACAGGAGTCAAGCTGACAGCTCCGTGATCCAGCTGGAGATGCACGAGGGCAGGAGTTCGCTGCAAGTGCCAAAACAGAGAGGCGTAAGGGAGGCGAGCGAACGCCACAGATGTGCAGCGAGAAGTCACAGCCTTAGCTCTGCAGGGTGCCGGCTTAATAAGAAACTATTTTGGCTAACGCAGTCTGTCTTGGAGAGTTTGCAGCTGGATACACGAATTTGTGCCTAGTTAACATGGAGGAAGGGGGGGGAAAAAAAAATCCCTCCTAAATCTGCTACTTCCTATTAAGAGAGCCCAGAGAAGGCTAATTACAAGGCTGTATTCCCTAGGTGCAAGTCAGGCAAACGGGACGTGCCCTGGCAGTGAATTTCCTTAGCACATATGCACTCAGGTACTATCGCAGTCCCGCACCAAGGGAGTGGAGGCATGGACTGGCGAGGGGCCTTGCTCACAGTCCACAGCAGGGGAGCGACAGTCGGGATCACAGCTCAGGTCCCAGTTCCCAACACTACGTGAAGCCCAGCTAACTCTGGCTCATTACGTGTCACCGCTGAGCTTGGGGAGGACTTCCAGGAGGTCTAAAGCCCCTGCAGCTGGAGGGCCAAGGGAGGAATGGGCAGGAGATGCTGTTGACAGCATGGACACCTCCAGGAACCAGACTGAGACCCACCCATCTCCTACAGGTCACTGACCATGATACCCAAGCCCTGGCCTGACCCCAAAAGCTGCAGAAGGGAGGACTGTTAGACTTTATTGCTGTCCACAGCCCTTTGAGAGCAGATTCGCCTCCAAATCTAAAGGCTACAGCTGTAAAGACACCAATATGCCCTCCTAAGACTGAAGCTGCTAACTGGGGTGACAGAAAGCACTGATGTGGCAGGGAAAGAGCCAGAAACTCAGCAAGGCAGCTTGCTTATACTTACTGAGGGGGTTAAAACTTTTACTATGAAACTCTGCGTGCCAATATTGGGTCTCCAGCAGCAGAAGCCTTGCTCCTCCGGGTGCTGGGCTCTGCCCACACCCTGACCCTCAGTAGCTAAGCTGCAATTAGCAGAGGGCTGCCACGTTCATCGTCTGCACCCACAGATCATACGGTACTTACAGACTACACATCTGCCTTCCTGCAAGTCACCCATGGGTAACAGACAGGGATCCCCAGGCCCCAGTCACGGGTCGTGCCCCAAGTAAGACAGTAGTCAGTAGAAGAGCAGGTAACGGAGCCCAAACCTGTCCCCGAAACATGGCAATACCCACCCTACCTGTACCATGTACCTGCAGCATGAAGCTGCTTGGGATGAGACACAGAAAAGACAGACAAATGCCAGAGAGTTTGAGAGATTATAGCACATCCCATAAAAAGCCAAAGCATGAGTCACTGCTGCAGGGTGACAGAGGAGGGCTCCCATGCCAGACCCAGCAGCAATTCATTACAACTGCTCCTCAAGTGATTTCCCCTCTGCTTTCATGCTACAAAAAGCCCTCTGCAGCATCACCCAGGAGGAGATCCGCGTACCTCCCGCTGTGTAACACAGGCTCTGGCACGTGAGAGTGTCACGCACCTCTCCTGTGCAGGAGGCTGTATTTCAGCTCCACAGATGTGCATATCCACAGGCCACCTACATAGTTTCACTTTGGATTAAGGCTCTCTTCTTCTGAAACAAGACAGCCCACCCAGGGAGGTCGACAGAGCCAGCCCCGTGTGCCAGCAGAGCCCTCCTCTGTTTGACATACAGGCCTCAGGTCCTTTCAAGTACCAGTCACCTGCATGAGGAAGTCCAAACGATCACCACCGCTCTCTAAACGGGTCGCTGCTTCCTATTTCCAGGCAACACGCCCGACTCAGGAGCTGGTCGCTGCCTGGGTCTGCACAGTTTACGGTGCACCACGTTATGCCTCCTGACGCTCGGCTCTGCCAGCCCAGCGTCTCAGGTTGTGACCTTTATGCAAGCACACAAACCTTCATCAGCATCAGCAATCCTGCCAGGGATCACCTGCTCTTGCACAGCCACCATCAACCTACAGCCCATTCAGGTCTACCAGAGCAACATTTCATTAGCAACGCGCTGCCCAGGCACATCAAGTTCTGTGCTGTTGCAGCTACACTTGTTTTAAACTTGCTAAGATATATCTACACAAAGCTAGAGTCGTAGGAGCATCTGTAGTATAAATACATCCCGTGTCACCATTCAAACGCACACCACCTCCTGCCCTAGACACACAGCAACAAGGGTTGTGGAGAATATATAAGACCCTCAGACCCTTTCCCCGCTCCATGTTCCACAATTTTCACTTTTGTGACAATAAATAAATGCTACATTCATTTCAGGCTTTCAACTCAACACCCCCACTGGGGAGACCCATGCACAGACACCCACAACTTCACCCACTCATATGCAAGTGGGACCCATCGAGCCTGCAAAGCAAAGCCTCCGACTACACGTGCTAGAGTAGGAGTGCATAGCACCTCTAAAGAGCGCCAGCCCGGGCCATGCCCTCTGCCTACCATGGCTATGCAGTTGTAAACGCAGTTTTACACAGCTGACAGCCACCGAATGGCTGATAGGCTTGCAGCATTAAACCCCTGGTGGTAAAACAGTTCCTTAGAGCAGTATTTAAGAAGGGACAAAGGACTGTGACCCAGCTACCCATTGTGGGATACAGAGAGCAAAGCGCTGGAACCAGGCAGATGCACACATATTTAAAAACCGAGCACGCGCTGAACCAAGAGGCTAGCAGCCTCACACCACAGCACATGGCTAGGGACCTAGCACTCTCAAAAATAAGGCCATAAGTGAAGTGTGGGACTTACCAGCAGTCTCTTCACCATCTCTGTTGTCCTGCCGCGATCCCCAGGGAGCCTTTGCAGAGTGGAGTGGAGCAGAGCAGAATTGCCCAAAATAATCCTTGGAGAACAGGTCAATCCACACGATCCAGGAAGGGAAGGTGAGAGCTGGGAAGTAATTTCATTCCTTAATCCACTGAAGGAAAGCCCAAGAGGAGCTTACAACACAGTTTTCCCCTCCTCTCACCCCCACTCAGACTCCTTTCTTCCCACCAAGCTGCTCCAAGGCAGGCTGGCTCTGGCAGTTGACACAGGTGCTGCTCCTTGCGCAGGTGCTGCTCGTTGCTCGTTAAGGAGCGCGCAGCCTGTCTCAGCCAATTTGCCTCCAGTGGCCAGGCTGCCTCTGCTGCTGACAGCCCCTGGTGTTCAGCAGCTTGGTGCAGAGGGAAGGGCCACAGCGAGGGAAAGCCCTCAGCAGTAAGTTAGTCTTACTAAGGAGTCCCCATAGGGAGGATGCAACCTGTACAATACTCACACAGCCCCAATCATCACTGTCGATGCTGGATCTCACAACAGCCCTTGAAGGCACAGCTTGGCACGTGTCCCTTCTGCCACTACCAGATCTCCCTGGGGAACGTCACTCCTCGCAGACATCCATCCTGCTCCACGTGTGCTGACCGCTGCCCGTGCTGGCACGCGGTAACAGCCGGAATCCAGCTCTTGCTTCCTCCTGCGGACAAAAACAAACCCTTCCCCTTTCAGTTTGGGCTATTTCCCCACCTACGGACCCCGGCCGCGACTGTTTTGCAGAACCTCGGCCCTTGCAATACGTCATCTGAATCCAGCTCAGCCCAGCAAGGAGCTCAGCTGAGGCTGGTTCCAGCTGAATGAAATGGGTGACATGAATTTAATGGCCTTAAATTATTTCTTGCTGGTCCCTTCCAGTTCACGAAGCTGACCAGCACAAGTGGCCCCTGACAGGCAGCTTTCCCAGCAGAGGCGCCAAGACTTGCAAAGGCTGAAGTTCCTCTTCCCTCACTGGAGAAGGGGCTGGAAGATTAAGCACAGACCTGCGTTCTGCTCATCCATCAGCGTCCACAGCGGGGACCCAGGAGACGATGCCCCCGGCATTTCCTGGAGCGGTCCACCCTTTCAAACGCACAGGAGCATGAAGCTGGGATACCGCAGAAAGAGCAAACGTGCGTGGGTGTCTCCAGCCATCCACATGCTCAGACACGTCAACAAAGCACTGTCGGGAAAGCCGAGCGTCTGCAAGAGAGAAAGCTGAAATCGTAGGCCATCTGAATGCACACTCTTATCCTCTCTGCATCTAGCAAAGGAGGGCTTTGCCAGCTCACGTTTCCATTCCCCTACCTTTTTATGACCTCAATCCTGCTAACTTTTCTACCAGAAGCCATAGACTGTTGCTGACTCTGGGCGGCCAGCCATACGCTCGAACATTTCAGGGGGTTTTGCCACTCTGATGCCACAGCTGCCCAGCAGAGGGCATCCAGATTCCTCTTAGGTGAATATTCCTGCTTTTCCGTAACCGGACCGAACCCCAAGTCCCGGGCAGGCTGATGTGAGATCTATGGGACTGATCCTCGGTGGATGTAAATTATTCTTGGCCCATTACAGTCACTGGCCCTAGCACCAGTTTCTGGATGGTGAAGCTGTGACCCCACAGGATCATGAAAAGACTGCCCAGGACCTCGCTGGACGTCTCACAGCATCAGGGCTGGGATGCTCCGGTAGAAACCCTATTGGCAGCAGTTTCATTTTGATAGCAGAGTTTCTCCAGCTGAGGTGGAGAGATTTGTCTGTGATAACCCCCTAGTCTATACTGAATGAGGGCGGCGGCGTCAGGGATGGAGTTTAGTAACACACCTGTAAGGCAAAAGAATCTGCTTCCATCAGTCAGAAAAGCTGCCTAGCTGCCCAATAGGAACAACTGGCCCCAGTTATGGCAATAATTAATTTCAACAGGATATGCCTTACAGACCAAGGATCGCATCCCTCACCCCGGTGAAGTCAATGACAAAGCTCTTGTGGTCGGTGGCCTGAAAGAAATCAAAATCCACTACAAATTAAGCAAGCTGCATTTAGCTAGAAGGTGCATTATTAGCTCTACTTACGGCAACATCACTCTTATTAAGAAGCAGGTTGCGGGTGACTGGGTTTGATGTGAACTGTTGATTGAGGATCCTAGACTCCTCCCATTGTGTTTTACGCTGATACTTGAACAATGCTTCGATGCAAATACTGAATTCTGGAGGTCAGTGAGGTTGATCAATATTTAAGGATATTTAACAAAACAGATATTTAAGGACCTGATCTTGCAGGCTCACACTAGTGGCAATTGTGCTTGCTTGCGTGAATGGCCGCCCGCCCGATAGCACCTATTTGTTCTAGTCAGGAGAGGGCCTTATTTTTGGAAAATGATAAATACACTGAAATACCCATCTGGAAAGCAAGAGGAGGAAGATGCAAAATTCTGTTTCAGGTTTCAGTGCATGTTTATTTCCGTTTTATATTTTATTTCAGGCAAGTGCTTATTACATGGATATTATTCATGTTTGATACCTAAATTCTGGAGCATGAAGAGCCAATATAATACAGCTGAATAGTAAAAATACAATATGTACAAAATTAGTTTTTTTTTCACATAGCAGATGTATCCAAACACATAAAAATCTTTACAGTCTAGGTTTTTCAATATTTAATATTTCAATAAATTGATAACACAGTGACAAGTCCTCACTGTAAACAAAGACAGCATTTGCCCAGTGTGATTGGTTTCAGGTTGTTTGGCTTTCCTGTGATGCTCAGTAGGAGGAAATAGGGTTGCCTGTTACCAAATCGCCGGCAAGCAGCAGAAGTAACTTTGCATTCAGAATCAATGCCTTTCATAGAAGGATTCCTAATGAAAAGATCTCACAGCAGATAAAGGTAAATACTTTTAGCCACAAAGGTGCTTAAATGATGAAAGGCAGGTGGGAGGGTTCCTTCACAAGACTTAAGGATGGGATCATTTTGATTTTCCATTCCCACCACAGACCCTGATCCAACAAAACTCTCAAACACATGCTTCACTTTAAGCAGAGGGTCAGTTCCATTGAAGTCAATGGAGTACGGACGGACTTAACATTTAAGCCCAAGCTTAGTGTCCGGTTGGTTTAGGCTCTTAAGGCATGTCTGCAAGGCATCCATATCAGTTCTTCTGAGACTTTTTTGGCCCAATTCCCAAAACTTTATTCAGATGATTTGTTCCATCAACAAATGCACTCATCACCTTGCTGGAGTGAGCCCATCAGGAGGAATGACCATGATTTTTTGGGGTTTGAACAGTCTTGCGTGATGCAACCTGGCAGACAGAATTGATAGTGGACAGCCCTTCAGAACAAGAGTTGCGTGGGACGCGGAGGAAAGCATCTCAGTATTCAGGGAGAGGACAAAACGTGGTACGGACATGGGCTAGAAAGTCATCATGCGTCTTTGGAAGAGGATGCCCAGTTAGGTTAATTGCAACTTTGTAGCCCATGGAAAGAGGTCAAATTAATTTACAATAAAACTCTTTAACACCACTCTGGCAGTGTAATGGCATCTTAAAGTAGGCATGAATATAACTCATAATTACTTTAAGGCCCCTTTATACTGCATCAGCAGTGTAAACAGCCCAGCAGGTAAATGAGAATTAGGCTTCTGAAAGTGTTTGCAAACTGGTGAAGAAATCCTAATCCTGGGTCAACGTGTTTATAGCACACTAAAGGCAAACTGCAAATGAAATGCTGCTCGCTATGACACTCCTCTGACCATGGCAAATGATGCTGTTTTTTTGCTGGTATCTTGTTGGCTATTCAAGTTTTTAGATTTTTTTTTAAAATAGAAAAGAAAAAAAAACCCACGAGTAAAACTAACTCCCTGGTAAAAGATGACCTTTTCCATAACTCCAAATGCCTGCTTCTAACAGCTGATATTTTGACTAAAGATGGCAAAATCTAAAATTAAATATTTAGCTTTGGAACCAATTTTAATCTATTCAAAATGATAATGAGGGAGGTCAAACATGTTGGGTGCTTTCCTTTGCTTTATATTTTCACTGTCCTTCTAGAAAAAAAGAAGCTGAAATGGACAACTGGTTCTTCACGCAGAAGGGGAGTCAAAGGCTTGGGGGCCTCATCCTGAAAGGTGTTAAGCAGCTTCGAAAGGTGCAAAGCACCTGGACTCAACTTTAAAGAGAATTAAGGCATCCAGGTCCCAGTTCAGCAAAGCATTTATATGCGTGATTAACTCCATCCCTTTTCAGCATCCCACTACAGTCAGTGGGACCTAAGCACCTGCTTACGTGCTCTGCTGAACAGAAAAGGATTGCAGAATCCGGACCCTTTAGGTCTGATCCAAACCCAATGGAAAGACTCTCCTTGACTTTATTGGACTTTGGATGAAACCTTCGAGCACCTCCTGGGATCAGGCCCTTTCACAACCCAGCTAAGAAATGTTTACCTTTATGCAATACGCTTTTCAATGCACATCACAGAAAGCAGGAAGGGGAGAATACAAAACAAACGCCAAATACATCTTTTTTCACACCAGGCAAATCAGTCTTCTCCCCAGGCCTCCCCACCCGCCCAACCCCACCCCAAACGCACAAGGTGATGTCTTCAAATTCCCTCTTTTTCCCACCCTCCCCACCCAAAACAATTTTCACACATTTTTTTTTAAATGCAAAAAATTCACTCAGGATGCAAATCAGTCCAAAAGAGACACAGGCTACATACAAAAATTGGAGACACAATAAAATCTTTGCTTGAACTTCTATACGTTTATAAACAGGCGTGCATACAGACAATCACACCAATATTGACAAAAGCAGCAAGAGAGTCTCACCTCCATCTAACCCACTCAAAAGGCATTTTGTATTTTTTTTTATTATTTTTTTTTATTTTTGTTACAGAAGGCCACTTTTAATTAAAAAAAAAAAGAGAGACAAATAGTCCAGCACTAGAATCCAACAGCCTGCCTAATCTTTGGACCTACTATATTTCTGGCACGACAATAAACTAAATAATAATTGGTTGTTGGTAAGTTTAACTACCAATCCTACCTGGATAAATTGTACACAAGTTCAAAAAAAAAGAGCAGAAGCAGCTGTAGATGGAGTATCAGGTCTATGGGCTCTGTAGTGGGTAAAAAACTAACCTCTTTTTCTCCCTGTGCTATGAAGATGTGATCCTGCATTCACTGTTACAACAGCAAAAATCCCATTGACTGGACTGGTGCAGGACTGACCCCTGAACGAAGCGATTTATTTGCTACTGGTTTCTCCCTGCCCTCCCCAACAGGACAGCTGTAAAGCAAAACCACCACCTAAATAACTCAGTTTTGCCCAAGAAGAGCACAGTTTCCTTCCTAATTTGTATGTCCCTTCCAGGAAGATTTAAGGCTCTTCGATGTTTGGATTTCAATGATGGACTAGCAACATGGAGGCCTTCAGCCGCTAACAGCTGCATGTGGTTCTATTTAGCATTTTCCATTATCATTACCAAGGTCTTACCACAGAGAATATAATACCTGAACTGTACTTTTCATTGTGGACATTCAGCATTTAACTTGAACACGCAAGTGTACACACACACCACACACACACACAATGCAAGGATGCACAATGATGCCTAGTGACAAAATTGTGGGCCACGATCTGATTTTGCCAAAAGTCTGAAGGTATTTATAGCTGAGATTTTGGTTTAGTCCTACCACGCACTGTTCCACAGACACACACATGCACTATATGGGCACACACAACCACCCCTGGCACCGCTACTTAGGTATAGCGACACACACATACACACAGAGTATGCAGATATATAGCCAGTCTTTTCCCCCTCTACACTGTAATCCCAAATCAAAGGATTGCCCTAATTGTAACAACTCTGGAGGCATCCCTTACAATTTTTAATGTACCCTGTACCCTTCGTGCTCCACGCTCCCCAATGCCACCAGTAGGCATCTTGGATGCTCTTAGGATGGAGGACAGGGGCCACAATAGAAAATGCACAATTTCTGGATCCGAATGTTTTGTATGCACACAGAGGGAGGGATTTTAAAGAACAGCTGGGAACCTGCATGGGAATCTGACCTCAATAACGCCCCTCCCAGCTGCACATGCACTGACCCCTGCTCAGGGTTATTGTCTCGGATGTGCACTCCATCTTTTACGGGGAAATGAAATGGCCAGCGGCTGAGCAAAGAGAGGATTTCCTCACATACTCTGCCAGACACAGAAAAGTGAAGGATTATTCCAATTAAGCAAGTAATTTCCTAGCCCAGAAACAAAGCTTCATCTTAACCACTTTGGGGGCGTTTTCCTTGATTGGGAAGCTCAAATGCTGTTTGCGAGTCCTTTGTTATGGGCGGTCTTCATAAAAATGTTAGTAATGATTATCTTCATTTCTTATTATAACAAAATGTACAGGAAACTTTTTTTGGTCAAAACTAGCTTTCAAAGCTACCTAATCTGTTCGACGTCAACCAGCCCCTTGCTTTGCCAAATGTTAATAATTAAGATTCCTTCACTTGCTCTACTTGCAGATGAAACACAAGTGGAAAGAACAACTTATTAAAGATAAAAGGTAAAGCACGTGGCCTGTTTTAGCCTTGTATAAAATAAGTTCTCTTAATTTTTGGCAGTGGTGAAGGTTGCAAAAGATTTTCAACTTTGGAAACTTTGATGCATGTAAAAGTTGCACTCATCAGACATACTCCAATCCTAATTGTAGAGAGGACTGAAGCCCTGCCTGTGCAAAAGACAATGCACAGGTAGACAGCTGCACTCAAGCAGAGCCCAACTCCACCTGGATGCAGCATGCTGTCTGTCCTCCATCACTTGCAGGATTAGAGCCTAAA
The DNA here is from genome assembly GCF_030867095.1 of Alligator mississippiensis. Classification (NCBI taxonomy): domain Eukaryota; kingdom Metazoa; phylum Chordata; order Crocodylia; family Alligatoridae; genus Alligator; species Alligator mississippiensis. Next base: position 7,530,636 of record NC_081837.1, read on the forward strand.
TGTTGAAGTCTTTCCTCAGTCTTTAGGGAGATCAATACAAGTTTAGCCTGAGAAAAGTATGAGTCAAGACTTCAGGACCTGGCCCTCAATGGCCAAGAGCTATCTGAATGCATTAGCTCAGATCATGAACTCTGCATTTATAAACTGATGAGGAAAGCTTTTCTATCCAGGGCCTAATTCCCCCAATAGTAATTCCCCATTCCCAGTAGACTGACTCAATGCCATTGATTTTCATATGGAAGATACTTTGCAGTCAACACAGTTCCCCAGCACATACCACGATATTTGTGTATCCTGGACAGGATTTTCAAAAAGACCCAAGAGATTTAGGATTTTTTAAGAATCCCACCAACTACCCCCTTTTTTTGTTTGACATCAGTTAAAAGTTCATTATTATTATTACCTATTAATATATGTGATTGGTCTGCATTTCTTTAAAAATTAGAAACTCTGCTTTGACTGGATTTAAAGATCCCCTGCAATCTGTGGGGTATGAAAAACAGAAAGCAGCTACAATCGCAGTGATTTCTTTGGCCAAAGCATACTGTGAATTTAACCAGTTATGAATCACGATGTAAAACATTAGTTAATTCATACACGTGGGTAGAAAGCTCAGAGATGACAGGCTTGAACCTCCAAAATGCTGCACTTTGTGTCACCATTCGGACCCGTGCAATGCATGTGCAAAGTGGATGTAAAATGATTTCAAACCACATATACGCATACACAAGGAAATATGGGAATAACAGCCTGACCTCCTTTAAACATGAGACACTATATTGGGTGATAGAAATATTGGCTTCCTGAACAAGCGTCTAATCTCATGTTGATGTAACTCCATTGACATCTAGGAAATTACTTTCCATTTACATCTAGGGGAGGTCAGGACCATGCCTCATATTTAAAGGGTCATCTAAAAGAGCTTCTTGTTTAAAAGTATGCTTTTTAAAGACCTAGTTTGATTTTATTCCTAATTGTTTACAATGAGATGCAGTTTATCCAGCAGGTTAATTTTAGAAATTAGCTTGAAGTAAGGGACTGGAAATGACTGACATTCAGACTGTTTGTTCTTGGTAGCTTACCTAGGGGGGCACCTGCACTTAAACAGGAACCGTGAGCACAGCTAATCCAGCAAAGCTATGTCAGCACACCTGCCCAGTGGAGATGCACCTTATACTGGCAAGAACTCTTTTCCCAGTATAGTTTAAACCAGGTCACCAAACAGAAATATACCATGGATCAAAAATGACTTTTTGCTGGCATAACTGCAGCCACACTACAGTTCCTGTGGGCAGAGCCATAACAGTTGTGGTGTGTTTTTTCCCACATTTCTAACCAACGCAGCTATGCTGAGGAAACGTTCAAGTGTAGACCAAGCCTCGGGGAATATCCTACACTGCAGATAGTGGTAGACATGAACCAAGGCTAACATACACCCTGCAAAGTCCAGAAACACAGCAATTTAAATGCCCAATTCAAAGCTCACTGAAATCAATTAAAGTGTTTTTACCAGCTTACATGAGCTTTGAAGCAGGCCCTAAATGACAGCGACAGTCTGCTCGAAAGTACTACCCAGGAAACCCATTTTGGCTATCTTCTCTGTGGTAGGATTACCAGTAACTAATATTATTCAACAACAGAAGAGGTTTCTTGTAAACTTCATATTTATTGATTTTTTTTTTTTTTTTGGGACAAACTGATCTTCTGTATCCCAAAGTGTACAGATATATATATATATTTATATATATATTTATATATATAGCTTTCTCCATAGGGAAAACACACATATCAAAGGAGGAGAGACATTTCTAAAGTGCCCCTTGTTATACAGTACTGAACATGATTTCTAAGAAGCATTAGAATAAATCTGAAGTTTCTGAATAGGAATGACAGAGGTGAGGAGAGAAGACTTGTGGTCTGGTTTTTTTTCCCCCATAGAACAGAAAGAAGTTTGATGATTCAAAAAAATAATAATAAAGTATCTTTGATCGCTTTGGAGAACATCAGTTAGAAAAGGAATGGTCCAAGATTTCTAGGCTAACAGACTGGCTGAAGCCTGGCCAAGTGGAAGGAGCCTTTCTTGTGCTGGAGCGTATTAACATCAGCGAAGGAGGTTTCACACAGGAGATCCATCCTGTTACCATCCTCAATGGCACCATTTATATTTGAATTTGGACACAGGAGGAGAAGAAGACTCTGCGGTCAGCAAGAAGATGTGTCTGTACCATAAAGGACTGAAGAACTCGCAAGGACGTTCCCTCCCCAGCGTCAAATGAAACAGGGAGTTCTGCACTGTCTACACTTTTCCTTTAGAAAATATCGTAGAAAAGTGGCCGACGTTTTTAGGAGTATCTGTATCTACTTCAGTCTTAGTCATCCAGGACCTCTGAAAAGAAAGATTCTCTGGACACCACCTGGAGCCAAATTTCTCAGCAAAGGAGGAGTAGGTCCACAAGCAAAAAGGCATGTGAAAGAGCAGTAAAACTTGCATGTGCAATTACTGCCATTTTCTGCAAAACGTGTAACTATGAGTCTACCCCAGTTGGGTGCTGGTGCCTTCAAATCCCATTGCCTTCAGCAACTGCTGATGGCATGTGGTACCTCCATAGGTCCCTAGCCAGACATTTGTATATGCCATCATCATAACTAGAGGCAAATGAGTTTGGGGTCCCAGATCCGAGTTTTCTGTCTTTTGAAAAGGGAAACGCTTTTTCAGATGGGGCTCTCCAGTTTGCCTTTGTTATCCTTTGGGGATGCACGAGATGAAAACAGCAAAAGCTCTTTTCTATGTTCACCCCATATACAGGATATGAAGTTAGGCAGTTACTCCTAAAAAGGCAGACAACTCTGCCACAATGATCCAGTGCTTTCAAGCATCTCTGATGAACAGCAGCTCTCCTGCCATGTAGCTCTGATCTCCACTGAGGTCAATCAAGGCTCCAGCTCACGTAACAAAAATACAACCTTATTGAGAAAACCCCTGGATTTGTAAAAGAGAAAATAAACCTGTAGCAAATCTGTTTTCTCTACAATGCTAACTGCATTAGAAGTGAAAGGGAATAAATTTGTTTAAAGGTGCTTTGGGGATAGGGAATAATTCACTTTAAGATCTGTCCACTATGCTATGGAAACTGTGCTAGCAACACAGGCTGGAGTGAACACCATTTCCCATGCAAGTGCAAACAGATTTTTGTTCCCTACTGATTGTGCTCTAGACAGCCCCTCACTTCAGGCTTAGTTTTATAAACACAGGTCTAACACAATTCTTAGGAGAAATACCCTTGTCTACACTGGCAAGGGAAACTGTTCTGGACCCTACTGGCAACAACTCCTGCCTCTTAAGTTTCAAGGGTAAAAGTGGACAAGACCAAAAATTGGCTGGATTTTTCAATCAAACCTATCCAACTGTACTGTTGAGAGTATTATGCTGCTAGAAAGTCAACTCTAGCAGTCCTTACACTGAAGTCAGTGGGAGTTCTGAGCAAGTACGGACAAAAGGATGTCTCCTACAGAAAATCTCTACTCAGAAACAGATTCAAACCGTACAGTGGTCAGGAGGCTGAAGGTCGTCCTGCAACTCTGCAGAAACCACAACTAGTTGACAAGCTCCTTACAGTCTAAACTGGGTTGGAGTCGTTTCTAGAGGAACTTGGCCTTACTGCAGTTTTACTGCCCGCTATTAACTGCTTCGAGCCAGTAACATGCATGGAGTGGCATATGCTAGCATATGGACCATCCTCTTGTCCTGACCCAAGCAAAATTTCCACTGGCTGCAGCGGGAGTTTTGCCTGTGTTAGGAATACAGGATCAAAGAGTGGAAAAAGGAGAACGTTAGTTGTAATACAACATGGAGAAATGGGACAAGGAACAGAAGATTCAAACAATAAACAATGAAACGTGTCTTAAACAACCTCCCAAGAGTCTGGCGAGAACCAGCCAAAAATCCTTGCATCACCAAAGGCAATGAGAACTTGGTAGGATCAGACACAGCCATCAAAAAAGATGGAACAGAAGATGGTGACTTAAGATAAGAGAGGGTTGCTCTTTAGTGCAGGTTTCACTGTATTGTGTAAAGACACACTGTGAGGTTATACATACTGATTTAATGGAATATACTGTTATCCTATACAAAACTAAATTTCATTTCTTTTTTTTCTTTTTTTTTAAAGAAAAAGCTCTCAAAAGCACTCGAGCTTCGGAGCATTCCACGTGCGCATTTATCCCTTTTCTAATCCGTTCGCTATCCTGCACTAAAACGTAGTCAGTTCAAGAAGGAAAAAAAAAAAATCAACTTATTTTCCATCAGCTTCCCTGTCCCAGGTTCCATTCCACCAGACCAGTGAGCTATATTGCAAAGCTGCGAGCTTGAAATCACTGCCTCCGTCAAAATGCTTTTAGGAAATGGAACTGGTGTGAGGAATCCTGAAATAGAGCTGTGCAGAGAGAGTTCTGCAAAATCAATTATTGCGTTAGCAGAAAAAAAAATTGAAACAATACATATTTTAAACTGTTGAAATAAAAAAAAAGATAAGTCTTATTTCAACGTAACTAAAATCGAGTCATTTATGAAATTCCAACAAATGAAGTCCAGTTGTGTATTCTTTTTCCTTTTATTAGACAGGACAGAGAATTTCCTTAAAATGCCATAACAAGTCACAGTGATCTTAGATGGTTTTTTGAAATGTAATATGCTGAAGGGAAATACCTTTAACATTGTTTACTATATTTGTTAGTATCATTTATTTGTACCCTGGTCCACCAAACCATCTGTCTTTAACGTTCCTTGTTTAAAGAGGACACTCTGCCTTCTTCCTCCAAAAATGAATTTGAAGTCGTCTAATAATCCAGCAAACAATCATCCTTACCATAAGCCTTCTTCAATGTTATATTTTTTCATATATATATATATATATATATATATATATATATGTATATACACATATATGTAGCTATGAGCAGGTACATATATATACATACATACATATAAATATAGACTTCTATTACTTTTTTATCATTCTACGCAGTGTCTTAGTAATGAGATCAGCATTTTTTTTTTTTATTCTACAAAGAAGCAACACATGTAAGGGGAAAATTAAAGTCTTAAGAACATCATATTCATATTTCACTGATTACACATAAAAGGAAAAAAAAATCACCATGAACAACTGTCATTAAAGTTTTCTCTGATTAGCAAAATTCAAGTGCAGAGAAGCCCTGTTTTTCATTACCACTGCCAGGTTGGATACTGAAGGGTTAAAGATGGACGTGACACTCCCAACCTCATGTGTGTTTCTCTTCCTGTTTTCACAGAGTTTCTGCACTTCTCTTCCTTGGAATCAGACGTGGTTGGAATGTATGGAGTTTCGGGACAGGCTGCCCGCCAAAGACTTTTACCAAAGGGCTTCCTGCTCTAGGCCAGCTTCAGTGTGCTCACTGGGAATGACGGCATGGTGACCATAGTTACCGGGTTTAGGACTGTTTGCCCAACTAACTGTTGATGGTGGACAACTTGGGTTCCTACAGCAGGCTTGGTCATCACCGCTTGCTGGCCTAGGTTTGTGGTTCCATTTACTTGCTGGTGAGAAATAGTGTGAGCGATATGACTCACAACCGGTTGGCTGACAGCCACGGGTTGAGGATATATGGGTAACTGCTGGCCAAGGTGGGTCATGTGATTTATGGTAGCCGGGTGCACAGTGATGTGGCCAATAGGCTGAGCAGCAGTGGTAAGTTGTACAGGGCTGGACGTGGAAGGTGCAATGTGAGCAATGTGCTTGGTCTGTGGACCCTGAATCACATGGTTGACAGTCTGTATGACTGAAGCATGGGTGGTGGCCGTGTGGGCGATAACAGTCGATTGCACTGTTGAGGCCGCCACGATGTGAGTCTGTGCAGGGACAATCGCCTGCGGCTGGACCAGTGCCTGGGTCTGGATGGGAGGTTGCGCATGGGGTGGGGTTTGTTTCTGCTGTATAGACAGGTGCTGAGGCAAAACCGCTGGGTGATGTGAAGCAGCATTTGAAGGGACGGCTTTCAGGAGCTCGGGGTGCTGGCGCTGGGTTAGTTTTGGTAATGAGTTCACTGGCCTGTCATCTTCCATGTCTTCATCAATGTTGTCTTCACCTTCTGGAAAAAACGAAAGGAAGAAGCTCCGGTAAAGAGAATGCAGAGGCTGAATCCGACCAACCAGGTTCGCACAAAAGGGAGGAATGGATTATAATCAGCAAGACAGTCACCGATTTAAAGTGTGAAGGTGCTGAACAGCCAAATTCAATGCCTCCCTTTTCTAATAGAGGCCTCACCAACCTGTAACAGGTTGGTCTGGTCCCTGAAAAGGTGTGGGGTCAGCCAGTCCTATTTGATTAGCAGACCCAGTGGGAAAGGAGTCAAGCAGTGCCTACCAAGAACCAAGAGAGCTCAACTGGGACAGGGAAGGGCAGTGATCCTGGAGCAGTGAGAAAGGCATCTGGTCCTCAGAAGCCTTGCACTGGTGAAGGGAGTCGCTTTTGTGCTGTGTTACCTCATGAGTCTTCAACTGAATTAAACAGACTGTGCTCTGAGGGACGGGTCCAAAAGAGGGTCTGGAGAGGTGTCAGTCCTTCCTGACTGAGGGTGGGGAAACAAGACAGCAGCCTACACAACGCTGGCAATCAGCAGCTCCCCCAACCCACTCAGAGCCCAGTTCCCAAAGGAGGGGTTGTACAGCAGTGCAAAACCTGCCTTTGACAAGCACCAAGGAAAAGTGATGCCATAAAGATGTCAAGTGAGTGAAGGAATCTGTTGACGGGGGACAAGGACAGTACTTGGTTCTCAGTTTGCAAAGGATGAACATTTCAACTTCACAGATACCCAGGGAGAGGATGCTTGGGAAAGAAAAGGAAGTCAGGGCTACACACCCCAGAGTTAACAGAACTGGGGCAAATCCTACACTGACAAACTTTTTTTGGTATAAAGAGACCTTACTAACTGGAACTAGTGACTTTCCTGCCAAGTCATTCTGTGGGTGGCACCTTCCCTTCCACTCAGATTAGGAAGGAAACAGTGATGGGGAAATAAGGCAATGAGATTGCCTCACCCCATTCTGGCTTTGGAATAGGGGAAACTGGTCTAATCACCGAATTGCTCAGTCAGTGCAGACAAGTGGTTACCCCCCTGAAACCAGGACCTTGACTTGCCTTGCTTGTTCTAAAAACAGCCATGCCACAGTGCTGGAATATCTTAGACGATGCAGAAGCTTGAGGAAACCAGGGAAGAGCTTTTCCTTTCCTACACCCTGATTTTACTCTTATGCTGGGTTGCTTTAAGAGATCCTTCCCTGCAGATTTTAGTGGAAGAGATGTAGGGTGACACTTCCTTTCATTGCGTTTCACTCCTAATTTCCATCAGTCTCACTTCTAAGTCTGTTGATGCTTAGATATTATGGTGATAATACAAGGACCAAAACACAATTGGCAAACTCAGGTTTTCCCTTCTGGCTGCTGCTGTATCACCCGCATGCAGTGTCTTGAGTGGATTGCTCATCTCTTTGAAGGAACTGTTACATATTATTACAGGCTGTTTATCCCCACAGATCTCTGCAAAAGCATTTCACATCCATGAACTGTCTACTCTTCATACAGCAGACTGGAAGTAAGGCCAAAAGAGGGCCCCTCTTACTGATACATTTGTCGAAGGGAATGGTGTGTGTGAAAAGGCTTTGCTTCCATAGGAATCATTTAATCTTCACTACAGGTCCTTCTCAGCCAGTGTTAAAGTTTACTGAACTGTTCCAGTGCTCCGGTGATTTCTTCCTCTATCCTGCTCTCTTCTAAAGACTTTTTCCTACATAGCGGGACCTTTCCCCTACATCTGCTTCCCAGAGCCAGTCAGTTCTAACAAGCAGGGATGTGTGTCGTAAGAACTGAGTTTGGAAGGCAGGGAGCTGAATTGTTCTAAGTCTCAGGAGGATGCTTAAATTGCAAGCCTAATGTACAAACCAGCACATATAAACAGCAGTATCATGTACTTACCTAGCACTTTTCAGGCAAAATTATTGCTGCCCCTTCTAAAGCTGGACAAGAATTACTATTGCAAAGCAACGAGCTAAGGAAAATATTTTTGAATGTGTCCTCTGACTTTGGATACTCAAACCACATACCTTTTGCTTGGTTTACAGAAGTGCTGTTCACAGTTCCACCCAAGTCAACAGGAGCTCCCAGGTGCAAGGAGGTAAAATTGGGCACCCAAAATCAGAGGATGGGTTTTAGAATTTGGGCCTAAGTAGCTTGTCCAGCACACCAGAACTCAGGTCGTCTGGCTCTTATCACCAGGCCAGTTTGCTTCGCACCCAAGTGCTGACTCCAACTTCCAAACACAGGACTTGGATGTACCATGCAAGCCTGGCTCTGTGAAGATTACCTACCTGTTAATGTGCCTGAAAAAGTCCTATTTATTTCAATTTCCAGATTCCTCCTGGAGAGGCTTGAAATACCTAATGCACTTTAACACAATTACAAACCAGATGGCAGGCTTGCATGCATGATACAACCCTTCAACCCCAGAATGGGGAAACGTGTCCTAGAACCACATCTGAATCCTCCAGCATCATTTACAAAACACGGCTGTTGTTGCTTTGGAAACCCCCCCATAAATGCAACAGAGGTTTTAAGCAAAATAATGTGGATGCACCCACTTGGCAGTGAAAGCAGTTTTGCTAATAGCATTGAACTGTGCTGGGAAGAATAATTTAAAAAGTGCAGACCAGGCTAACATGCTGCAACTCGTTAGGTCCTGTTACAAAGCCCAAATGGGGGATGGCTTAGTGAAAAGCTTTCGTGATGCCAAATGGAGGTTTCATCACCTGGTACCAGATTCAGGGATCTGAAGCAAAAAGCGGGGGAAACTGGCTGTTCCACATGCTTTTACTATCAAATGTGTATGTATCTGGCAGTGGCCACGGAGAAGGTAGTGGTACCTGATGCAGTCGAGGTAGATGCCTGGTCATCCTCTGGCTGAACTGTCTGCCGAATAATTCTATCGATTTCCAAGATGTCCATCCATTGGCTCAACTCGTTCTTCAGTTCTGCCAGTCGCTGCTGGGTAGCAATCTTTTCTCTTGCCAGCCGCTCCATCTCATGTTCATATTCCTTCTCCTTTCTCTTTAAAGTCTGAGGGTAGGATAAAGAAAGTAACGTAAGGAGAACAAATCAAACCGAGACCCTCTGTAAACAGGACACTCCCTTTTCCCTCTGATGGTTTTCTTTATCATTCTTTGTATGCCTTTGAAACCACATAGAAAAGGAGAGGGTTTGAAGTGACTAAGTAGAAGGTTTGCCTAGTCGATCCTATGGAAACTCTCCTGTAGTAAGAACAATGCTAATCCTAGCATATGAGCGCAGCTCCACACACAAAGTGCTTAACAGGGCACAAGTAGACCAGATGCAAGGAGGTGCAACTGCGTGGATATCGCTAGAACTGTACCTGCTTTTATTACATCCAAATGGGACCCAATATATCCACAGGCCTGAGTAATAAAGCTTGAGTGCGTTTTTGTTCCAAAACCAAGGTTTAATGGGTTTTTTTCATTTTGAAATTCTTAATAGTCTTATGTCAAAATAAACAGTGGTGCCTGTGCCAACATCTCTGAGCTATAGACTATCGAGTCTGGAACAAGCTCTGGCTACATTAAAGGCTGCATTTCAATCTATGAGCTGTCAAAACAGCTGCGCTCTGCTGGGACAATGGGAACCGCAAAAACTTTTGAGGAAAGAGCCGAGAAGGAGAAAAGGATTCTCAGTCAAGAGATCCAGACATGGAATAATTTTCCTAAGTAGACTGAGTGAATCCAAAGTCTGGTCCTCTTTTGGAAATACTGTGAGTTTCCCCTTTGAAAAAGCCATAGTCAGAATAAGATCTAAAGAAAATATACAACAACTTAGAACAAATTAAACAAATTAATTAACCAAAGGAAAACTCCAGGAGAGAGGAAGAGAGAGGAGGTTCTATCTCAGAAAGGGAGGAAAATTAGAGATTATGGAAGATGTGCAACAGAAATTAGTATAAAGTCCTGAGATTGACAGACACACCCTTACACTGAATATATCTTTATACAGGATAAATTACCATCACTAAAACATTTTGCATCTAATATCAGGACTATGGCCAAGAATTTGAAGACTAGTGATTTCACATCATTCCGTGTTTGGATGTCCAAACCGTGATGCCTTAAATGGCTCTGATGTTCAGGAAGTACTGAGCATCCATCCTTTGAAAACCTGACCCTTTCAAGTGTCTGATACTGGGTGCAAAACACCCCTGCCTCCAAATACCTAGTCATTTCTAAAAATCGAACCCCAAAGCCTACACGGGAGCTAGAATTTGCTTGACCTCTGCCCATTCAGCAAGGGTCTGTTTAATTTCCACGATAAAAGGAAACCTCTGTAAAAGTCAGGGTCACCTGCTGCCCCGGTGAAAATATAGGTCCCGCTCCTGAGAAGAACTGGCTATTTGTGATTCTGCTAGATAGGGCGCTTACTCCAGGCCCACATCACCAGTTAACAGATTGCCACACTATTTCCTAGAAGATGAGACAAAACACGGCCTGCAAATCTCACCTACTGATCCTTCGCTGACGCTTCCATTTCTGTATTCCTTTTGAACTGACCCAATGCCATTGAATGTACAACCCAAACTGGGGAGGATCATGCCCAAATGCAACGTAGCACAGGTGGCACTGAACCAACGAGTGTAATATGGAGAAGCAATAAAACAGGACTTACTGTGCAAGACATTTCTTCCAAGTGCCCACGCCACAGTGCACACTGCCCACAGCTGCCAGCTGGATGTAAAGCTTTCTAAAAGCACGGCTTCGAGTGTAAAGATCTGCCCTGACGGAGGGAACATCCAATCCGGCAAGTCAGCTCCATGGGTCTGGCAACTTCTCGCGCTGGATGCTCCGGAGCAACACAAAAGCATCCCAGGACACACCTGGGCAACTGTGCATGGCTGCATGTGGGAGATGGAGAAACTCCTGACTGGCTGATACTCACAGTATACGATCCGAAGCAACTACGAAACAGGCTAGACTGCCTCTGACCGGTGCCAGGTTAGGGTAGGAAGATGGGCTCTGTAGCATCCAGATCCAGACAAGTGCTAAGCACCCACCACTTCCTTTAACTCCAGAATTCAGAATCTGTCAAAATCAGGTCTTAAAGAGTCCTATGGTGAAATGACTAACAGCCAATGCACGGAAATCTCAAGCAGATTCATAGATGTTCAGGGCTGGAAGGGACCTTGCAGATCATCGGGTCCAGCCCTCCCACTCTAGGCAGTAATTTGTATCTGCTGTGTTTCTGGGATCTGGGACTATCTTGCTCTGGTCTATACTCTGTTTCTGATGGGTCCACTGGAGGAAGGACAGCTGCAAGGTCAGACAAGCGACACTATAATATACAGGTCAGTGATATACCAGTCTTCCCAAGGGGTCATCTCACAGCAGAGGTCTTTGCTTCAAAGGGACAGTGGCACACTTAAAACTCCCCCATACTATAAGATTTAAATTTCAGCAGGACCAACTCAGACCTTGCGAGGCAGATAGATCATATTCCACGTGGTTTACTGTACGTGAGAGGAGACCGTAACAATCCAAGATCACATCTGCTCTCAGTGAACCCTGACGCTCCCTCTGCATTTCTCATAGGAGAGGTGTTTGTCCCAGAGTCCAAGTTTTCCCTTCCCTAAAGTGCTGGTGGCATTTTTGAACCAGGTGGTTGACGCTCCTTGCTTGTAAGTTAGCTGTGTATTAGGAGATGCTGTCTGCATACAGTTTGGGGCCTTCAGTATACAGAGCATGATTGCTACTAAAAACTGTTTTACTACCCAAACGTTAATTTTATCTGGGAAAATCCTGGCCTATGCCAGGGAAGGGGAAAAGAGTGACTGTAAATGAGAAAAAGAACAAAAAAAAAAAGGTGTTCATGCTCTCTGACATAAAAACATTAAAATATGGCCAATTTAACCCAAACCCTTAAACCTGAATGTGATTAAGTTTACAGTGCTAATGAAGCATATTCCTTTCGAACAAACTAAACTCGGCTGCTGCCTTCTCTCTTTCCTCCTCTCCCTCACCCGCAGCTCTGACAACACACAGAAATTAAGAACCGAGAAGCACTGAATTTTAAATCCGATTCCTGTGGAATGTGAAAGCCAGACCCTTCCCAGCACAGCGCTTCCACCCCGCTGATTTCCTAAGTGAAATGCCAGAACACTGACTGTACGTGCGTGGCAAATGCTGACATGAAAGAGCCTCCCGTAAGGACATCAGCAAATGAATCACGGAGGCAGAGCACACACAAAATACACGGAACTTAAGCTGATGAAACAGCAAAGGAGCCAGTGCAGGACCTTCACAGGGTAATTATAATGTCTAACCAACGGCATGAACCTGGATAGCCCTTTTTACTTCCCTCCCCCATCCCAGTCTGAAGGAACTCCTTGTTCTGCTGCAAAATCGCTTTAGATCAACAGCGCTCAATCCTTTGGCCCCATGAGTGGATCTGCTGGCCGGATCAGGCCCTGAGTGCCCAGTCTGTGCCCCATACTGCCTCTGACTGGCCCTGCAAGCCTGGATCTGGCCCCGTGCAGCTTTGGCTGGCCCCCACACACCAAGATTGCACCCTGGAGCCCACACCACTCCCATGTAGGCCTGTATACTTGCTGCCCGCTTTTCAGACTCGTGGGGAGCCTTGTGGGTCAAATGACATGACGCTGGGGGCTGGACATCTCCTGTCAGCCAGGGATTGAGCACCTGCACTTTAGATCAATAGGTGTCCCTAAGCAGCTCCAAACATCAGCCTCATCTCACCTCTCCAATTAGTGTTTGAAGAGGGATCAAGGCCACGGGCAGGTGTCCAAGAAGCACCATAACAAGAAATATTTTTAGGTGTGTCATTTGTGGGGTCCGGCTGATGGAGTTATGACCGGAAAAATCTGCTGCCCGAAGCCTCAATGGGAGGGGAGCATGCAGGCGGTGGGCACGGCTACCATAACAGCGGTGGAGCAGCAACTCTTCTCCAATCCAGTGCCCAGGCAAAACCCCACTATGAACGTATGAAATTATCACCAGGTAGGAGATCAGCTTGCTGCTCCCAATGTAGCAGGGAATAGGGTCATAGAGAAGAGAAACCAGTATGGAAGGAACCCTTTTACACAGTAAGAAGAAATAAGCAGAGTTACAAGTATTAACCAGTTGTCCAGCTTCACCCCGCTACAAAGCACTCCTAAAGTAGAAGGGATAGATTACACTGGGCATTGCAGGGGAAATACTGAAGCCAAATAGGAAAAAAAACAAACCCAGAGCACACTTACCCCAGCACGGGAAGCAAGCTCCACTCTGTCTAGGTTGTAGACCCTGGTGGGGCTTAGGTGAGAGCCAGGTGCCTGGCTGATCAGACTGGAAGAGTTGTGGGAACGTACACAATGCAGAACCGCAGGCACCCCTGGCACTTTCAGGTTAAAAGGAGAGGGGTCTCATGCCACCTCCAAGGTCAGGCAGCCATGGGGTGGCGGGTATTGGCTCTCAGCTTTGGACATAAGCACCAAAGCCCTTGTTTGAATCTGGTTGCGAGCAACTGCATCAACCTGATTTATACTGCCAGGACAAATTCAGCATGGGTGTAAGTGGGGGCCAGCGACTGCAATGGGGGTTGCATTTGCTTTGCACTACAGCTGGATTTCGTCCAGTGTAAACACTCTGCAGAAAGTTAACCGTTTCACTCCAAAGGGAGAATTCTTTTACCCTATCTTTATTTTATTTAAACCCAGAAAATAAAAGAATCCCCTCATGCCAGAGGTTTATAATGAAACTCCCCGACAGGCCTTTTGATGAGGGTAGCAAAAGAAGGGGCCAAAATAATAATGTGTACGCAGGCCACAAGTTCTTTGACTACTACAGGTTCAGATAAAAGAGGCCAGTGCTCCTGACCATAGTTCAGCTCTGATCTCTATCTTTGGAGACCTCATTTAAATCCAGACTAGGCAATAGGAGTTTAAAATTCACGCGTTGATCCTGAAGCCCATTCTTCTGCAGCTTGTGGGTGGGTCGTTGCGGGAGCACTACAAAACCGTGCAGCACTTCATACAAATGTAGCTGCGCTCTGATTTCTATGTAGTGGAGGAGACCGGGGGGGTAGGGCAAGCTATTCTCAGATGTACAAGAGTACCTCTGCTGGAATCGTACCCGCGCAAATGGGGCAGCATTTGTGATCTTGGTAAATGCAGGAAAGGCCGACGCTAAAATTACTCATAAACCTACAAAACCTGCCCTTCCCTATGCATAATCTCTCTCCGAAGACACGTCCACGTGATTAGCCGCATGGCGGGAGGAGCGAAAGGAGAGAGCAGAGCTGATTAGCTTTCAAAAAATCGTCCCACGCAGTCTCAGGGCCCTTCCTGTGCACGTCACCACAATCCGGACTTGGACTGGATTTCCTTGCCTTCTGCGAGCGCAAAAATCGAGCCATAGGGGGAGCATGACACTGGGTGAGACAGGGCGGCAGCTTGGGCTTTAATTAGTTACAAACATTAATTACCAGAAGGAAAGCAACCCCCTAGCAACAGTCACCAGACACTCTCTTGGTTGCTGGCTCAGAGATCTGCTCTGATGCGGGCTGAGTAATCCCCTCCCTTGTAGCTCACATGGCTCTGGGACTGCCTCCTGCATGACGGTACTCCAGTGCCAGCCCTTCCTCCCCGTCCCCCGCCTTCCTCTGCTTCTTAGCCGAACTACACGTGTCAACAGCCTGAGTCCCTCCCTCTGCTGGGAAATGACTTGACTGGGTGCCAGCTCTCAACAGCTACTCACTGTAGCTACACATTCCTTTTAGGGCTTGTGCAAACCGCCCTCCCAACACGGGTGTGCGTGCGTGCACTGGGTGCTCGTGGCGGGGAAGCGTTCCCAGAGGGCACTGGCACAAGGAGTCATAGCACGGCATTTCCTAAGACGCGGGGGCCGCCTCTGAAGCCGAAAGCCCCACGTTACGTAGGCCGGGCATCTCCCTCCGTGCGGAAGGAGGCACGTCCTCGTCGCGGCACCGCTCGGTTTTATTAGCAATTATCGGGATGCTTCCCCACCTTCTTAGTGCTTCCCATCTGAGGGTCCTGCTGTTCTTACAAACATGAACGCGCTCGTCTGAAGCATCGGTACAGCTAAAACAATATCAGAGCCTGCGCTGCACTGCTGGGCAGGGAGACGCACCCGCTGGCCTGCATGCATCAGAAAGAAAACTTTCACCTCCAGCCGGATGTGGTGTTGCTCCTTCCACCAGTCCCTGTCTCAAGAGGCTTTGCTGAGTGGGGAAGGAGCCCATGACAGTTTGCAGCGAGGGCTCCCAAGAGTTGGGGCTGAATGAGGGCATCCCCTGCCTGTTTCAGATGCTGGGCCTGGGCAGGAAGTAAGGGTGCAAGGCTCTGCTTCTCTATGAGGCAGACCCATACTAGCGCTTCAGGATGTCATACTCGGGGGCTCCGTTCTCTTCACTCCCCTCCTTGACCAGCATTGCCTCTTGATCCTTTCAGGTACGGTTGCTATGCTGTGCTGACCCGTCCATAGGGGCCTATTTTCACTCTCCCTCGGTGTCGGACACTAGGCTGCTGGGTAATTCACCTGGAAGGTCACAATGGCAACCAACCCTCTCAGGCTTTGCTTGCCCATAATCCTCGACAATGGAGGGCATCTTTAGAGGCTCCTTCCAGTCCCTTAAACCACCTTTGCTAAAACAGGAACTTATTGCAATGCACAGATCACCAAGCAGCCTGGCTGGGAGCCACTGCTGCACCACAAGTGAACAATTATAACCTACAGCAATTCCCTTTGTTTATAAATAGGATACAATATGCGTGCTCTCATCTCACCTGTCTCTTAGTTCTGCGGCTGAGTCAGCAAACCAGACTAGAATTGAGAGAATAAGAAAACCACACTGCCATCAAACTGCTGAAAACGAACATGAAATGATGATTGCAAGACAAACGATTAAGTTGCGAGACGAAAAAGGAATTCATACAAATATCTTTGGAGGTTTTATGTTTCATTAAACCAGCCACGTGTTGACCTGGGACAGTCGTAGGTTTTTAACAACTGTCTGACCCATTTTCCCAAATAGGAATGGTTAGGAAAGACAAAGGTTAAGACTCTGATAAGGAGTTTTCAAGCGCTGGTAACTGGGATAAAGATTATGCTGTCTGCCAAGGTCTGGAGAGATGCACATTCTCCAAGTCTGACCTAAGCCTGATAGCCTGAACGGTTAAATCTTTGCCTCTAGCAACTCCCCCTCCAAAGGGTCATTTCCTCCCTTCATACTGTCCCGCTGCTTCATTAGGATATGGTCACAGATGGAGCTTCCTGTCCTGAAGCAGAGACGTGCTTTATGTGCAGAACTTTCCTTGCACGTTTAATCTGATCCCCCCCCAGCCTGGGTTCAGATAAAAAGCCTACTCTGACAGCATTCGCTGCATTGCTGCCTAAGAGCCATTCTCTTCCCTCAACAAACATATGCAGGGTGGCAGATTGAGTATGGAGTGGGACATGCAAACACAAAAAAAACCCCTTGAACAACCACGCTGGTGAGCTCACAGATGTCCCTTGCAGTTTCCAAGTGCTGTCTGCTGAATCCTCCCAGCTGTATTATTTTCCCTTTATGACTAGGGAAACTATGGTGGAGAGGCTAAGTGCCAATGCCAGAGCAGGGGTTGGAATTCAGGAGTCCTGTCTCCCAGTCTAGTGCTCAGATCATTAAGTTGTCTCTTCCCTCTTCCCCCTTCCACCTGAATTCTGATTTTCTGACAGAAGTTCATGCATGTGTGCCTCTGACGCCTCTTTACTGTAACAGGAGGATTTGGCCCAAGATACAGACTTGTTATTTCCTCCTAGGAATCATCTCTTCATTGTTCTGCATCATCCGTCTACCTGAGGACCAGACAGGAGTCCACTGGACTCAGCAACACGGAGCCAGTTACTTCTCCGTTAGGAAGGAGTGAGAAATCATGACTAGACATTATACCCACATAGCTCACATGGCAGTGAGAGAAGCCAAAAAATGGGCCACAGGGTTTATCGTTGCTTTGGGTGTTTTAAACACCAGTGCACAGGATGGTACCGTGCACAGCTGAAGTCCCTCTTCCCAAAGCGAATGATATCTGAAACACACAAAGGCCCCAAATCCACAATGACACAAAATTGGCCCAAAATTCCTTCCACCTACCAAGCAGCTCGAAAAGAGCCTGGCAGCACTAGATCATCAGTGGATTCATTTTTCATCTGTAGAGCTCCCTTCCCCCAGAGTGACAGAACAAGCACTTGCAGAGATAATGCATGCTCAAGGACAGTCGTGGCTGCGCTGAAGGAATCCAAGGTTAGTGATCTACGGCTTGCATTTACTACGAGAGCACTGACACTACAGTTACGCAGTGTTACTACAATGCCCTAGTTTTTCTGGTTTATCATTTTTCACCCTAAAAAAAAAAATAAAAACCTTTGGTTGGGATTTTATACAAACCTTTGGCCTAGTAACTATTGGGGGAGAGGAGATGGAGATTTTCACCTCATTCCATCTGACTGTTTTTTTGTTGTCTAAGAGCAAAAAAGTATAACACAGGGGTTTTCTCACAGGCTGCATCCAGATGAGTGCAGACCAGCAACTGTGCTGGCCCCAGCAGCCTTACCCGAAGTCCTGGGGGCCTCCCGGGGCTGCAGCTGTGGTAGGAAGCCTGGCCAGCACCCGGAGCACAGCTCCAGCCAGCCAGGCTCCTGTTTTGGGCAGCACGCCGCTGCCACATGTGCCACCCTGCTTTTTTTTTTGACCCCTCAAGGTAGCAACATGGAAACGCCTGCATTCGTGGTGCGTAGCACCACAGCCCTATGCTGCATGGCCATGCTCATCTGGACACAGCTGCACTGTTCAAGTACCCAAGTGTGGGTTTTTTGGGCTCAGACTGACTTTCTCCACGGCATGCTAAGTAGACAGTGAGGAAGCAAGCCTTGTGCATGTCCAGGAAGAGTGTTAAAAATTGCACTGCTGAACAGTGCATCCATGCGCTGTTGCAGCATCCATGACCTCATGTAACAGTATGCCTAATGAAATACTTCAGGTAGGTACTTAAGAGATCTTTATAGCCAATTAATGCAAGTCATTCTCCAGGGACCATCTGTGCTTCATAGTGACTGTCCCAAGTTCCTTCTGTACCTGGTCTGCAACCCTGTCACCTACCACAGTTATGTTTAGGAGAGGGCAAGGTAGTGAAGTAGATTTGCAATTTACAGCCAAAAAAATCTAGAGTTTGATCCTGATTCACGCACTGTTTCTTGGCCTTGGGCAAGTCATTTAAATAATGCGTGCCCCTGTTTCGCCATCTGTAAAACAGCAAATCCTTTCCTACCTGAGAGACTGTTGTGAGGATCACTTAGTTTTTGGATCTTGTAAACAACTGTAAAAATATCATGTGTTACTATCATCTCACAGTATTTGCTGGTAACAGCACAAGGGGTTTCTGTTATTTTGGTCATTGCAGGAGACGGCCATGGGACTGTGCTGAGCTGACAGGGAGGAAGCAGAGTGAGGTTTTACTGGCCTCTGGAATAGGCAACTCTAGAAACAAGGCAGTCATTTGGTAGCGAGCACCACTGTAATTAACTCATCACAGCTCATGTTCAATTCAAAAAATGTGTGGTCCTGATGTTCTGAAACCAAAAGAAAAGCTGAGACCAAATCCAGATACTTACATGGAAGCAATTAATGGGCCCAGCTCCATCAGCGCACAGCACCAGCTTTACGTTTTGCACAATCCACAGGACACCAAAGGTCCAGCGACACCGTACAAGGCTCTAACTACTGTTAGATGACTCTGTAACTACTGTAGAGATGACTCTAAACAAACTAGTTTGGGCACTGAAATACATTAGTATGGCGGACTGTCTGGGCTAATATAGTACATCTCTCGGTAGGACTAATTAGCCCAGGTAAAGCACCATGCTAGCATGGCTCTATTGCTTCTGATAATCAAGCTAGCCTGGGTTTCTCTGAGCACCACTGCACCGGGCCACGTGGACCTGTTCCCCAAACCCAGCTGAATGTGACTTGATCTCAGACGCAGCCTGTCACTGGCAGAGGCTGCAATCTGATTTTCGCCAGCCCAGCAAACCCACCATCTCCCACGGCTGTTGTTTTCTAAGAGGAGGATTCCAGTGAAAACCCCTGTCCTTATGTCTGTGCAAATTTATGATCGCAATTCTTTTTTTAAAATGTCAAGAATTTCAAACTATTGGTTGCCAAGGCAACTGTTACTCCACAGTGCAAGGGGGCTGCCGTGACAGCCACAACTTGGAATTTCTAGATTTTTCTGCATGGAAAAATCTCAAACAAAGCCTCCCCGCGTGGGAGTTCACACACACCAGCTCTGACACGGCGGTTACAGGAAGCATGGATCCTACTTTGTGATTTTCACTTTCAAGCACCCGTGCCTTTTGTCCTTTGGAGATTTTTGCACATGGGCTGCTGGCTCTGATGAGAAACAGTTGAGCATGCCTCCAAGAACCTCTTTGCTTTCTAAGTTAAACGCTAAGCTGCATAAGAGGCTAAGTAGCAGGAGCTGAGCAACACCAGTGAGTCAGGAATAGGGCTGGAAGAGCCTGAATTCCTCTGAGATCAGGAGGTTTTTCCATCTCCCAAATAGAAAAAAATAAGAAAGACGAATATAATGTGTGGAGAGCGAGGCTGTAGTTAGAATGAGCTTTAACACATGACCCCATCCAGCCCTCAGCCTTGCTATGTGCACACAATCAGTTACCAAAAGGTAAGTGATGAAAGTGGGTAAGTTGCCTCATTTACTGTGGGGTAAAAATTAGCACATTGGGAGTTGCTGTGGAGTAGCCAATGCGCTGTTCACACTGCAGCTTACCTCACGGTAGCTTGTTCATGTACCCATACCCTTAAGCAATTGCCTAACTTTGAATACATAATGCATAGTCTCACTAGGAATACGTGTGTGTGCTGAAAATTAAGTACATGCTTTAATGCTTTGCTGAAGGGCTCAAAGGAGTGGAAAGACTGGGTCCTAACTCTCTGGAGCTGATTGCCAAATTCCTTGTGCTGTCATTTACATTACAGGTGCGTTTACAAAGCACGTAAGAAAAATACTACCAATCGCCGGGTCCAGACGAGCAGGGGTATATGTTTTGTGGCGCTATAAACTGCATACAGAGAATATTAAAACAAGCCCCATGCTGCAAATTTGCAGCGTGGGGGCAAAATTTGCTACCAGTAAATCCTGGTAGCAAAACAAACAAAAAAACTGCTTGGAAAATGTGGCACAGGGCACGTGACAGGAGTGTAAGCCCAAAGACATGGAGTCCTCCAGGGAGATGCTCTCGCTGCCAGCCAAAGCATCTAACCTCCTTCAGTTGTGCCCTGGCTCCTCCAGTGCAACGTGAGCCAGGAGGAGCTGGGCACGGGCAGTTTGCCCAAAGTAGGACAATCTGTCCCTCCACAAAGTGAACATGCAGAGGCATGTGCTGTGGCAAAAAGAAGCAGCACAAATTTGTGCCTCTACTCTTTTTGCCGCTGCAAGCGCACATTTGGACACAGCCGATGGGGTTAGGGCAGACTCCTGCTGGGGTCAAATGCTGCATGTGGAAAAGACAACAAAAGGTACCAGGGCAGTGGCGAGTAGGCTCGGTACACGTTGGATTTCAATGGGCATCGACAAATCAAAACCCAAACGATGGTTTCTCTTTCTTGCTTCCCACGAGAACCTGCTTCTCCTCCTTGGCATGCAGCAGGCAGTTTCAGAGTCACCTTTGCTCACATGGATTATTAAGCAAAAACAGCACAATGTTAATGGCAGCAAATACAAAATGCAATGCAAGTCGTAACATTTTGCCCCTTTGTGTTCGCTCTTCCTATTGTTTCGAAGCCGCTAACATGGCCCTTATGTGCATCCTGCCTGCCACTATTTGGTAAACAAACTAGAAACAAACTGCTGCTGTCTCTCCACAGCAACAGCCATTTGTCACTGTACAAATATTTCCATTTTATAGCTGGCTGTAATTAAATTGCTTATTCTCACGTCTGGTGGAAAATAATGGCCCAACGCTTCCTCCCTCCTTTGCCTCCAGAATACTCCTAGCCGTGCACTTGGCATCGGAGAGGTTTAAAAGGTCTTATTAAAAAGCTCCGCTTATAAACATCATATTAGCAATTTAAAACACACTTTCAATTACGAGCTTTTCCAAGAGCACATTTCAGCTGCCGGGCTACATATATTACTAGGCATCCGCCCATTAAGAATCCCCCCCCATCAGAAAAATGATCGTGAAAGTGATTTATGGATTTTCAGCCTGGTCTTGCAGCTCTTTACTACCGGCAGCACCACTGCACCAAATCTGGAGTTCCTCAGTCAGCTTTTACTCTCCAGTGGAATCAGTCTGAGAGGGAAAATCCCTGTAGCTTTTCCTATAGGGGATTTCTGGAGGGCTCTTTTGAACCGTGCTGCAGGACTTCACATAGACTTCTATCCTTGCTGGAGAAGACTGAGACTCAAAACATCCAGAGTGCCATGGAAAAGAATCCCCTCGTCAGAGCTGCCATAGCAAATCAGGCCTATGCTTCAGCTGGTCTAATATCTTGCCTCCAACACGGATCATAACAAGACACTTCAGAAGAAAATGCAAAAAACGACTCTGTAGACAGATGTTGGCTAATCTGTTCCCCCTGAACCTAGTCAGAGACTTGTTTAGTCTCTGAAGCATGAGGTTATATATTTTGAAATACTTAGTATTAACTATAACAGCTCTTGATAGTCTTGTTAGCCATGTAAATGTCTAATCCCTCTTTGAATCTTGCTCAGTAATGAAGTACTGCGGATGTTAGAGGAATTTCTACAGAACGGCCTTGCATTTCCATAGAAATCACCTCTATTAAATTCTATAGGAGTTTTTCCACATGGATGAAAGACTGCCCAACTAAGCCAAGACTGACATAAAGGTTTTGTTCTCTAAGTCCTTGGTCATTCGAGTAACCTTCATCAGATCATTATGGACTACTTACATGAGCAAGGGTTATAGCATCAAGCCTTTGGTCCTTACACAAGGAGTCTACTGTTAGCACTTAGGTTAGTAGCTTAGTTTAGATCCCATGGACACCAAGAGGAGCAGAATCAGGCCCCTTAGTCTATGAATACCAAAGACTGAAGTACAGAGTTCAGCGCCTGGCAGGAATGGACCCAGCAGCAGAGGTAAGAGTTGTATTTCATATTCTGCATGTGTGAAACCTCCAGCTGGTTTCCAAGGGAACAAAAACTCGGGTTTCTATGGCAACTGCTTCATTCGGCTGGCTTTTACAGATGAAATCTCGCAGCGGTGGCAGCGTAGGTTCCTGCTTTCTTTAGCCTCCTGCCATAGATTGGAAAATACAGGTCTCTGCACAACTATGTCATCATCATGCAAAGAAAAAAAACCCTTTCAAAGTAACCTCTTTGCTGATGCAGATTTCAGTGTGTAGGGAAAGAAACACACACACACACACACACACACTATTGCAGGTCCACACAATTAAATTCACCCACACAGAGCTATACCCAAGAAGTCAGATGACAGTATATTTTACACAGGTGTCTGTGGGAGTTTTGACAAAACAAAAACTGGAGCCTGTGTTCTCCCTAGGGATACTAAGAAATGATTAAGGGCTGATACAAAGTCTAAAGTAGGTAAAGACTCACATTAGCTGCAACCTGCTTTGGTGGCTTGTGTTAAATGACTTTTGGGTCCTACATGGTTCTATAAAACTGCTACCACCAGCACTAAGGGCCCCAGTTTTAACAGAGATGTCAAAGACTGACTGAGACCCAGAGACCGAATGCCTTGCTCATGCTGCCCAAGTGTGAGCATCGCCACAAACAGCCTTCCCTGCACTAATGAACCTCGCTCTTTTTGCAAATGGCTGTGTCTGGAGGTATGCTCCATGGTTCCTCAGCCTGAGATGCTCTAGGATTCTTTCCCAGACACCTATGTCAATTGTGAGAGGCTTTTTCTGTTCCCTTGAGCAAACTAGAGCCAAGGAAAGGAGGACTGTAAGTGACCTAACTGACCTTGCCTGTATCCTCACTGCAAAGTAAGTGGGTTCTAACCTCAGCAAAAGCACAGCTGGGTTTTAACTCATCCCCCTGCTATGCAAGCAAGGTACAAATTAATATGTGCCTGAGGGTCTGTATATAGGAGCATAAACTAAGACTGCAGGGAAATCATACCCAGAATGGGTCACTATGTGGGAAGTTCGTGCTACTAGTCTTCAGGTGGGGACTTCAGTCTCCCTGGCTGTCAAGCAGCATTTTATGCAAACACTAAAATACACATATAATGTATATGAAAAATAGGAAGGGCTAAACAGGCCTGCTGGCTATCCATCTATCACCTATTCTATCAGTACTCCTTTGCAGCAAAATAATTGTATTATACATATATAATAAATGTATTATTATAATGGCCATTCTTCCAGCTATCTATCAGATCCTTTACAGAAGAATAAACAACCTGTTATAGGATTATGGACAAAAGGGGTGTGGGTCTATCTACAAATCATAAAAATCTAACTTGCCATGTGTTAAATGGCTTTATGACATAGTTTTTCCACTTGCTTAACGCTGAGCAAGGAAGGCAGCCAAAGAGGTTTGTTATATTCTAAGAGGTGACTTCACCCTCACACAGATGCAGCAAGCATGGTGTTTTCAGAAAAGGAGCTGCCCTGTCTACGACTGGCTAAACAACAAGCTCTGGCAAGGAGACTCCAGCTTGTGATTTCAGTACATTTCTGGCACATCTGCTCCTGTTTTACAGAAATTCCACATTGCAGAAATGCAGGCTGACAGGCTCTTGGGAACTAGAATGGGAGAAAAGAGAAGAATGGGGAACATTTTCAAAAAGGGGTGAAATAACCTGGGAGCCTAAGTCCTGTTGTCAAAAGTAACTGAGACACGTAGTAACCTGAGGCAGCTACTAAACTCTAAAGAATGTAGGCTCCTAAGTCACATAAGTGTTTTTAAAAAGCTTACCCCAAATCAAAAATACAGATCAGCTGAGAAAGATAACGATGCACCCAGATCCCAGGATCACTTCCGTGCCCTCGCTGCAACAGAGTAAGACCCAAGCAGAGTCCTCTCTCTCCCACTGTGGTGACTTAGTGCTGCAGTGATCAATTCCAGAGCATCCTAGAGACTAATCTCTTAACAGCAGTTGACAGCCAGACTTGCTGATGGTGCTGGGGCACCTAATTAAGGACAATGCCCATAGATTAACAAAAATATGTCAGTTACCTAGAAACACAATGTGAGTTAGAGACAAACAGATGAGGTATCTTTCCCAGTTAAGAGCTTGCATGGAAAATTTAATTATGCTTTTTTTAAAGGCATTTTCCACTCAACTATAAGCATCTTGGACTTTTGGGAAGATACACGCAGTAAATGCTGGTCTTTCTAATGCCATGGAAGAACTTGGGAGATAATGGCACTTATGTGTTAAGAATTGGGTCCCCAAAATGGAAATGTATCAAGAGAACCAAACCTCTGCCCAATAGTTAGCACCCAACTATAATTTAGTTTATACAGTGTGATAGGTCAAACAGCATCTAGGTTCCTCGCAGAGATGAGGAGCCCCAGCATGGTGTCATGGTATCTTACCTTGGTCTCTGCCTGATACCCTTACTATTAGCATCCACTGGCTAGACCGTAAAACACCATAGGCCATGTTTTCATCGACGAGCTGTATATTGGATATGCCTGCATTATTTGTCAGGGTCATATTGTTGGTATTCAAAAACGCAGCAAAAAAGGCTAAGATTTATGGATGTGCTCAATTTAAATTTTGGTCCAGTTTCTTTCACAAGACAATTGGTACTTCAGATAACAGTAGAAGAGGAAAAAAAAGAGCTTAGAGAAAAAAAAACACCACCTTATTTTTCCAGTTTGCTTGCACAGTGCATCTGACAACACATAGTGTATAAGCACTTTCATTGTTTCTCGAAGGTCATCCAATGTCCCCCACTGCTTGTGTGGGTCCTTCTCTCAGCAAGAGCAGCAAGAATATAAAATACTGTTATAATAGAAAAATGTGAAGGTAAAACCACAAACAGTGGCAGGGAGAGCCAGGGGCAGGCACAAAACCAGGAACAACACTGGACCATCTATAAAATGGCTCAAGTTGATGGAGTCTCTGTAATCCATACCTGCACATCCATTTCCTCTAAATATATCAGTGTTACTAGTCTGTCACATTGATGTTACTATGATTCCAGTGGAGCTTGCTCCTGAGGCTCTACAGAAAGTTTCAAGGTCCTTCTTATTTTTTATTTTGTAATTGATTAATCATGTCTAACTAAAATTGTAATTGAGACCTGTGACTATGTCCCATTGTGTAACACAGATTGAACTCTGCATCACTCAGGTGAAGCATCATGGACAATAACTGTTGTTTTCCTGCAACCATCTGTTAGTAACTGAATGGCCTAATAACTAGCTAATTACAATTTACAAGTGCACAGTGAATTTCTGGCAGTGTACTTTATATATATCGAAATCAGAAGTACATCTCCTAATTTGTGTGAGAAGAAAGTCTCGTGAATCCTAACTACTCCTGACCTCTATGCCTTGGGGCCCTGGGTCCAGGCTGCAAACATTCACATGTTTAGTGCGTCTCAGAAGACCCCCTTCGTGGCATCTTATCTTAGCATATTCCTTATGGCCATTCTGGCTTTGAATGGCAGAAATACTATTGCACTTTAAAAAGCTTGTGGTGGCTTGTTCAACTCTACCACTGTGAAATCTGCAATTTCATGCTATGTGTTCTTTCAACGCAGGCAAGGCCATATTATAAATTCTAGATGCTGCAACTTGTTTGATCTCCCACAGCACTCGGAATCAGTGGCATAGCCTACTTCTTTCTCTGACCATTAGCCCCTGTGTTCCCCAGGGAGAGAAATTACAGTAAGAAAGAACCATGCTATCTCCAGCTTTCTATAATGCCCCAATGCACTAGCAGGGCAAGCTTTCCCCACAGTCCTCTGTCCTGTCTCAGTCCTGACCTTTGAGGCAAGAATGGTTAGCCCAGTCTCCATGGTCCAGTCAATCTCTGTTCTTTCAGCTGAAAGTGCCAGCAATGGGTGCCATTTAGATTTAAACATGGTAGCGTGTCTTTTGGGATTCTAGTCCATTAGGTGCCAGCCTGATACCACCAATCTTGTTTCCCCAGGCCATCAAAACAGGCATCAGATGGTCACTATGGAACTGAGCTGGATTCAAAATGGTTGGCTCAGGAAGGAAAGGCTCTGTATCCCGTTACCTAGCCCCTTACACAACCAGCCTTCCTGGAAAAAAAAAAAGAACAAAAAGAAAATGATTACTTTGCTGGACTCCTTAGGAGTGTGCAAGGCTGTTGCTCCGTTCTCCATTCAAATCCCTCCTGAAGACCCACGTCTACTGGAGCGCTTGCAAGAAACTGTATTTCCTCCTGAAAAACTAAAGCAGGGATGGTCTCTTTCTCAATGCTTGTACAGCACCAACTGCAATGTAATCACTACCTAAATTAACTAAATAAATACCAATAATGAAAGTTTACATTATGGGGCAATATAAGTCCAGTTTTAGACTTCACTCTGTTTCCTTAAATTGTTTCGTACGCGGTAACAGCTTGATGGACACAGACTTCTGTATATGAGGAGAAAAATACTTAAAAACATTTCCATTTTGTAAACTGCCTTGGGTGTGGAGTACTGTACAGAACCCCGCTGCCTTCTCGTGGCAAAGATGACATACAAATCTGACATTTACCAAATTGAGCAAAACACTGAATTGTTCTTTTTGGAAGAGCAGGAAACCTCTCTGACCTACAGCCCCTCCCCATCATCTGGAACCGCACATGCTAACATTTAGTCCACTGACTGTTCCCAGTGTAAAAAGGAAACCTTCTTCATGCAGAGTTTCACAATTGGGCAACACAGGCCCGTGTGTTTTTTTCACAGCTGCTTTCAGACATAATCAGGTATGGGTCACTGCTTTATCTATGGTTCTGCACCAAGAGAACCAACTGTCTGATTCAGGATAGAAATCCAGTATTTTTTGTAATGATTGAATACGCAATTTTCCCAAAGGAAAAGCAATTACTGTCAAATGCAACTACATTTTAAATATAACTGCATCCCACAAACATTCATGTCAGAAACAGAATAAAGAGAAGGTTAAGCAGTGACTTGGTAATACGGGGCTCTTTAACCTAGGAAATGTTTAAGATCCAATAGCTGGAAGTTCACGTTAGACTAATTCAGACCAGAAATAAAGTGCAAATTATTATCAGTAAGAGTAAGTAATCACTGGAACAAGTTTCTATTGGGGTGGATGCTATATCACTGGGAATGTTTAACTCAAAACTGGAGGTTATCCTACAAGTTACACTCTCAGTCAAACAGGAATTGCTTCAGGAAAGTGTTCAGGGCCTGTGGCATGCAGGAGGTCGGATGCTGAATGAACCTTCTGGCCCTGAAATCTAGGACCACATTGCCTAAACCTCTTAATAAACGTGACTCAATGTTGCATGTTCTGAAGTTGTAACATAACCCTGTTGCAGAGAGACTTCAGTGGGAGCAAACTTAAGCCCCCTGAAAAGTCAATGGCAAAAGTAACGAATTGGAGCAGGGCAGCACCCCGCAGACACAATCTTAGGACCTAGCCATGAAAGATACCATCTGTATCACGCTTTCAAAGCAGCATTACAAATTGCTTGTTCCTTGTTATATTAAAAAAAAGGAAAAAAAAGAAAAAAAAATATATCTGTCCTCTTTCTGAAGCCTGGAGATTATCTGACACCCAGTGTCTGACCACAGCCTATTGCTGCGGGAAGCCTCTATTCTGTGCACTGAAATCCAGGCTAATTAGACAAGATGGAATCAATGGATCAGGTCAGGTAAACAACATGAAGTGGCACCGCTCGGCATGTGAGCGCTGTACACATGACGGAGGAACTGTGCAAAGCATCCAGGCTCCTGTGGGGTAAGTTTTCCTGGAGGTAATTGCTCTACCTACCAGTCAGGAAAATCGTGAGTGGTATCAGGGCTGTGGCTGAGCTTTCCAACGGCAAGGTAATGAAAAGGGTCATAGTCAGATGTGACGTCACAGCTCAGGTTGGGGAATTTTAATCAGTAAGTCAGTCATTGTGGCTTAAGGAGCTCAGTTCATTACAAAACCATGAGACAGGAAGGTGGTCCTCATACCAGAGGGAAATATTGTTTCTAATGTTAATCAAACAAGAGTGGTTTATTTGGTGTAATGCCTAACCCATCTCCTACTGAGGTCAGTGACAAAACCTCCAGTGACTTTAGTGGTGCAGGATCTCGCCCTTGGTTGTGCAGTTTGAATTTCTCCCCTACCCACGAAGGCTATGCAGCAATTGCACCTGAATTTGAGGATTTTGATGGGACTTAAGTGGTGTGTGCAGGCCTCAGTCTGATCCTCTGCAATGCACAGGAATGAACCATGTCCTTCCACAACTGCCCTGTATTCAGGCTCTGACAAAGTGGTATCAACTGGTAACAACACTAAAAAACCAAAAGTTGTGACATCAACTAGAAAAAATAGGTACCTGGAAGAGCTCATCTGTGGGACCCTCATACAATTCACTTGTCTGGAAGCTGAAAGATCCCCTTTGACATCTCGTAATAATAGCCTCTGACCTGCCCAGCCATCTACAGGATCAGCAAAAAGGACAGTGGGCTCGTACTTCTTAAGCAGAGCTATTTTTATATTACCCGGATGTTATTTATACTGTTTTGCCTTAGGGCTGTCACTTCTACTGCTGTGGATGTGCGAGTTGTATCAGTTTCAATGAACAAACTGCAACTCCTGGGACTTTTTCTCCACTTTAAAAATACCAAATTGGCTTGGGTGAGGTTAAACGCTCAATATGATTCTTGCAGGGGTGTAGGTTGTAGCTGTGTTGGTCTAAGGACATGGGCAGACAAGGTTCCTTGGGTGAATTTGATATCTTTTATTAGACCAACCCAAATAGTTGGAGAGAAGTTATTAAGCAAGCTTTTGGGTTCAAAAACCCTTCGGCAGGCTAAGGAAGTTTCAGCAGTTGGTGTGTGCTCTTCCTGGATGGAATATGATTCTTAACATTTTGTGTGCAATGATTGTAAATTATTTTTTAAGCAAGTAACACAACCAGTTAATGTGGAGAAATTGATTTATACTAGCTTGCCTTTCCCGTGTGGGAAGTCAGGAATTGTGTCTTTAATTTAGTATTCATATTATATAAGCACATATAGGGACCAAATAGTACAGGGGCACCACTTTGCTGGGCATGGTACAGCTATAGCAGGAGATAGACTTAGCTCTTTACGCCAGTTTCTAATTGGGGAAGACAACAGGGAAAGAGAGGCACAGAGCTGAAAGGACCCATCTCACACGAGTCAGTACCAGCACCGGGAACAGACCTAAGCTTTCCTGAGTAACAGCTCAGTGCCTTATACATTGGACCAGAACCTGAAGTAGACATGTTGTCAGGCATAGCAACCCGGATCAAGTCAGTTTTCTGGTGGATCTTTTCCTGCCTGCAACTACTACGATATGTTTTCCGTATGATGGTTTCATGCCCACACAAACCCTCCCACCCCGTTTACATTAAAAAAAAAAAATGCATTTTTCAATCTGACAGTGAGTAGCTATGGACTCTTTCTTGCTTTAAATTCAATCTCAAAATGACTGCATTTGCTGCAAAGTGATCATACAGCTTTGGACAGTCATGCAAGGTGAGCTAAGGCCATTTGAAATCAGTTTGCTGCATTTTTTTTCCCTACATGAGGAAGCCTGTACTTGTTATCAGGGGAGGAAGTCAGACACACTTCCCTAGAAATGAACAATACGCTAGATTCACGTGGGTATCTTACAAGATTCCAGTTAACGCCACACATTATACTTCCATTTGTGGTGTGAATTTAGCCTCTGTGAAAGGAATCAGGCTGCTAGCCACGGACGCTGCACTTCACTGCCTTCCTTCAGACAGAAGAGGCACAATGTGGGCAGCTGCCTGCAAACTCCTCCCCAGGATGCTCTGCCAGCGTCTCTCAGTATTTGGAGGGCCTAATGCTAGGAGCAAAAGGGGATCTCAGTCTCTACATCCATTTAATGCTTGACTTCTCTGAGCTGGTTATTCCCAGCCAAAGGTGCACGGCTCTTGCGATGCAGCCCCTTGCTGTGGGCAACTGGATTGAGAAAACATTTCCAATTCATAAGGACAAGGTTTATTTCAGTGTCGTTTTGAAAAAGAGGAACTAAAAAACCCTATATTGCTCCCAGAACCCAAGTGGCACGGAGGTTCACAAAGGTTTGGCTGCTCCCACGGGCTGAATCATACCCTTATCTGCACGGTGCTTTGTCAGTCACTCGTTTACAAAAAAGTGCCAAACGTCCGAGGCTAAAACCAAAACTGACAATAAAATGCAACAAACGCTGGTGAGCATGAGGGAGCTACCCTGCACAGGGTAAGAGGCAAACTCTGTGCCAGGTTATACCCCCACGAGACCGCCGGTTTCAGTGCAGGGAACACAGAGGCAGGATTTAAAACTCCCATGGTTGCACTGCTGCTCCTGGCTGAGACCGAATATGGCAGGTGGATCACATTTTAGCCTTGCCAGTGGGTTTCGTAACAATTTTCCATCTGTTTCATGTGTACAGCTAGGAGCTGCAGGCAGGCCTGGCAGTCTTCTTTTGTGAATTAATAAATTAAGCCAACTCCTAAGTTCCTGGGGTCTGTCTGGGCCCGGCAGCCGTCTCCTGCACCCTGCACGTGGGAAAAGAGAGAGGGAAAAAAGGGGGGGATGGACACGAGAAGAGCTGGGGGACGAATAAGAAGGACGGGATGGGACGGGGCTCAGTGGAAGGACCCAGACTGGAAGAAGTTGCTGCAAAGGGACTCCGTGACACCAGAGCCCCATTGTGCGTCAGGCAGAAATCCTGCTGGGGGGCAGGACGCTGGGGCTGTGCCTGGTTGCCCCCCCCTCTCCATCCCCACCCCCACCCCCAGGCCGGGCTGCAGCCAGCGGATCACAGCAGACAGGAGCCGCCTGGGCTGCCCCGGCAGACGCTGACGTCACGCGGAGTGACACAAGCGGCACCGCCCCGCCCCTCTCGCCCGCGTGGCCGCCGGGGCGGGGCCATGACGTCACCGGGGCGGCCATGTGCTCGCTGCCCACGTGGCCGCTGGCGCGAGCGCCCGGGGGAGGGAGGGGGGCGGGGCGCCGTGACCTTCCCGCCTCGCGCCTGCGCCCGGCTCGCGGTGGGGGCGGCAGCAGTCGCAGACCTCCGATGCGACTAGCAGGGCCTGTGCGGGCAATCTGGAGCGATTTCCCCCCCCCCCACACACACCTTATTCCTAAATAGATACAGCCG
Source organism: Alligator mississippiensis (assembly GCF_030867095.1). Classification (NCBI taxonomy): domain Eukaryota; kingdom Metazoa; phylum Chordata; order Crocodylia; family Alligatoridae; genus Alligator; species Alligator mississippiensis. The sequence goes on from NC_081837.1 coordinate 7,562,088, forward strand.
CTTTGATTGCACCCGCAATTAATAGGAGCGTGTACCCGCCCCAGTTGTGTCCACCCTCCTTAGCACGCGCACTTCTCCCTCCTCCCACTCCAGCGTGACTCCGCGTTGTTCACCCGGCCAGCCGTTTCCATCGCGCCCCTGGAGTCGGCCTCGATTTATCTTGAGTGTGGGGCAGGCTCAAACCCTAAGTACAGATACTCTGCTGCGAGCAATTCTCTTCCCGTAAACCTGCAGTAACATCTGTGGTCACAGGGCGCCTCTGGTCATTTGCAGCTGCGCGTGTCCTCGGCCCTCTCCGATGCCCTGCTTAGCTGCAGGGTGAGCAGAGGGACATCCTGCTACCTGGACGGCCGGGGTTTGGGCACGGGAGAGGTCCCGGGTTGTCGTGCCCTGCACTCGTCAAATCCTGCTGCAGGCTTTGCAACTGCTATCTCCAAAGCCACCCTGACGAGGAAGTCACCTCGGCTGCCCTCTTCCTCGTGCGATTTACGTGCGGGGAGCTGGCTGCCGTTTACTGTCGCACTCAGATTTCCATAGATGGCAATCCAGGTTAGCGGTGAACAGAGCACACTTAAAACCATCTCTCCCACAGCAGAGTTCATTACAGGCACTGCAAAGTGCTGTTGTGACGCTGTCACAGGTCTCCTGGGTTTGTTGAAACCCTGGCTATTTTCACAGACGAGAGAAGCTGGAGAGGTTTAAAGTAGTACTCACAATCTATTTAATACTAGCGCATCTGCATACCTGGCTTGGTCACCTTTCACAGGTGCTTTTTTGCACCCTACTATGACAGTCAGTACTACATCTAACGCAAGGGAAAAGTCGCTCTTGGAGAAGACGTGGGGAAAAGCAGCTGCTTCCTTCTTTTCTAAACGCTTCATTCTCTCTCTCTTCCTCCCTTTGCATCATGCAATTCCCCAGACCAAAATGTAGGTTTCACAATAGGAAGAAATTAACAGCAGGTGCCCGCAGTGCTCTGACACCATGATGGAGACATTGTAAACTTAATGGAAGGATGAATGGGGATAATTACACATTGAGGATTTATTTTGGTTTGAAGCCATTTCTGTAATAGTGTGGCATCAAAACAACAACATGGAAACCGTCTGCACTTCTGCATTTTTCACTTGACGGAACAGCTAAGTATGCCCCAATTATATTCCCTTGACATGCCTTTTAATTTCAGGCAGGGGGAGTACAGGAAAGCATAGACATCTTTTCCCCACACAGTCCCCACAGCCAGTACACAGCTCTCAAGGCATCCATCCGCTGACAGGAGTTAGACAGGTGTAAACCCGGTACAACGCTGGTTTTGACTGCTGCTCCGGCATGTGAAAATGACAACAGCTCTGCTAAGTAGAGAGGGCGACCAAAGAAAAAGGCAATTCAGAGGTAGAACTGAAGAGGATGGAAATTAAGGGAGACATAATGTTCTTCTGAGTCAACAGTTACATTTCAGACTCATAAATGCAGATTATGCTTCCCAGGCATTTAAGGACATGACCGTGAGTTTCATTAACGGCCTGGGAATATTTATTCTCCTCTTACAACCAGCTCCATCATCAGGAAAGTGCTCCCTGTAACTAGTGCAAGAGCTTAATTTCCAGCAATTAAGAGCTGATAGTATGGATGCATGGAGCAGCACAGAACTGCACCATTCCTCAGCCTCAGCGTATTTCACAACGGATCCAAGGTACAGAGAGAGTGCACCAGTCATCCCCACTGACACCCTCAAAGAGACTTTCAAGCCGCCTTCCAGAAGCACCGAATAAAAATTCTGCTTGAGCACAGAGTCTACACAGAGCGAGATCTGCACTTGTATCAATATTCATAGAGTGTCAGCTAACAACGCCGGAGACGTCTCTGTTCGTGACATCGTGACTCTGGACTCAACTCCCGAATGCAAGAGTAGGCGATCACATAGCTCTGTCTCTGTTAGTGCTAATGGAAGCTCAGCTCCTAACTGACAGCAACCTGCTTTGGAAATCAAATGAAAGGCTCCCGACTTTTCCGATGCCCATTAGCTGCAAAACGATTGCATCTCCAGAGATGACCTTTCTAAGGAACACTGCTTTGCGTCTTTTGTTTGCCGAGTACCATTAACATGTGTCTAGCTTCCATGCCCCGTGCCTCCCCTATTGAAGCCATTCCTCTTGGCAAAGACAGGGAGTGATTTAGGCTAATAAAAGCCCAGGGCTAAGCTATGGTCTGATCCTAAAGAGGTGTCCAAATGATTCAACCATGATTTTTCTTGTTCCTTTTACTTTCATACAAAGCAAAAGAATTAAACCAAAGAAATCAAGCAACTTATATGAAAAAGATGCAAACACTGCATTTTAACCTCCAGTGAATAAAACTGCTGGACACTGGGTCTCCCAAGGGAAATCATCAGGAGGTACAGGTGCTCAGTACCTGCACAAATAGGATGTGAGCGTGCTCAGCACATTGCAGGGCTGGGCCCTTAAGTGAGTAAATTTCTATTTTATAGATTAAATGTGGTTTGAACTGGATTTAGCACAGCAACTTCCCAACCACAGGGCACAGCACTGGGAGTTTCTTGTTAATTAACCACTTCTGCAAATATTAAATAAGGAAAAGTTTGCTAAGTGAGTGAATACAGAGCCATGAAGACAAACAACGGCTTTTGGCCTTCACTGCTGACAGTGTCGCACACAAAACAGAACTGCAGACACGAACACTTGTGCACCCGTGGTATCAACAGTCTGGCCTGCTTACAGCAGAACTGACCTTTATCCTTAGTTTCTCTCTGACTCCCTCTCATCTCAAAGCCACTCAGAGCTTCCAGGTCTGTAACTAGAAGCTTTCTGTCAACTTCTGCCCATGAGTATGTCATATATGTAGTCAAGCCTTATTTTCACATTCAAATCTTTCACAAGAAATACAAGTGCTTCGGGGCAGCAGGGAAACAAATGCTCAAGAGTAAAGTTTACCCTCATCTAAGGAAACAGCACAAGGGTTACGCCAGATTTCTGCCAGTTTTAACCCCCTAAATAGGGTGCTAATGGTGCACGGCACTTCATCTGCCCCACTGCACCAGGGTGGATTTTTTACCCAAAACGCACTGCCGTCAGGGCAAATGACTTGTGCTTAATTAGGAATTTCTGTGACCAGGATAAACAGGGGAGAAGATGCAAGAGATTCAAAGAGAGTGCAGAGCTCTGGTGTGGACAAATGATTCAACCCTGATTTTCTTGTTCCTTTTACCTTCATATGCACTCAGAGCAAAAGAATTACACCAAAGAAACCAAGCAACTTAAATGAAAATGAAATGAAAAACACTGCATTTTAAGCTCCAACGAATAAAGCGTTTTTGACTGGGTGGCCTGCAGTAACAAGCAGTCGCTGCAGGCTGCACATACCTGGATGTATCGCAAGGCACTCCTTAGAACGCTGAGGTTTGAGGTCTTCTTGTCGTCTACGTTGGGGATGTTGCGTTTTAATGTCTCAAAGCATTCTTTCAAATGTGCACGTCTAAAGAAACAACACAGGTTGACTGTTATTCTAAGGGAACCGAAGGCAGATGATGATCTGACTGAGGAGTGCAACTTCATTTGGGCCCTAATCAGGCAAACTGTGACTTTTAGTCACCGGGACTCTCTGCAGGCTTAAAACAGAGTCAGCAGATCCAGTGGCAGGAGTAAAAGTCAAATGCAAGAGACTGAAAATCCACTCCCTGATTTTCCAAATGCTGCGTGATCTTAGGTAAATCCTTCCATCTCCATACCTCTGCTTATCCTCCCACCCCTTTCCCACTTGATCCATTTAGATTGTAAGATCTTTGGGGCAGAGACCATTTTCTGTTATATGTTTGCACAGCACAATGGAGCTCTGACCTCCACTGGTTGGGACCTCCTGGTGCTACTTGAATTCAAGTGATAAATAATAGTACTATGCATGTAAGGATGGTGTTTGCACAGGAGCATAGCTTTGCAGTATTATTGTAATCCAATTATGTAGCTCAGTAAAACACAGTGGGAAGCAAAAGAGACAAAAATCAGCTAAAAGGAAGCATGGTAGTATTGTAAGATTCATTCAGGTCACTATGAATTTTGTTGAAAAAGACATTTATCTATAGGCTACGAGCAAAAGAGAGGGAGTTGCAATATAAAATGTGGCTTTCTACCCACCTGTTCTTCTCCAATTTATTATGCACTTCCCTGGTCCCAACCCTGTAACCCAAACAGAACAAAGATAAACTCAGTGTCAAGTTTAGAACTCTTGCCATTCAACTTGAGGTTTCAGCAGTGTGTGTGTATTTAGATGGAGGGGGAAATTTTAAAGACTATCAAAATAATTTAGAAATTACCAGTTTCTATGTTATTTTTATATACACTATAGATCTAAATACACTATACATATGATCTATTTTATATATATAAATAATATATAAATTAAACCGTATCTCACAGACATACACAGAATATTATGTATCTTCTGGACACTGGGTATACATAGGTTAATATATTAAGTGTATATATCAGCAGAGAGAGGCAAGATGCGCAGCTTGGTGGTATCTACGTTAACATGCATTTTAGGTATTTATGTAGCGCTAATCACTGTAGTATGCAGGCCTAGAGTCTGCAGCCAGGATTCTGACCCGTTTCTAATCTATATCCACCCACCAGTGGGGGTAGGATTTGTGCAGTCATAAATTAAAGCATATGGCACTTGGCAGACGTACTTTACATCTCTTTAGTTTTCCACTGTAACTGAAATAACATGGCCAAATTTGAATGTGAAATAACATAATCAAGGAATTCTCCAGTCACCACCTGAGAAAAAGGATAAGGGGCTAGCTAGCTCCAGATTTTTGAAAGAGAGGGGAAAAAAACAAAACAAAAAAACTTTGGGAAAAGCCAAATGGATTCATAAACACCATCTCACCTTCACAAAAAAGCGTATTATAGACTGTGGTTCTCAACCTTTTTTAGCTTTGAGGCACTCCTTGATAGACTTGAGGCACCCATCAGAAAATGCCAGTTCTCAGTTTTCACTCATTTTTTTGACTACAGAAAAATAACAGAGCAACTCTTTTTGTTGCAGAGAACTCAGAAAGACCACAACATGTCAGAAAACTCTTAAACACTATGGATTCCTCTTTAAAATCTCTGGATTTATCTTGTGAATCATGTTTTCACACCTAACAGTGCTAACATCATGTAGCACCCCCCCAGCACTCTTGAAAGGATCTCAAGGCACCCCAGGGTACTGTGGCACCCTGATTAAGAATCGCTATCTTAGATGATCAGGTACAATGGCAATGGGCCATATTAGTAACAGGTAGAGATGTCATGTATCTTCCATATAGTCTATACAAAGGGATTATTTACTTCTGATTAAAAATAGATTGGAAGCAAAGTAGTGGGTTGGAATTTTATTTTTTTTTAAATAAGGGCCAGAATTATTCAATCAATTAAAAATAAATAGCCAAGGGCCTTTTCCCGTGAAACATTTATGAACTGAATAAACAATTTCTCCATATGCATGTGGCTGGAAGACAAGGGGAGACAACAAGCACGCACCTTGAGGTGTCTGACCTAAATGCATTCACCAGGGCAGCATTTACAAGCCAGCTTGCTCAGCATATGGCATGTGCTCTTAGGCTATATCTAGCTCGGGGCTCTTTATCACTACAGAAATACTGGTACACGACACCAGCACCCGCAAAGCACTTCTAGTGTGGGTGCAAAGTTGCACTGTGAATTGGTATCGAGTACCAGGATAGGAAAACCACCCCCAGGAGGGAAACAAGCTACACTGGGAAAAGTAATAATTCTGCCACTATAACTTCACCTACGCTGGGGGCTTCTGCCAGCACACACCTCTTTATACCCCCTGACTGAGACAGTTCAGCCAGCAAAAAGCTGTAGGGTGCACATGGCCTTAGATCCAGACAAGTCTTTATGTAGTACAGAACTGAATAGCTCTGTTGTTCTGGAAACAAGCACATCAGTTTGAGGCCAAATGGTTAAGTGTCGTGCACACTGTAAGAAATCTCTAGAAAAAACAGGCATAGTCTGGAGATTGTTTGTCCTTCACAGGGATGTCCTACAAACTGACCCAAGGCCCACAGCTTCAGTGACCAATTTTGAAGCCGTATTTTTCCAGCCCTTATAAAAATGGAGTTAGCTCTACAAAACAAGAACACAGGCTTGATTCTCCAAAGGCAGACACCCAAAGATCACCTATATCAGAAAAGAAATCGCTAGCACTGCATACATCAGGGGTCTGTGTATGCCCAGGTGGATAGTTATACAGCTTGCTGGCCACTAGCACAACCCTTCCTAACAAGCAATCCTGACAGTGGGACGGACACAGGCTATATGTGCATGATACTTGAGATCACTACCTGTTCGCTTAGTAGGCTCATCAGGCATTTTTGCACTTGGCTTCTGATAATAAGACCCTAAATATCATAAGCTTTCTGTCTGGAATTTTAATAATAGTTTGGGGGGGGGGGGAAAGAGCTTGCTTTTTTCCTTTCTTTTCCCCAGAGAAACAGGCAGGGGACAGAAACATCTACATGGATACATCGACATCTATGGATCCTATCATTTCCTTTATGCCTCAGGAGCAGGGGAGGTATATATTTCAGCCATTATCCTTTTAGTCGATAAAAACCAGGTCAATATTACTCCTTAGTCATCCTGCTCAGCAACACCAGGGATTCTCGTGCCACAACCAGGCAGAATTCACAGCCCTCCATTCCTGCTCTTTCATCAGTCACGTTATAGCAAGGCCGAGAACTGATGCAGAAGGGACCAGGGAGCACAGGGTATAAATAAGGGACTGCAGAATTTGGAAACTCTTCATTATCAGTTCAAACCCAGCCAGCTTGGTAATGAGCTAAGGGACAAGGCCAGCTCTTGGCTTGGACAGAAGGTTTTTGTTTAGCCGCAGTCCAGGCTACGTGGAACCACATCACTTCTGACACCTTTGCAGGCAGTACAGCAGAGGCATTGATGACTGAGTGGACCATAGAGACCTACCCCTAAAAACAGAGACATACTGGCAGGTCAGCATAAGCGAAGCTTGCAGAGACACTACCTCTGCTGTGCCTCTTAGAGAGCGGACTTCACTTATCACTTTTAGATAATGTTGTTTGACAGCCTCTCCTTTTAATTCTTGAACCGAGACACTGACCTCAAAGAACTTATCCACCAGGGAAATCAATGTGCCTGTTTGCTCTGCTCCTTTCCGCACATCCACCCAGAATGTTCATTTTCTAAGCAGGATGCCCATGTGCTCACCTCTTACTTAACTAAAGTTTATCGTCCACATTACGTGAATAACCAAAATATCGCCTGCACTGGGATACTAAACTAACTGCAACCAAATGTAAATGTGGCTGCTGCACTCAGGATCCTGGCACAGTTCCCCCGATATGGCTTTGGGGCTGCAGATATGGCTTGGGGGCTGAACACTGTGTCAGAGACCTCTTGGGATTGGTAGGGTAGTCTAGTCTAGGGAAATTGGTTTAGAATATAGCGCTGGGCCAGACGAAAATCCCTGTGTACTCTGATCAGGGCAAACCAGACTAAAACCTTACTACCAACAAATCTATTCAAATACCCATTAAGCCTGCATGGTACTAATCTGAGATCCCTCCTCAAAGCAACCATATCTTAGGGCTAATACAGCATTCATAGGTCACCTTTCCCCTCACCTTCAGGACACTCCACGGACCCTATGTCACTAAAACACGCCCCGTTTTTAAGATGTTTCCTGAAGTTTCTGTGCACTCACCCTCCAGGTCGCTTCTTCTGCTCATTTGGTTTGGCCTCTTCTGCTGGAGCCAGCTTAAGAGTGTTGAGCTGTGAGGTTGGTGCCTGATGCTGCTGCAGAGGTTGATGCGGCTGAGGCTGGGGCTGGATGGGCTGCTGCACCATGTGGTGTTGAGAGATGGCCAGTACTGGCGCTGCATACTGCGGTAACTGCTTGGGGCTCCCAGAAGGGGGTGTAGCAGCTTTGACGTCAGGAAGCAACGGGCCAGACGGTCTCTGTATAACAGGTGCAACTGAAGACGCTTCCTTGCTGACACTGGGAGTGCTTACAAGGGGTTGGTGGCGTATGAGCGGAGGGGACAGGGTGGTCTGGGCTGCTTGCTGTGGGGGGCTTGTGACGACAGGGATGGGAATGACGGATATAGGAGCAGCTAGCGGTGGAGGTGGGGGAGGAGGTGGCGCTGGTGCAGGGGGAGAAATGGGCACTGCCGGGATTTCGTTGCGCAGCTCCTCGGCGTGAATGGCATGGTTAACCCTTGGGACGCTGGCCTTTTGCTCCTCCTCTCTTTCTAGACGGAGCTTTTCATGCTTTTCGTTTTCTTCTGTAAAAGAAAGAAACAGTGTCAGCAGGGACTAGTATCATTCACACAGCATTCTCTAGCCAGGAGCCTCTTCTCAGAGCTGCTAAGTACCATCAGCCTCATTTTGCTGATGAGGCCCTGGGAGAGGAAGAGATTTGCCATGGCCAAGAAATCAGTCGGTGGCAGAGCCAGGAATGGAGGCTGTCTCGTGACTCCTCATCCTGTACTCTGGCCACTGGACCATGGCCTTCCCTCCATACATTTTTGCTCTGTTCAGGCACAGATTATTAATCTGTAACCTGGGCTACCTTCAGAATCAAGTCTTGAGCATAAACAGCTGATTGACACCTGAGATTTTAGAGTCCGGCACAGATTCAACAACAAACCAACTAGACAGTCAGGTGGAAGAGCAAAGGGTTTTGTGCTAGACCAGCCCATTCCCCTAATGCCTCAAGCAATGGGACCACAGACAGAAGGCTGTCCGGGCTCAATGCCCCTTCTGGTCGGCCAGACCCCGATTACCTATATTGCTATGCTGTATTTGTCAGAATTGACAAAACCAACGGACCTTCAAGATCTTTATCGTGACCCAAATCATTGTCTGTCTGACTCAGAGGATGGCAAAAGTTCTTTCACAACAGACCTGGCCAAGTGTGCTGCTGGAAACATAATGCTGTTATAATGCTAACACAAAATTGCTTTTATAGACCCTCTAACTATGAACTTACTGTCCGAGCCAGAAGGGCCCAAAGCAAAAGTGCAGCTCCAACCCCCTCTTGAATTCTGGAGTCTAGAGAGAAATGTGGAGCGCTGGCACCAGTACAAATGATGCAAACCTATTTCACTCCCTCACCATCCCCCCAGCCCCTGCCAAGAACTTTTTCACAATTGAGAGAAAAACAAAAAAAGGAAACTAAAGACAAAGCAAGCTCCGGCCCCAGCCCCCATTCCCTCTCAGCAAATTTTGAGCAGGCTCTTGATATTCAACCCTCAGTCACCTGAATGATGCTGTATGTTTCTAGAGGATCCTTCCCCACACATATCTGCCCTCAAACCTCTGCCCTTCTAAAAAGAAACTGCCACCCACTAGGTAATAAAAGAAATCAGTCCACTGCAACCCATTCCCATTCTTCCTTTTCATGCTACTGAATGCCTTAAAAAGGGCTCAAAGCCATAATGGCAAAACTGCCATCCCTTCAAGGGGTACAATGACAAGCCCAAAGAGAAGCAGAGAAATGACAGCATCCTGGCCTACTCCTTTCCCTGGGCAACCCCTGCATGCACAAGTCAGGCAAACCCTGCAAACCCCTTCAGACTTTGAGCACACAGGCCTGGGGTTAAAACTGATCTCACTGGGGTGAGTTCAGGGCAGGATAGATTTCCTGGGCTTGGGAGCCCTCCAGTTTACACGCACGAGGACCTGATCCAACAAACATATATATATATATGTATCAGTGGGAGCTAGCTGTCACGGACTTCCTTGGCAGCCGCCTGAGCTCCTCCGTGAGACATAATTTAACTGAACCCAAAAGACTTACTGCGACATGAAGCTGTGAGGAGTGGGGGAATCAAGCCCATAAACGACATTTTGTTGCTGCTGGGGATTTCATTCAGGCCCCTTCACTTTACTTCGACAGGCACGTGAGCCCGTGTATGTTTTTACAACGCCAGACAAAGTAAATGGAATCTGTGTGTCCTGACTAGCAAAATAAACCTCATTAAATATGTTCCAGGTCTCTGGCTTTAATTGTGTGAACGTGGCACAAATGAAATTTATTTATACAAGTGGTATGGCGCCAACGGCCTGGGCGCCTAGACATCTCACAGCCTTAGCTCAGACACCTACCAAGAAAGCTCACTTCCTTAGATGGGCAGATAACTGGCTGCCCACAAAGTGCGAGAGGTGCAAACCATAATGGAAGTCAAAGACTTACATCGAGATCTGGCCCCTTGGCTCCAACCACGTAGCAACGATTCTGCCCGTCACCTCCAAATGGTTAGGAGAACAAGAACTGCCATGCTGAGCTAGGGGCGTGGGCCTCAACACTGGCATCCTGTGTCTGATCATGGCCAAATTGGGTATGTTAAAAACAGGTGCAACAACATCCCTAATTGTGAAATAGGCCTATTCTGGAAGGAGGTGGTGGCTGGCTCACAGGTAGAAGCAGAAGGGTTTCTGTGTATGGAAGAGAGGTCTGACTCAACAACGTTCACACTGCACCCTGCCATCACATTTCTTTTTTATACAACCTTCCCTTAAAACAGCAAAGCCAGGACAAAACAGAATTCAATGAGGTTATCCAACAGAGGAAAATCGAGGGCCAGGCTTCTGTACAAACTGCATCGCTAGTTTTATCTGAATGCAAGACAACTCTATCATCCATCCAGAGCTTTGAAGATCCCTCTTCCCACACCACAGTGGTCAGCATCAAACATGGGAAGAACAGTCCAATTAAACAAACAGCCAAGAGCCACGTCAACTTACACTTAATCGGGGCTTTCCTGTCTTTGAGAAAGAGAGACAAGCTCAGCTCCACTGATATACTATTCCCCTAAGGCAAGTAAACACGTTAAATAAAACAGTACAAAAACAGACATAAAACCCCAAACCAAACAATCTTATAGCTCGCATAGCTTTGCGTCTGTGTGCGGGTTTGGTTAGCTAACTTCTTCGCATCAGATCACTAAAGCACAAAGCTCTGGCTGAAGATGATTAGTGGGGCAGCTGAAGACAGCAGTGAGGAGATTCTGCAGGATTCCTTTTAAATTCCAACACACATGCACAATTAGATGATCTCTTGAGTTTTCTTCTAGCCCTACATTTCTACAGATCAGTGTCACAGTCCTGGTTGGAAACTTTTTTTGCTCGTCAATGCAGCTGAGATTTATGACATGGGATATTTCCTCCCAGAAAAAAAAAAATACAGACTCATTTCTAGTTTCAGTTACACTGGCACAGGTCTGATTGCAATCAACCAGGTTTGCAGGAGAGGAACGGCAAGCAGACTTTGGCCCCACGTGCATGGCAGGCTGGACGCATGACTCAGAATGGAAAGTAAAGGCAGCAGGCGCTGTAAGATATGCACGGAGCGAATTCCAACAGAGAGCAGTTCTGCACAGAGCCTACTGGCTGGCGGGGAGGAGGGAGAGGAGGGAAAACTTCTTTGTACGCCTCTTTTACAGTGACTTCCCATAAACCTTGAGAATCCTAGTTCAAATCTCAGCTGTATAACAAAAAATGTTCCCAACCAAGGCAGAGGCTGGGTCAGGGATGCAGATCAGTACAGTTCAACATCTACAAATAGCATTTGGTTCACTTCCTCAAAACCCAAACCCTTCAACGTGCATTCAGCACTTGGACGGAAAGCATGTGAAAGTCAGTGTTTTGAAAGGAGATTCGCATGCAATCTGGACTTCCCCCAAGATTTTGGGACATTCATGGTCAGAGCTTTGATTCAGCTTGTTAGAGATAAAAGACCAGGCTGAAGTTTAAATCTGGATATCCTCAAAGAACCGGGGGATTTGGCTTGGTGCACAGGGTTTGTTTTGGGCTCTCTCTAATCCAACCTATCTTGCAGAAATGGCATTTTCTATATTAACATAAAAAATAAGGAAGGAATAATGGGGAAAGACCCATCAGCAGGAATCCCCTGCTGTAAACAATGGAGACCAGAGCTACTGACGATTTCAGCCTGATCCTATTAAACTGAACAACATTAATAACTAATAAATAAAAGCCCTTTGTCTGCAATTCTTTTGCTCTAGTTTGCTGCCTGGTTTGCAGCCAGAACCAACAGGATGGCCTTGGCAAAGGATGCATGAGGAAATTCAATCTCAGTGACCTGATGACTAATTGTGCTTTCTATCTGCAGGTTTGATCAGGCACTCCAGCATCAGAGCTGCTCAGGCAGCCTGGCTCAAAGAGGCCAAGGGTGTGCCCACAATGGCACCCAGGTTCCTGTTTGCATTGCCCGAGTTGGGTGAGGAATGGGGGAAGGACTTCCAACCATCTGTAAAAAGGTAAAACATTTGGGGGGGTCTGATAAGAGGAATTCCTGGTGCCACTGCCAGTCTGCTTAGGGCTGAAAAACCCTGAAGCCAAATTCATCCTGGAATAACTCAACGATGAATGAATTCTTGTCCCATTTCCTGGTATTCAAGTCAGGATAATCACAGTGTAGAACCCAAAAATGTGGCCTGCACCTGGCCTTCCCTTTGTAACCCCAAGGTGCCAACACTGCTTACTGATGTACAGATTAGTAGAGTCAATTGAAATTCACACAACGGGCAATTTTCATTCGTTAAGGAAGATAAGAGCACAGGAAAGTAAGGTTACTGGCACACACTACTGATCAGAAATATTTATGTAAATACCTCTGCAAAGCAGGTGCAGCCCTCAGGCTCCTGACAAGCTGCCAACAAGGCCTTTCGTGTCACAAATCTTGGGGTCCCTTGTGTTAAAAGCTTCATTTCAAGGGTGTTTTAGCCCAAATCTGACACCAGTGGGGCACTGACCTCCAAGTCTGACTTACTTATTGGCAAAAAAGAAACCAAACTGGCAGCTGTCACCAAAACTGCAAAGAGGAAAAATGCCTCTAAGCCATCACCCTTAATGACACAAGATACACCTCTGGGATGGAAACTGCTTGTGGTTCCATCAGGACATGAGGATCTGCTCAGACCATCCAGTGTTATACTTGTGCCTTACAAACAAATGAAGGCACTTGCATTTTGAGAAGTCTACCTGACAGCTTGCTAGCTGCCTATGTGAAACAAGTGAGGTGGTCTCTAGCAAGTTTTCCCTTCCATATTTCATATACATGGATATAGAAATAAGGGCACACTATCCCCCAGACTGCCATCCAGATGCATGCAGGAAATAGATACTTTCATTGTGGTTTTCATACAAGCCAACATATGACCTCCTATAGGTATGTGTGAGACATGCAATGTGTAGGGCAGGCATATTTCACATGTATTTTTAACCCACATGTTGCTAAATTGATCTTCACACTTGCCACCCCTTTTTAACATTCTCAGCAGAAAGGACAAGGACTGAGTGATCACAAAGGCTAAATTCCCTTCTTATCCCTAAGGTAGTTTCTTTAGGACACAGCTGATAGATGCTAGGATAAAGAGTCCTACTTTGCCCCTGCTCATTCTGTATATGTTCTGTGAGTACAAGATTTCAGTCCCAAGGGCTGAGGATTTTAACTAAGTTGACAACCAAAGTACAGTGGTCGCACATAATAAAGGGGGATGACAATAATACCAGCAGCAAGAGGAACAGGAGAGAGAGCAAATTATGTCACAAGAGGATACAGGAAGCAGGGTCAACATTCCCTGACAAATGGATTGGTGCTATTTTAGGGCCTAAATGTTTCAGGAGCACGTAGTGCCAGGGACACTCAGTTTATCTAATAAGCCGCTGGGTTTAAGTCTAACTCCTCTCTTTCAAATGCCCTGGCAACTCCATCAAACTGTAATTACAAGCATTGCTGCTGCTGTGTGGACAGAGGGTCCTGGGGCTGGAGCACCAGTTGTCAGACCGCAGAAAGAAGTTCAATGAGCAAGAGAACAATACAGACAAATCTCTGTTATTAATGTTGTTACTGGAGTGACTGTCAACAGTCATAATTCGCATGCAAACAGCATCTGCCTTTGCAAAAGTCAGGCATCTTATCTCAACATACGCTTTATACTTCTGATGGAAAGAAAAAAAGAGAGAGAGAATGTCAATTAACTCTATGCGAGAGGCAAGGATTTTTGCGGGCAATATCTTTTATTGGACCAACTGCCTGATTGGGATAAAGCTAGACAAGCTTTTGAATGCAAGGCATTCTTCATCAAGGCTGGGTCAGTGCCTTTGAAAATCTCCCCTTCTATAGTTAAGGGGGAGACTTTCTGTACTGTTATTTATATGTAAACCCACCGCTATCAAAGCTCCCAAGAAAGATTAACAGTGTATGTTGAATAATGAGCAAAATCAGTGTTTATCAGGCACAAGATTCCTTTCCACATAGCTTAGTTTCTTCACAGGGGCAGGATTGGGGCCTGAAACATAAATCCTGTTGAGCCATGTTAGGAATGGGTCTTAGCTCAGCTTTTACACAGCAGCTGCACTGGTGTGTTTTGGCCATGTCATGTTTTAGCTCTGTGCTCTCACATAAGCCTCTTACATTACAACAAACATCACCTATACATGTATTCCACATAGAAGAACCGAACTCCTGAGTACAGCTGTGAAACCACAAATGAACTGTGTAACGCATGCTTATGTTTCATCTTTCTGGTGGGAGTCTCCCTGTTGGTAGTGGGAAGAAGGAGAGGCTATGATAAAGAGGTGGGGGCAAGGGGAACTGTTCTGTTTTTCCTCTCCTGGGTATTAGACTTCAAGAGCAGCACAGGACCTTTTAATTATTACTGTACGAAAAACACTGTACCTTCCCCCTCAAATTGCCAACTCTGCAGCCAGTCCAGGTGGTGTTTGGGAAATGGAAGGAAAAGGCCACTAAACATTCAAATACCTTTCAAAGTGTGAATATTATTTTCTGGTGTTGTGGACCGCAAGTTCTAGACGAGGGAATGGGGAGGGAGGTAGAAAAGATAAAGGATGTGCACAGTCAGCAATGCTGGAAGTCAACTGCTCCCTGAATCAATGGCTCGTGCTAAGAAGCAAAGACATAGTGCTGAAACAGAGGCAGATGATACACTATGGAGCAGCCTAGCATGTGTGCGTGCCTGGAACAAGGTCTAAATACCGAAGACAGGGCAAAACTGGAACCCCTTTAGCTGAACCTTCCTGAATCTGGATACTCCAGATAAAAGTAACAAAACCTAAAAGCAAACCCCAAACCCTCTTATCTCTACTGAGATACAGTTCTTTCCCCTACCCTTTTCCTGAGTTCATAGTTCAACATCTGTCTCCCAAAGACATCATGACCATAGTAAAGAGAGTCTATTAAAAAAAGGATCTATTACAGTGAATAGGGCATTGGAGTGGGATTCAAGAGACCTGACTCTACCTCTGATCTTCTGTGTGGCCATCAGCAAAGTCACTCCACTTTATATCTCAGTTTCCACATCAATACCATGAGACTAATGGTATTTAACTTCCCCTGTAAATCACCTGCAAGACTGATGGATTAATGGACAAAATATGAGCTTCATCTACCCTTAAAGGTAAGTATAGAGACACCTGTTTTTACAGCACAAAGAACCAACATTAAGGATCCCAAATCCTGTACGCTGGCCAGTGAGCGGAGCATAAATTCACGTAGGAATCAGAGCTCCTCAAAATAAGAACAGTACCAAATTCTCCCAAGACTGACACTGACCAAGAGGATTAATGGAGCAATCTGAGGTTTTTCTTTTTTATGGTTTTTCTTTGTGGGGTGGGGAGGGGGAGAGCAGGGAAGTAGGGGGGAGGAGTGATAAAAGACGGAAAGGAAGATTCCCCCTCCTGAAACAGAAAACACTGTTTGCGTGACAGCAAAATCCTAAATCTGGTTCTGGCTACAAACACCGATTCCACTGGAAAGAATCTAAGCGGCAAGGGGCAGGAGTATGACATATGAGGGTAAAATTACATACATCCTGGTTAGATCTGCCTGTGTAAGGTTCCTCCAGGCAGTTCGCCCTGCAATTACTATTTTTATGTAGAATTCTGACAGACAGACATAATCCTCATAAAGTTTAGTTGTCCATGTGTAACGTATCAGCACTCACCACTAACTTGTCTGCAACACCCACAACACAAGGGTAAAAGCCAAGTCTGCCTTGCTTTTGATACAGCTTGAACACTAGGTTTTATGCTTCAGTTGCTAGTACTCTCCCATCAGTGGAGCTTGGACTTTTCATTCCTTCCTCCACATGAGATTGCAAACACCTCCCTTGTCTGACTTCCTTCCCCACCCTCCGCCTCTGTACTGATGACACAGTTTGTTAAGTATCTCAAGGGCTGGGCTGAGCCAGGCCTTCACAAACATATATGCCCATAGGAAAAGGCAAACTGGTTGCTTTCCAGCGGCATCCCCCCACAACTCTCTCCTCCCATTGCCAATTCAGGGTTTTCATTCAGATTCAGGTCTGCAGTTAAGACACACCATTCCCCTTTTTTACAAATATAGATGAGACCAATCAGATCACATGACTTAAGGGAGAATAAACTACACAATCAATATCTCACTAATTCTATGCTTTTTCATTACGTAGGGCACGTCTACACGTTCATTAATACACCATAGTTATTGCGCATTAAGTTTAATACTTGGCTAACCAAGTACTAAATCAATGAGCAGTAACTCACACTACTGTGCAGTAGTGCCAGCACACAGGTTTTTAGTGATGCTTATTGCACAGTAACCTAATACTACTGCACAGTAGCATATTAGCAGTTTTTGCCCAGCACGCTACTGCATAGTGTCTTATGCAGACACACCCACAGACTAGTAAAATGCTTCTCCAGCTTTTTATGCATACAGTGCCAACAAAATGCAGCCACCCCTGGAGCAGAGGGCAGTAGCCAGCAGGCACCAATGTGGTGGAAAGTGATATTCTAGCAAAAGGACAAGGCAAACAGTTCTCTTACGAAAGTGCCCTGTAATCCTTAATGTCCGTGCTGAGAAGACGGGGCCTCGGGTTCACAGCCAAACCACATTATCTGCATAAAAAAGCCTCTCTTGTGTATATCTGAAGAAGTTTTATGGTGGCAGAGCCAGGGAGTAGCTCTTCTCTCTCACTGCAGCTGAATCGCTGGAGATTTTCCAAGTGGAAGGCAGTGCTGCCTCAGTTGTGGAAAGACTGCTCTGAAGCACAGGAAGGCTTAGAGCTCAGGAGATCCTAACTCCAGGTCCTGCACTCAGATCCCACGCCTCTCAAGGATAAACAGCAGAGTCAACCCTGTTGGGATTTGAAACTGTGCCTCTTGAAAGTCTACACAGGCCTAACTAATACTCACCCCACTAAGCCATCCTTTCCAATGTGGGGGAGGGGAGCTGCTAAGCACATACAGCTACCACTGACCAAAAGCCTGAGTTCCTGTTTTCCATGTCAGAAGACATACGAGCATGCCCATGTGAGTAAATCAAAGCTGCCTTTACAAAGGAAGAACTTGGTGTGCATTGACCAATGCAGATGATTAGAGGCTCTAGTACAACACGCTTATTCAAAACTCCCAGAAAACGTAAGCAACGCTATACCCCAACCTGAACTGAACAGGAAAATAAATGACACCAGAATCCTCCGAGCTGGTAAGTGAGACCAGGGGACACACACATGCTTTACTTCGTGCAGATGGATGGCTTACTGGGAAGTTGAGATTCCCCTCAAAATCTCAGCTCTGAATGGAAACAGAAATAGAAGGCTTCAAAAGGGGTGAGGATAGCAGCACAGACAGGACTGTCTCAAGAGAAACTGGGTAGTGGTAGAAAAAACAGCACAGGGAACAATTCTAGATTGGCTGAGGTCTCATGTTTTTAAGGCGTGCGCATTAGCTAACATGCAACGTCCTTCCTGGCTGGTTCTCAGAGGCAAGGCGACAACACCCCTGTTTGGGTCCCAGGCTCTGCCTGATGTTATAGGGCATGTGCGGTCTGAAGGCACTCAGGTTAGAGCATCGTATCTGGCTTCTGGATGAACAGAGAGAAAACACTTCTAACTGCACTTGTGGGACACTGTCAGTGGAACCAGCTACTCCTGATGGTCTGCAGCAGGCCTTCAACAGCCTCAGGGCACAGTGTACAACTCACATATTTAGGCAAGTCTCAAATGATGGCAACTTCACACGGGAGCAGAGACCTACATGCTATGCTCTCACGTTGACAGCGGGAGGAAGTCCTTTTTTATCTTATTTACATATTTGTTTGTTTTTAAATAGACCATAATTGCCCAGAGGAAACACACTCAAAAGGAAAGCAAAAAAATCAGATGACAGAACTGGGTTTACGATTTATTTTTTTCTCTGCTAATCAGCATAAGACAGTTCAAATAAAGAATAGCAACCTTGCCTTCCAAGGGGTAAGGAGGTACAACAGGCCAGCCCCCTTTTCTGCTCTGCACCAAGGATCTGACAGTCTGAAATCAGCAGAAAGGTATGGCTCTGACATGCAGAATAACCACAAAAGGCACATGATTTACTACTGATACTATTACATCATATGATGGGCCTGAGCTAGCAGGCTAATCACCAGAGTCCTCTCTCAGTGAGAAGTTTATTTTTAAGTTTTTTCCACTGGGCATCAGCACTTTTTTCAAGGAATACCCAGAAAACGAGTTTATTCTGATAGGCAACTGTATGCAAGCTGGAAGGCTTCTATACCACACTCCACAGCAAAAACAGGGACTTTGTAAAATAACTGGGAATCCAATCCCGGGTAAAAGCACATTCATTAAAGTACTAATTTCCATTTTCAACCACAAAACTGTGATGGTTTGGGATACCAACAGGAAGCCTGGAGAAATCTACTGGAACTCTGAACTACTTTAAATATAAAAGTCAAAATGAATGGTTAACCTGTACCTACTTTCATAAAACCTATTGAAAGAGACAGGTTGTCTATTATAACTAACATGTTCTGCATGTCTTTAGCAACTTGCAGCTAGGAATCTCAAATGCTCTTCAAATGAATTAAACTTCCCAATGCTTCTGACAGGTAGTCAAATTATCATGGTTTTACAGGTGATGGAAACTGAGGCAAAGAAAGATAAAGCAATGTACTTAAAGTTACCCAGCAACTCGTGGCAGGACTGGATCTGTGTGTGAACAATCATTTTCTTTTTAACAACGTTCCAGATTCTTATTAGATTCCTACAACCAAAAGTACAGCACGCTACAGCTTACTGGTCCAAAAGCTGTAAGGGTGATGCTTTCAAAAGCATGTGGCACTGACCTAACTTTGCTCCCACTGAAGTCACTGAGTGCACGCACAGAGTACTTTTGAAAATGGGAAATGGGTAGGAATGCAGTGACATCTGCTTATCAAAGGACAGCATGTGAGTCACTTGAGTCCTAAGCTGTCACGGCTATCTTGATAA